>NC_090732.1:13229073-13316573 GCF_036898095.1 Palaemon carinicauda
AATGTATATTGTTAGGAGTTTGGATATTTTATAATGCAGTTAGAAACGTTGATTATGTATTTACATACATAAATATACTGTATATATCTGTATATATAAATATGCACATTTTATGTACATATACATATATATATATATGTGTGTATATATATATATGTATATATATATATATATATATATATATATATATATATATATATATATATATATATATATATATATATATATATATATATATATATATATATATATATATATATATATATATATATATATATATATATATATATATATATATATATATATATGTGTGTGTGTGTGTGTGTGTGTATATGTATGTGTGTGTGTATATGTATGTATGTGTATATATATGTATGCATATATATATCAATAAGCTAGAGGAAGGAATAGAAAAACTAAATTTTGACCTGGTACTTTCGTAATGAAATTTTATACCTTTTCTGGACCAATTAGTAACAGATACTTAGTCACTTTTGCAACAGTAGTAAAAGAAAAAAAAAAAGAAAAAAATATAATCATTACACAGCTAATTTAAAAATGTCAATTGTCTATAATCATTGTTTACAAGCAGTTTGCGGGCTAATGTTGATCAATTCTGCCTCGTTTTTCTTTACAATACTATAAATGATTCGATAATATGTATTGCATTTAATTACATCCTGACAATACAGTGTCTCTTTTGCTCCTTCCCAATTAATGGTATGATTACATGTTCGAAGACTGTATTTTCAAATCTGGTTTCGATATCTTTTCCACTTTGTCCCATATAATGGTCAAATAACCTAGAACAGTTATCACCGGCGTCTGCACAAATGATACGACCACATGAGAGAGAGAGAGAGAGAGAGAGAGAGAGAGAGAGAGAGAGAGAGAGAGAGAGAGAGAGAGAGAGAGAGAGAGAGAGATTAGGGGATAAGGGTGGCAGGGAAAAGGGAAGGGAGGAAGTGGGCATGAATTCATACACATCATTGCCACATGATATCACACTTCTCTTCTGTCTAATTTCGTTTTCTGTTCTTACAGCTTTGCCTTCAAAACTAATACTCATTTATGAAACCCATTTGGCAGTACACTGTAGTGTCATAAATCTTGGGGGCAGTCTCAAATAAGCTGTGCTAAAATGTCATAATGATCTGACTGTTCGTTTAAAAGATATTTGCGAAAAGTGAGGCATGACGGTGTACCAACCGTGTGTCACACGATCGTACATAGTAACGACATTTCTCTTTTTTTGTATATACTATCCTTTGTATCTTCGCTCTCCCCTCGCACTGACAGCGACCTGTATCAACCTGTCTGTTTTTCTTACCGTTAATGTTAACAGAACCGGTTGCCTGTTATATTTAGTGACTATTATAAACTGATTTAAATATGACAAGCCAATAGTAGGTTGTGACTCAAAAGAGGGATGAAAGCAACTGAGTCACAACCTACTCTTGGCTGTCACATTGGTTTTGCTTTCATCCTGCTTTTGAGTCACAACCTACTCTTGGCTTGTCACATTTAAAACCAGTTTATATATACATCAAGTCCGGGCAAGAAGGTCACAAATATAACAGGCTATTTCATGTCCAACCGGCAACCGGTTCTGTTAACAGTAAGAAAAACAGACAGGTTGATACAGGTCGCTGTCAGTGCGAGGGGAGAGCGAAGATACAATGGATAATATACACAAAAAAGAGAAATGTCGTTACTATGTACAATCGTGTGACACATGGTTGGTACAACAGCGTCTGAAATGGATAGTAGAACAATCTGACCATAAACTCAAGGTACAACAGTAGAATGGAGTGAATGTATATGATAATTGAGAGTGCTTTTCCTAGATGTTTTAAAATTACAGAACTGACAAGAAAATGGTTTCTCGCCTGTGTGAATCATAACATGTCGAGTTAGTGTTCCTCTGTGGTTAAAAGGTCTACCACAGAACATGCACTCAAATTGGCGATCACTGGGATTTATCAATCTCTGAGTATCACTGTGGAAGTCCACGTTGGAGAAACCTTGACTATTTAAAAGTTGACTTTCGCCATCAGGTCCCTCCACCAAGTGAATCAAGGAGGGTATCGGGTCCTGCAAACGAGAAACACCCAACTACAATAGAGCCAAAAAATGATTTTGTGGAATAATGTGATTTTCAATTTAGTAAATGGAAAGATGGTTACTACTAATAGTTGGTGTTCTCAGTTAAAATCTGCCCAAAAATTTTATGGAATATCTCCATTTCATTATGCATCATTAACAGTTATAAATTCAGCTTACAATTCATTACAGGAAATATCACAAATTTTAAGTAATTTGTATTTTTCCTAACAGTACTTACCTCGAACTACTTTCTTAGGAGTATCTGGGATCATCTCCCATCCAATCAGAATTTTGTGTAGTTTACCCTACTCCCGTTTTCTATACGGGGTAATCTCTGGCGGAGAGATACGCGCTCAGAGACGACCCGGGGTTAGAGAGCATGCTTGCTCGGGTCTCGATCTCCAGTAAGTTTTGACAGATAGGTTTCTATTAAGTCCTGTAAGGCACTCGGGGTAGGATGGGCGGGCCATAACCCGAAAGTAGTTCGAGGTAAGTACTGTTAGGAAAAATACAAATTGCTTAAAATTTGTGATTTGTTCCAACACCGAGTACTTATCTCGAACTACTTTCTTAGGAGACTTATACCTTAGGAAGTGGGAGTGTCCCTCAGGACCCAGAGACCGTGATGAGGAGAGAAAAAGGAACCTATATAGAAGGCTAGGTTCTGCTGACCCCCAAAGGAAAACACGAGAAATAGGGAAAACTACCAAAAAAAACTATCTTAGTGTCTAAGTAACTCACCTCTAAAAAACCTTGGAGACATATTCTTTCACTGACGGTGTATCCCATGGCAGTTAAAGGATTTTAGGGAAGGGAATAGGGGAAAAAAGGGGTAAGGACTTACTGCCCATGGTTTTCCCGGGGCTACACCTTTAAATCTTTTGGAGCGCGGAAATGACGGAACCGAGAGAGAATCCCTCCAGGGACCTCCTCGAACAATCCTTCAAGTAGTGAGCTGTGAAGGTTGACTGACTAGACCATGTACCTGCCCTCAGGATTTGGCCCACTTTCATGTTCTTCTCAAAGCCCAATGAAGTACTTAGCCCTCTAATGTCGTGGGGTCTAGGCTTCCCCAGAAGAGGAACCCCTGCACTACTGTAGGCTCTCATGATCACCTGCCGTAGCCAGAAGGGGATTGTATTCTTGGAGACTGGCTTCTTCACTAGTCCCAAGGAGACGAACACACTCTTGATTTCGGGTCGAAGTCTGGCTGTCCTCTCTAAGTACTTCCGTACCGCCCAGACAGGGCACAGAAGCAAGTCCCTCGGGTTGTCCGAACGAGGGATTGCCGGCACTGAGAATCCTTCAAACTTGGGGTCCCAAACTGCTGGATTCTGAGTCTTAGCCACGAAGGATGGTACGAACCTGAAGGTAGCTTCACGCCAGCCCTTCGAGTGTGATACCTCGTAGGACAATCCATGAATCTCCCCTACCCGTTTTGCTGATGCCAGCGCTAACAGAAAGACTGTCTTGAGGGTGAGCTCTCTGTCCAAGATGTCCTTTAAGGGTTCGAAGGGAGGTTCTGACAGCATCTTCAGGACTCTAGCCACGTCCCACTGGGGCACCGTAACGGCCTGAGGGGGGCATGATTGCTCGAAACTCTTGATGAGTATCGAGATATGTCTGGAGGTACCCAGGTCGATGCCCTTCAGGAGGAAGACTTGGCCCAGGGGAGTCCGGACTCCTTTGATGGCTGGGATGGACATGTTTACCTCGTCCCTGAGATAGACCAGGAAGTCCGCTATCTCCGGGATGGAGGCCTGCAACGGCTTGATGTTATTCGAGACGCACCACTTAGTGAGGGTAGCCCATTTTGCCTGGTATACTGCAGCTGACGAACGTCTCAGGTACCCTGACATCCTTGTTGCCGTCTTCGACGAATATCCTTCCTTCCTCAGGAGGCGCTCGATAACCTCCACGCGTGAAGGCAGAGGGACCGAGAGTTTTCGTGGAACCTTTTGAAAGTGCGGTTGCCGGAGAAGGTCTGGTCTGTCCGGAAGGGGCCAAGGTGGAAGGCGCGCCAGTTCCTTTAGATCTGCTAACCACACTCTCTCCGGCCACCAGGGCGCTACCAAAGTCATCCACAGGTTGACCGCTAGCCTCACCCTGTTGGGGACTTGCCTGAGCATCCCGAAGGGAGGAACGTAAACGTCGAGGTTGTCCCAAGGGTGTTGGAAGGCGTCCTCGAACGCCGCCTCCGGATCTGGCACAGGAGAACAAAACACGGGGAGCTGTGCGTTCAGTCTCGTGGCGAAGAGGTCTATCACTGGCGAGCCCCACTTCTGAATGAGAGTCTTGGCCACTTACGGGTGCAAGGACCACTCGGACCCTACCACTTGACCCATTCTGCTGAGGCCGTCGGCCAGGACGTTTCTCTTCCCTGGAATGAATCTGGCTGAGATCTTGATCTGCTTTACTTCGGCCCATTCTAGTAACTCCATCGTGAGGTCGCACAGCTCCTTCCATTTCAGTCCTACTTGCTTCTTTATGTAGGCCACCACCTTGGCGTTGTCGCACATCAGCGCCACGGTGTTTCCTCGTAGCCGATGAACGAACTCTAGGCATGCTCTTCGCATTGCCATCATTTCTAGCACGTTTATGTGCAGGTTCTTCTCCTCGTCTAACCAACTTCCTCTTGCTGTCTTGTCGAGGAGATGAGCACCCCAACCCTCCTTGGATGCGTCCGTGAACAGAAGCATCTCCGGAGGGTCGGCTGCGATGGGCATTCCTTTAAGGGTGTTCGATCTGTCGTGCCACCACTCTAGGACTTCCTTCGTCTCCGGGGACACCGGGTTCCAGAGCTCCTTCAGGTTCCATTGTACTCCCCTGAGTTTGAGCCTCCCCTGGGGGACCAGCTTCTCTGACGACACAAGGTGGCCTATCAGTCTTTGCCAGTCCTTGGCTCTCCTGGACTGGCTCGACAGGAAGGGCCGGAGGATCTGATCTAAGTTGTCCAGTCTCTCCGCGGAAGGGAAGGCTCTCGCCAACCGGGAGTCCAGAACCATTCCGAGGTAGTTCATCCTGGTGGAGGGTATCAGTTGGGACTTCTCCAGGTTGATGATGATACCCAGGACGTTGCAGAACTGCAGGAGCTTCGCGCCTTGCTCCCTCAGTACTTCCCCTGAGGCTGAAAGTAACAACCAGTCGTCCAGGTATCGAATCAGGCGGATGCCCTGTTCGTGTGCCCAGGCTGAGACTGTTGCGAAGACCCTCGTGAAGACCTGAGGGGCTGTGGACAGACCGAAGCAGAAGGTCTTGAACTGCAACGTTTGGGTACTGTACCCCATTTTACCCTTAGGTACTTCCTGCTGGAGGGATGAACAGGGATTTGGAAGTATGCGTCCTTGAGGTCTATGGACATCATGAAGTCCTCTTCCCTCAAGGCCGGTAGGACCGACTTCGGGGTGTCCATCTTGAAGTCGGTCTTGCACACAAACCTGTTGAGGGCAGAGAGGTCTATGACTGGTCTCCAGCCCCCTGTCGCCTTCTCCACCAGGAAGAGTCTGCTGTAGAACCCTGGACCCGGGTTCTTGACTGGTTCTATTGCCCCTTTCGCCAGCATCACAGAGACTTCTTCTTGTAGGGCTGTCCTTCTCAAGGGATCTTTGGGTGCCAACCACCCCGCCTGTAGATCTGGTATCAGAGGTGGGAGGTCTGCCAGGAAAGGCAACCTGTACCCTTCCTTTAGTACTGCTATGGTCCACGGATCTGCTCCGTGGTCTCGCCTTGCTTGCCAAGAACGTTTGAGGCAACCCCCCACCCGAGGCTTCGGCAGAAGTAGGGGGTCTCTTTCCCTACCTTCTTCGACAGGCACGGCCTGAACCCCCTCTTCTGGCAGCCGAATAAGAAGGCCTGAAGGCTGACTGCGTAGCAGTCGTTCCTCTACGGGGGTGGGGGGGGGGGGGCCTGCTGCTGCTGCTGTGAAGATTGAGGCCAGGCCGTAGTAGGGGCGTCTCTCCTGGGCTGGCTAGGTAAGGCGTGTGGAGGGAGCGAGACGTCGGAGGGTGCCCTTCTATGGGCAGGTCTTCTCATTGGAAGGGGTCTGGGCTCTCCCGCATCCTTCAGCTCCCTGACCCTCTCCACTGTCTCCTCCACTGCCTTCAGGGGGAACACTGAGTCGCCCCACACGGGTAAGCTCCTCAGGGCCCTCGCTTCTCTGTCCGGGAGTCTCCTGATGAGCTTGCTGAGCACGGTGTCCCTCTTCCGCAGCACCCAATTGGCGGCCTGAGCGATGGACTGGTAAGAGAGAAACTTTAGGGCCTTACCCCCTGAGCTAATCAGCTCTTTCAGCAAGGCCTGGTTCTCCGGAACTGCGAGATCGTGCGAGGCCTGAAAACCCACCAGTGTGCAGGCCCACCAATCTAGCCATGACGATACGTATACCAGGTCCCTGGCTAGCTCTTCCATCATGGAAGTCTCCGAAGGGGAGAAGCAAACTGGGGCAGTGGTAGCTCTATCTTCTGCTGCTCCCTGGCTCTATCGTACAGGGACCCGCGCGGTGCCCTTCGGGAAGGTAGAAACGTCTCTGGGTCTTGAGGCCCTGGAGAAGTTTAGAGGCGCTCTGACTCTTGGGGGTTTCTGCGTGGTTGGCCTTGATCCTGTCTACGTGAGCACTACCCAGCCTAACATCCCTAGCCACAGTAAGCGCTAGTGAGGGCCTCTGTTGCACGGGTGCATTGACCAGCCTGCTGACGCCCGAGAGCCAGTCTTCGTCCGTGGAGGGCTTAGGCTCGCCCAGCCTGTGATGACGCCTAATGAGACCTATCACTCTCCTGTAGGCCGAAACTTCTGCGGCCGAACCTACGCCGTCATCTATACTTTCTGTCGGATGTTCCTCTGCTTGTGACGGGGGACCTCCGACGGAGGGTGCCGCTTGGGGAGGAGGCATCTTCCTGGCGCGGTCTAGTCTCGGCGGTTCAGGCTGGAGGACGGGCATCGCCGCTGAGACGGAGGGCTTCGTCCTGAGCTTATCTCTGCCTACGGAGGTCCAGGAGGTTGCGGGCTTGCTCGTAGAAGGAAGGTGTCTCTCACGTTCCGGTCGACTCGTTGCTGATTTTGAGGCCGGGACGCGGCTGCCAGACAGAAGGGGCGACTCTCTCCGCTGGGCGGATGGAGTCGGAACCTTCCCGGACTTATGCCTGTCCCCTGAGGCCTGAAGCGACGACTCTCTCCGTCGGTCGTACCTGCTGCTGGGGACGTACCTCACTGGCGAGCGACCCCTTGGAAGCCAGCCCGAGATGCCCGGAACCGCTGAAGCTTCCAGGAGTTGACTACATGGGATGACGACCCGCACCCATTCTTCTCTCGGGGAGTAGCTTCTCCTATACTTCCTCCTGGGGGATCTAGAACGCCTCCCAACGTGGCGGGATCTGGAACGGGAGCGTGAGCATGACCCTCTCCTGCTGGACCTATCTCGCCGTCTTCTATGGTCCCTCAGGGCTCCGTCCGCCGAGGAGTAGGAGTAGGCCTCGACCGAGGAGCCCAAAGACTTGTAGGACCTCACTGAAGGGTCTGAGTCGCGCCGCGTTGCTGGTGGGTCCACGCGTCGATCGGCCGGTGACGAAGGCTCCATGAAGACAGACGGGAGCATAGCTGAAGGCGCTGGAGGGGAGCAGGGAAGCTCCTCGCTGGGGAACCAGGTCTCGAACTCTTCTTCCAGCCTCAAGGGTGATCTGAAGGGCGTCTTCGAAGGCGCCCACGCGAGGGGGTCTGACGGCGGCGAGTTCTCCTCCTCGGCGCCACCCTCGGCTGCGGACGTACCTGAAACACATGCCCAAGAGGCAGGAGAAGAGGCTGCAGCAGTCTTTCCCCACATAGGATCGTCCGAAGAGACGGGCCCTGCTTGCACCAGGCCTTCGTCCTCCGAACACACTCCCGTCCCTTCCTTAGGCCCCCCCACTTGCCTGGATCAACGAGACAACCCCACTATCTTGCAACTCTGACTCCTGGGGAAGAGCCACAGGCCTCTTCCCCACAATTGACTTACCTCGTCCCCTATTCTGGGTAGGGGAAGGCAGCAGAGACACTCTATCCGACGATACACCGGGCGAAGCAAGAGGCGAAGAGACGCTCGGTTTCCTAGGCGATCTCCTGGAAGACTTCTTTTTTTTTGGTGCCGTAACGCACCCACTGCACCTCGTTCCAGGACTTGCACTCCGGACACGTGGCTATAGGGGAACAAACACTGCCCCTACACGAAAAACACAAGGAGTGCGTGTCAACTTCAGGCTTTGAGAGGAAGGTGCTACACGATTTACAGGCCATAGGCCCAGGGCAACGACAAGGATGCTCCATTGCGCACTAGTAAGGCACTGAGAGACACAGGAACTCAGAGGGAAAAGGATAAGGAATAGCACAAAGGGACCACTTGGGAACCGCGTGGGACACAAAGGGTCGCACTGGGTAAGGAGAGCGCGTCGGGATGTTATCGCGACGCAACCAGAAAACTTACTGGAGATATAGACCTAAGCAAGCATGCTCTCTAACCCCGGGTCGCCTCATGGCGCGTAACACTCCGCCAGAAGTTACCCCGCATAGAAAACGGGAGTAGGGTAAACTACACAAAATTCTGGTCGGTTGGGAGGAGATTCCCAGATACTCCGAAGAAAGTAGTTCGAGGTAAGTACTCCGTGTTGGAACAACATAAAATTATGGAAAGAAAAAACTGACAGATAAAGCAAAGGACTCCTGGAAGCCTTGGTATGGGTAAAAACTATTTCCCAAATTTCATATGTTGCCTCCTCTTCAAAATGAGGGAAAAGAGATACAAAAAAAATCTGAGCAGCCTTGCCTTCAAGCATCTCTCAAGTTCACCTTCATAAATAATCTACCTACCACCAAGAATTTAACAAGAATGATATCAATAACATAAAATGCAAATGTCCAAATTAAATGAGACCTCCCAATTATTGTAGAACAAAAAACCTATGTACTCAATGAAATAACAGTAATACAAAATTCAGAAGACCGCCCCTATTCAGAGTTGAGTTGAATAACACATCAGACCTCTCTTAAATTTGTTACTTTAATTCAGAAATCTAAAGGCAACCTACATTATTCTAGGTGTCGTTTCAGTGTCTTAAGCTGTTACAAGCAACTAAAAACAATTACTGTACAGTAGTTTTGTTAAAGGTAAAATTTTTCATTACTGTACTGTATAAAATATTTCAAAATCCAGTGTATGTTTATTAGCTGTACTGTATATTTTAAACCACTGACTTACAAGAAGGGAAAACCAGTTAAGCATTACTAAAGTCTTGATATTCTCAAGAGGGGAAGATCCATCCCCCTCCAAGTGAAGTGACAATCACCAATTTCAGGAAATATGAAAGGATCTTGATGTAAGACAACAGTTTGTATACAAGAAATAACAGGTTTCTAAAATCTATTTCAAGTCCATACAAAGTAAAACCTACTTCTTGTTTCAACTGATTATCTACTCAAGTGGGATAGGAACTCAGAGAGAAGAGTAGCTTTTCAATAGACATGAACTCATCAGATCGATGGGTACAGCACCTACGTCCATCATACCATTATTCAACCCAGAAGATACAACTCTCCATTCTGGTTAAAAATCAGCCTTGATTTTACTCGTGCAGCCAAAATCAACGATTAAAACCCACATACAAAATTTTGAGTAATCTGACATGGATGAAATTATTTTTAGATAACCCAATCGATTGTTGTGACAAATGTAATAGAGGTAAAAGGAAGTTGCCTATACTGTAATCACTGTCTAGTACTTCCAACATAGACTTTGATCAAATGATGAACTGTGATTGAATATGGCTGGAATACTAACAACCAAGATTTTATAAACTATTATTTTCAAAGCAAAATCTTCATCCTGAATAGTGACATACATTGTTTATCCCACCCAAACAGCTATTGCATTTTTGCTGACTGGACAACAGGAAGTTAAAAGATTATGAACCAGCATTTGCAACAGGAACCTGCAAATCGAATACATCCGTAGGATATACCTTTTCAGAGCCTTCATGTGGTTATAATTAGACATGGGGTTGCTGAATTCCTTCAAGGAGATCTAGTTAAAAAATCAGTGCATGGTGCAAATTATGAGGCATTAAGTTGACCTTGACCAAACTCAAAGTATTATTGTAGGTAGGTCAAGGGCAGTGGCTTCTAAACATCCAGATCTCTGCATTGATGTTTCTTTAACTACTGTATACTATAAACAACTCCTTTAAAATTTTAGTTGTGATTCTTGATTGCAAATCTACTTTTGAGAAACCCTTTCGGTCTGTTTCTTCTTTAATTGCACAAAAAACTTCCTTACTGAGAGTCTTTCAAGATTTTCAGTGATCAGTCTCTTCTGAAGCAATGTTTTAATTGGTAATAAATCTCTCCAAAGAAAGGTTTTAATTCCTTCATCTAGCTTTTTTTTTTCTCGAGTATTGTTCTCCTGTCTGATCTTCAGCTGCTGACATTCATCTTAATTTGTTGAACAAAATTTTGTGGTCTATTAAATTTTCTATTCCTGATCTTGACATTTATCTGGTAATTTAGTATGGTTACTACTTTTGATAAACACAGTAGCTTCCTATAGTCCTATGTTACTTATACCTTTAGTATCGTGAACTAACCATTTAATATGTTATTTTCATTAGTAAAATAAATTTTTGAATATACTTACCCGATAATCATGTAGCTGTCAACTCCGTTGCCCGACAGAATTCTACGGAAGGGATACGCCAGCGATCGCTATACAAGAGGGGGGTGTACTCACAAGCGCCACCTGTGGCCAGGTACTGCAGTACTTCTTGTTGACACCACTTCAATTTTTCCTCGGTCCACTGGTTCTATGGGGAGGAAGGGTGGGTCAATTAAATCATGATTATCGGGTAAGTATATTCAAAAATTTATTTTACTAATGAAAATAACATTTTTCAATATTAAACTTACCCGATAATCATGTAGCTGATTCACACCCAGGGAGGTGGGTGAAAACCAGTGTACATGTATATCAAGAAGCTAAGTATCCCGTATTTCATATTATCAGTTATTCAAAATAACAATGAAATTACAAGTACCTGGTAAGGAAGTCGACTTGAGCCATTACTCTGCCTTAAATAAGTTCGTCTTCCTTACTGAGCGCAGCGTTCCTCTTAGGAGGCTGAACAACTCTAAGGTGCTGAAGTATCAAGGGCTGCAACCCATACTAAAGGACCTCATCACAACCTTTAACCTCGGCGCTTCTCAAGAAAGAATTGACCACCCGCCAAATCAACAAGGATGTGGAAGGCTTCTTAGCCGACCGTACAACCCATAAAAAGTATTCAAGAGAAAGGTTAAAAGGTTATGGGATTATGGGAATGTAGTGGCTGAGCCCTCGCCTACTACTGCATTCGTTGCTACGAATGGTCCCAGGGTGTAGCAGTACTCGTAAAGAGACTGGACATCTTTGAGATAGAATGATGCGAACACTGACTTGCTTCTCCAATAGGTTGCATCCATAACACTCTGCAGAGAATGGCTCTGTTTGAAGGCCACTGAAGTAGCCACAGCTCCCACTTCATGTGTCCTTACCTTCAGCAAAGCAAGGTCTTCTTCCTTCAGATGAGAATGTGCTTCTCTAATCAGAAGCCTGAATAGTAAGAAACTGAGTTCTTAGAACTTGGAAAAGAAGGTTTCTTGAAAGCACACCATAAGGCTTCTGATTGTCCTCGTAAAGGTTAAGACCTTTTTAGATAGTACCTAAGAGCTCTAACTGGGTAAAGTACTCTCTCCAGTTCATTCCCCACCAAGTTGGACAGGCTTGGGATCTCGAACGACTTAGGCCAAGGACGTGAAGGAAGCTCGTTTAGCAAAAACCGAGCTGCAAGGAACATGTAGCCGTTTCAGATGTGAAAACAATGATCCTGCTGAAGGTGTGGATCTCACTTACTCTTTTAGCTGTTGTCAAGCACACGAGGAAAAGAGTTTTTAATGTGAGGTCCTAAAAAGAGGCTGATTGGAGAGGTTCAAATCTTGATGACATAAGGAACCTTAGGACCACGTCTAGATTCCAGCCTGGAGTGGACAACCGACGTTCCTTTGAGGTCTCAAAAGACCTAGGGAGGTCCTGTAGATCTTTGTTGGTGGAAAGATCCAAGCCTCTGTGGCGGAAAACCGCTGCCAACATACTTCTGTAACCCTTGATCGTAGGAGCTGAAAGGGATCTTACTTTCCTTAGATATAACAGGAAGTCAGCAATCTGGGTTACAGTGGTACTGGTTGAGGAAACTGCATTGGTCTTGTACCAGCTACGGAAGACTTCCCCTTGAGACTGATAGATTCTGAGAGTGGATGTTCTCCTTGCTTTGGCAATCGCTCTGGCTGCCTCCTTCGAAAAGCCCCTAGCTCTTGAGAGTCTTTCGAAAGTCTGAAGGCAGTCAGACGAAGAGCGTGGAGGTTTGGGTGTACCTTCTTTACGTGAGGTAGACGTAGAAGGTTCACTCCTAGAGGAAGAGTCCTGGGAATGTCGACCAGCCATTGCAGTACCTCTAAGAACCATTCTCTCGCGGGCCAGAGCGGAGCCAACCAACGTCAGCCGTGTCCCTTTGCGAGAGGAGAACTTCTGAAGTACCCTGTTGACAATCTTGAACGGCGGGAATGCATACAGGTCGAGATGGAACCAATCCAGCAGAAAAGCATCCACGTGAACTGCTGCTGGGTCTGGAATCGGAGAACAATACAACAGGAGTCTCTAGGTTATCGAGGTAGCGAACAGATCTATGGTTGGCTGACCCCACAGGGCCCAAAGTCTGCTGCAAACATTCTTGTGAAGGGTCCACTCTGGGGGGATGACCTGACCCTTCCGGCTGAGGTGATCTGCCATGACATTCATACCGCCCTGAATGAACCTCGTTACCAGCGTGAGCTTTCGATCTTTAGACCAGATGAGGAGGTCCCTTGCGATCTAGAACAACTTCACGAAAGAGTCCCTCCCTGCTTGAAGATGTAAGCCAGGGCTGTGGTGTTGTCAGAGTCCACCTCCACCACTTTGTTAAGCTGGAGGGACTTGAAGTTTATCAAGGCCAGAAGAACCGCCAACAACTCCTTGCAATTGATGTGAAGTGTCCTTTGTTCCTGATTCCATGTTCCCGAGCATTCCTGTCCGTCCAAAGTCGCACCCCAGCCCGTGTCTGATGCGTCCGAGAGGAGACGGCGGTCGGGTTTCTGAACAGCCAAAGGTAGACTTCCTTGAGAAGAAAGCTGTTCTTACACCACGCGAGAGAAGACCTCCTCTCTTCGGAAACAGGAACTGAGACCGTCTCTAGCGTCATGTCCTTTATCCAGTGAGCAGCTAGATGATACTGAAGGGGGGGAGGTGGAGTCTCCCTAACACGATGAACAGGGCCAGCGATGAAAGTGTCTCTGTCAGACTCATCCACTACCTGACTGAGCATCGGTTCCTTCTCAGCATGCTCTGGATGCATTCTAGGGCTTGGAAGATCCTTGGGGCCGACGGAAAAGCCCGAAAAGCTCGACTCTGAAGATCCATACCCAGGGAGACAATGGTCTGGGATGGGACGAGCTGAGACTCCTCAAAATTGACCAGGAGGCCCAGTTCCTTGGTCAGATCCATAGTCCATCTGAGAATCTCCAGACAGCGACGACTTGTGGGAGCTCTTAAAAGCCAGTCGTCTGACGGAGCCGGACACAAGATCATGGTACTGCTGCACAGTCTGTGAACTGTCAACCATGGGGAAGCGAGGAAGTACAGTGACAACCCGAAGCTGTCTAGACTGTCTGGGTCGTACAGACAACTCCTTATCGGGTTGCTGAGGTTGCCGCACTGCGTCACAACAAGTCACTTCTGCTGGTTGTTGAACGTCTTCCCAGTGACACACTGACTCCGTAAACAAAAAAATCCTCTAACAAGGACTAAGCTTGGACTGCATGTCTTGCAACACAGCTCAAGGTCTATGGGAGCAGGTGTGGTAACAGACGGGGTTAGCGACTGAAGTGGAACCATTACCTTCCCTGGGAGCATGTTATGCTTAAATAAAAGTCCATAGGAGGCTACGCAGCTAAAGGCTCCTCTCCAAATGACAGAGTCCTCAAGGGAATATCAGAAGGAGGGAGAAAAGCACTTTCTCATCTACAGGGACCATATCCGAGAAAAGCTAAGTTCTCTCAGTGAGGGTTTCACTGGTGCAAAAGCAGCAGACTAGAAGGCAACGTTATGAAATTGCTTGACAGTCTAGTGAGTTGGCAACAACCAAAGATGTGTGACTGAGAAGCATGCGGTAAGGTATGCAGAGCATGTTGTATGCAGAGCATGCAGTATGCAGAGCATGCTGTATGCAGAGCATGCTGTATGTAGAGCATGCTGTAAGGTAAGCAGAGCGTGTTGCATGGCGTGTAACATTTCTCAGAAATTCCATGACCAGAGCTAGAGTGAGTAATATCGCATTACAGTCCATTGAAAGTGCCCGTGCCGAGGGAATTGATTTAGACTGTTTTGTTGATGAATTTGATAGCCGGCATGATAATCGTAGAATTAAGCTGCACTAAATGTACTATAATCTACTTCACCTCAGGAAAGGGAAACTCGCCCTGTTGGCAACACTGCATTACTTCATGCATGCTTGCATGGGGTTTAATATCAACATAATATTTACCTTACATTCATAACTCATGATTCATTTTTGTTTTGAAGATATTTTTGCCATATTTTGCGATTTTGTTAAAAATATATTGCAAGGAATACATATATATTTTTATATAAGTAATACAAATAACCTCCATTATCATAATGTTTGTGTAGGCATACATGTATATGATTACAAATGCAAGTTATGAAAGTAATGAGGTGTTATTATTGTCATTTGTTATTTCCAAGTTGAATGGGAAGAGGCTCAAGTAGAGGAGAAAGTGGCAGATGCATGCGTTGAGGTGGCTGACTCATAGCATGAGGTTGCTGCCTCAAGAGTTGCGCTTGCTGTAAGGGTTGCGGATGCGCAGTAGCAGGTTCCTGAGGAACGAGTTAAGGTTCCTGAGGTGTGAGCTGCGAGAGTTGAGGTAGCGGCTGCGCAGAACGCAGTTCTTGTCTCGCGAGTTGAGGTTCCTGAGGTGCTAGCCTAAGGAGTTGAGGCTCTCGCCTTGAGGAGGGTTGAGGTCGCTGCAGCGAGTGCTGAGGTGGCTGCCTCATTGATGGAAGAGGTTGTCGTACCTCAAGAGATTGTTGCCTCGCTGGTGGAACCGCAAGCGGAAGCGGAGGAAGTAAGCATAAGATTCCTGCTCCCATTGCTGAGGTTGCCTTAAGGAAGGCGGAGGTTGCTGCACACCGCTGGTAACTGGCAACTCAGTACGCGGTAAGGTATCCTGAGGAACCTCAACATCGTACGCCTGGCAGACTGGACTGCGGTGAGGCGGAGCGATCGCAGGAGGAGGTGTAACCTTCTCAGCCTGACACTCACGCATTAAGACCGCAAGCTGTGACTGCATGGACTGCAGCAAAGTCATCTTGGGGTCGGCAGACGCTAAGGTCTGCTGAGGCAAAGCCTTAACAGAAGATGAGGTCTGTTGCGGCATCACCTTACCTCTCTTAGGAGGTGTGCAGTCACCTGATGACTGCGGAGAGTCAGAGCTAACCCAATGACTGCATCCGGGTTGTTGAACTCTAGAGGTCTGGACTTTACGTTTAAGAGGTCTTGAGACCTGAGTCCAGCGTTTTCTCCCCGAAATTTCTTCTGCAGACGAGTAAAATAAGGGCTCAATCGTCTGCGGGTGGGAGTGACGGTCTCTGTAAGACACGCCCGCAACCACCGAGGATACTTCTGTGCGCCGATCAAGGCCTGCCGAACCCTTTTGCCCTTCGACATTGCTTCTCCCCTGGGCTTGGGAGCTTGCAAGAGGTCCCGGACTGGCAGGACGACTGGCACGCAAGAAGTACCCTCACGCACAACACTGACACACTTTGCGCTAATCACTTATCATTTTTGAATTTCTGTTTGCACTTATTTCACTGAACTCGAAACTTTAAGTGGTTTGTACCTGAAACACGCAATTCTATCCTTCTTTAAAAGTTAGTAATTGCGAAAACAGAATTACAATGTAACAGAAAAATCTAATGAAAGACAAATAATTCAGTGGCTGGAAAGAGACTAAACACTAGATCAAATAAACTACGTTTAAAATCTCTCACCGCATAAAGCTTGAGAACAAGAATAAACTCTAGAAACGTTTACCTTCTTCCCCTAAAGAGACTAGGGAGAAGAGCAAAAACGATAACAACGTTACTCGCTTGAACGAAACGTTTATCCAGCTCTCTCTCCCTCCGTCTCTATCTCTCTCTCTCTCTCTCTCTTGACTTAGAACCTGAGAGAAGAGCCCAATCATATATACTCGTTAAAACATATTATTGTTAAAGGAAAAAAACTGAAAGATTTCCCAAATAAAAAGTTCCTTTATTAGAATTAAAACCATTAAGCTAAGAAAGAATGAACAAAACGTTATAAACGGTTTACTCTTACTGCAACGTGACACCGTGAAAATTCTCTCTCTATCGTAACGATAGAGCGCAAGTTGAACGTTCTGAACGTCAACAACTGCAGAGACAAAACAAAACGTTAGTTCAACTTTGAAACAGTACGAGACTATCAAAGAAATTCTTTCAAAAACATTAAAATAGCATAATATGTTAACAGGTAAAACCGAAATGACGGGCTCAATGTTAATTAACTTCGGTACAAGAAAAGACCGCCTACTATTAGGAAAGGTCGAATATAAACAAATATAAAAATTAATTTTAATAATTTTATAAAAAAGGAAGTTAATCGAAGAGGCCTAAAAGGCGGAGAGATATAAAATAAATCTATAACTTTTGTTAAGCAAAATTAAGAAAGAGAGTCTATACTCTCTTAGACACCAACACTTCCGTCTAAGGGAAGGGTCGGCCATTAAAGGTGAAAGAGAGTTCATACTCTCTTCGTCACCATAATTAATCAAATTAATTCCAAAAGCTAGCTATAGCTAATAATAAAACTTCCTGAATAGCGAAAGCTGAAATCTTAGAGCAATACTTCACCAAAAACCGTGAACAAGACTCCAAAATTATAAGCGTATCCATGAACGTCTTGCCGGAAGCACGACAGAGGAAAAATTGAAGTGGTGTCAACAAGAAGTACTGCAGTACCTGGCCACAGGTGGCGCTTGTGAGTACACCCCCCTCTTGTATAGCGATCGCTGGCGTATCCCTTCCGTAGAATTCTGTCGGGCAACGGAGTTGACAGCTACATGATTATCGGGTAAGTTTAATATTGAAAACAATGATTTTCTCCGGAGTACTACGAATTCAGGCTTTCAAACCTCCTTTGATATCCAATATATCTAACTCATGGTATAGGCTTGGTTAGTCTTGTCTGTTCTGTTTCAGAAGTCTCCATCTCCTTTCTTTTGAGTAGCTACCAGAGTTAAACATCATAATATGGATTTAACTACAGTATTATATATTATTTAAGTATTGTCTACTTTTTTTTCTCTTAATACTTCTGGACTTTCTTTTCAGTTTCTATTTATTGCTTAAAAAGTGATGAAGAATCCTAATTCCTCCTATGACTAACCTCCTTATCTATTTACCAACCAGGTGCTACTTGGCATTCTTGTTTTCACAGCCCACTGTATAAGCATAACTTTACATTCATCTGTATTGAGTAGCATTTGCACTTTTATTGTCCACTGACCAAGTTTCTTCAGATATTCTTGAAGCTTGTATTGTTATATAGCTAATAGCTTACTTGATAATATAAGTTTATGCCATTCATGTAAATGATGAAGTGTAAAGGAACAAGGACTGAATACTCCAGAGGCACATACTTGTGACATTCTTTTCTGGAAATGAAAGGATGTCCAAATAACCTTTTTTTGTCAAATAACTTGGCCAGCCTTTGGCATACAAACACTTCTATTTGATCACTCACATGTTTTTAAGGATCTGATTTCACATTCACTGAGTGTTCCTTTGATAAACAAAGGATCTTGCAATGTCCATCATCAAATTAATTTGGGATGATTTAGCAAGGTAAATTTATGTGCAAGGACTAGCATTTTAATTTTCAGTGCAATGTTTAAGTGAAATAATATGTTATTTTTATAATAAAATAAATTTTTGAATATACTTACCCGGTGATTATATAAGCTGCAGCTCTGCTGCTCGACAGAAAACTCTACGTTAAAAATCCGCCAGCGATCGCTATGCAGGTAGGGGGTGTACTTCAACAGCGCCATCTGTCGTGCAGGTACTCAGTACTCAATGTAAACAAAGAACTCAATTTTCTCCTCGGTCCACTGCGTCTCTATTGGGGAGGAAGGGAGGGTCCTTTAATATATAATCACCGGGTAAGTATATTCAAAAATTTATTTTATTATAAAAATAAAATTTTTCAATATTTAACTTAGCCGGTGATTATATAAGCTGATTCACACCCAGGGGGGTGGGTAGAGACCAGCAATAAATGTTTACATTATTATGAGCTAAGGATTTTTTATTTCATTTTAGCAGTTATCAAAATAACAAAACATAAAATAAATAAGTACCTGGTAAGGAAGTCGACTTGAACAATTACTCTGCCTTTTCAAGTACGTCTTCCTTACGGAGCCTCGCGATCCTCTTAGGATGCTGAGCGACCCCTAGGAGCTGAAGTATCAAGGGTTGCAACCCATACTACAGGACCTCATCAAAACCTCTAATCTAGGCGCTTCTCAAGAAAAGAATTTGACCACCCGCCAAATCAACCAGGATGCGAAAGGCTTCTTAGCCTTCCGGACAACCCAAAAACAACAATAAAAACATTTCAAGAGAAAGATTAAAAAGGTTATGGAATTAGGGGAATGTAGTGGTTGAGCCCTCACCCACTACTGCACTCGCTGCTACGAATGGTCCCAGGGTGTAGCAGTTCTCGTAAAGAGACTGGACATCTTTAAGATAAAAAGACGCGAACACTGACTTGCTTCTCCAATAGGTTGCGTCCATTATACTTCGCAGAGATCTATTTTGTTTAAAGGCCACTGAAGTTGCGACAGCTCTAACTTCATGTGTCCTTACCTTCAGCAAAGCTTGGTCTTCCTCACTCAGATGGGAATGAGCTTCTCGTATTAACAGTCTGATAAAATAGGATAAGGCATTCTTTGACATAGGCAAAGATGGTTTCTTAACAGAACACCATAAAGCTTCTGACTGTCCTCGTAAAGGTTTAGTTCGTCTTAAATACTGTAGAACTTAAGAGCTCTAACAGGGCATAAGACTCTTTCTAGTTCATTTCCAACCATATTTGATAGGCTTGGAATATCGAACGATTTCGGCCAAGGACGAGAAGGTAGCTCGTTTTTGGCTAGAAAACCAAGCTGTAAAGAACATGTAGCCGTTTCAGATGAAAATCCGATGTTCCTGCTGAAGGCGTGAATCTCACTGACTCTTTTAGCTGTGGCTAAGCAAACCAGGAAAAGAGTCTTTAAAGTGAGATCTTTAAAGGAGGCTGATTGTAGTGGCTCGAACCCTTCTGACATAAGGAATCTTAGTACCACGTCTAAATTCCAACCAGGTGTAGCCAAACGACGCTCCTTGGTGGTCTCAAAAGACTTAAGGAGGTCCTGTAGATCTTTGTTGTTGGAAAGATCTAAGCCTCTGTGACGGAAGACTGATGCCAACATGCTTCTGTAACCCTTGATAGTGGGAGCTGAAAGAGATCTTTCTTTCCTCAGGTATAAAAGGAAGTCAGCTATTTGAGTTACAGAGGTACTGGTCGAGGATACTGATACTGACTTGCAAGAGATTCGGAAGACTTCCCACTTCGACTGGTAGACTCTAAGAGTGGATGTCCTCCTTGCTCTAGCAATCGCCCTGGCTGCCTCCTTCGAAAAGCCTCTAGCTCTCGAGAGTCTTTCGATAGTCTGAAGGCAGTCAGACGAAGAGCGTGGAGGCCTTGGTGTACCTTCTTTACGTGTGGCTGACGTAGAAGGTCCACCCTTAGAGGAAGAGTTCTGGGAACGTCCACTAGCCATCGAAGTACCTCGGTGAACCATTCTCTCGCGGGCCAGAGGGGAGCAACTAACGTCAACCTTGTCCCTTCGTGAGAGGCGAACTTCTGCAGTACCTTGTTGACAATCTTGAACGGGGGGAATGCATAAAGGTCTAGATGTGACCAATCCAGTAGAAAGGCATCTATATGAACTGCTGCTGGGTCCGGGATTGGTGAGCAATATATTGGGAGCCTCTTGGTCATCGAGGTTCCGAAGAGATCTATGGTAGGCTGGCCCCATGTGGCCCACAGTCTCTTGCACACATCCTTGTGTAGGGTCCATTCTGTTGGAATGATTTGTCCCTTCCGACTGAGGCAATCTGCCATGACATTTAAGTTGCCTTGGATGAACCTCGTTACTAGAGAAATGTTTAGATCTTTTGACCAGGTGAGGAGGTCCCTTGCGATCTCGTACAACGTCATAGAGTGGGTCCCTCCTTGCTTGGAGATGTACGCCAAAGCTGTGGTGTTGTCCGAGTTCACCTCCACCACTTTGCCTTGAAGGAGAGACTTGAAGCTTTTCAAGGCCAGATGAACTGCCAGTAGCTCCTTGCAGTTGATATGCAACGTTCTTTGACTCGAGTTCCAAGTTCCCGAGCATTCCCGACCGTCTAATGTCGCGCCCCAGCCCGTGTCCGATGCCTCCGAGAAGAGAACGTGGTTGGGAGTCTGAACAGCCAGGGGCAGACCCTCTCTGAGGCTGATACTGTCCTTCCACCAAGTCAGGGAAGACTTCATCTTCTCGGAAATGGGGATCGAGACCGCTTCTAGCGTCTTGTCCTTTTTCCAGTAAACAGCTAGGTGATATTGAAGGGGACGGAGGTGTAGTCTTCCTAACGAAACGAACTGTTCCAGGGATGATAGTGTCCCTATCAGACTCATCCACTGCCTGACTGAACATCGTTCCTTCTTCAGCATGTTCTGGATGCATAACTGGGCTTGACTTGTTCTAGGGGCCGACGGAAAAGCCCAAAAAGCTTGACTGTGAATCTCCATCCCTAAATACACAATAGTTTGGGATGGGACCAGTTGAGACTTTTCCATATTGATCAGGAGACCCAATTCCTTGGTCAGATCTAGAGTCCACTTTAGATCCTTCAGACAGCGACGACTGGAAGAAGCTCTTAGAAGCCAGTCGTCCAAATAGAGGGAGGCTCTGATGTCCGCTAAATGAAGGAATTTGGCTATATTCCTCATCAGCCTCGAAAACACAAGAGGAGCTGTGCTTAGGCCAAAGCACAGGGCTTGAAACTGGTAGACAACCTTTTCGTAAACGAATCTCAGCAAAGGTTGGGAGTCTGGGTGGATGGGGACGTGAAAGTATGCGTCCCTTAGGTCTAAAGAGACCATCCAGTCTTCCTTTCTGACCGCTGCTAGAACGGACTTTGTGGTCTCCATGGCGAACGTCTGCTTTGTGACAAAGACATTCAGCGCACTGACGTCTAGCACCGGCCTCCACCCTCCTGTCTTCTTTACCACTAAGAAGAGACGGTTGTAGAAGCCCGGGGATTGATGGTCCAGGACTTTGACTACCGCTCCCTTTTCTAGCAAGAGAGACACCTCCTGCTTCAATGCTCGTCTCTTGTCTTCCTCTCTGTACCCGGGAGAGAGATCGATGGGAGACGTTGCTAGAGGGGGTTTTCGTACAAACGGGATCTTGTACCCCTCTCTGAGCAACTTCACAGATTGTGCATCTGCGCCTCTCTTCTCCCAGGTCTGCCAGAAGTTCTTGAGTCTGGCTCCCACTGCTGTCTGAAGAAGGTGGCAGTCAGACTCTGCCTTTAAAGGACTTGGTTCCTTTCTTCTTCCCACGTCTCCCTTCGGCACGAGCACCTCCTCTGCTGGAGGCTCTGCCACGAAAGGGCGGAATAAATCTGGACGCTGGAGTGTCCATCCTGGGTCTTGACAAGGTAGGCAAAGGGGTGGCTTTGCGGGCAGAGGACGCAACCAGGTCATGGGTGTCCTTCTGAATCAAAGAAGCAGCAATCTCCTTAATCAAGTCCTCTGGAAAAAGGCACTTTGAGAGAGGAGCAAACAGAAGTTCTGATCTTTGACACGGTGTCACTCCAGCTGACAGGAAGGAGCAAAGGTTCTCACGCTTCTTGAGGACCCCGGATACGAACGAAGCCGCAAGCTCACTAGATCCGTCACGTATGGCCTTGTCCATGCAGGACATTATGAGCAAGGAAGATTCCTTGTCAGAAGGGGAGATCTTCCTGCTCAAAGCTCCCAGACACCAGTCCAAAAAGTTGAAGACCTCGAAGGCTCTAAATACTCCTTTCAACAGATGGTCTAGGTCCGAAGGTGACCAGCATATCTTAGAGCGTCTCATGGCTAGCCTGCGGGGAGAGTCTACAAGACTTGAGAAGTCGCCCTGGGCAGAGGCAGGAACTCCCAAGCCAAGAACTTCTCCCGTGGCATACCAGACGCTCGATCTGGAAGAGAGTTTAGCAGGGGGAAACGTAAAGGCTGTCTTCCCTAGACTCTTTTTAGACTGCATCCAATCTCCTAAAACTCGTAAAGCTCTCTTGGACGAGTTTCGTAAAGGCAGGCGAGGATGACTGCGCACCTAAAGCAAACTCTGAAGGAGGAGAGCGTGGAGCCACAGACACAAACTGGTCCGGATACATCTCTTTGAACAGAGCAAGAACTTTTCTAAAGTCCAAAGAGGGTTGCGTGGTCTTGGGTTCGTCAAGGTCCGAATGTGGTTCATCAACGTGTGCCGCATCGTCATCATCAGAGAGTCCATCATCCGAGAATTGAGGAGGAAGCGGCAAAGGAGTAGGAATCGGCTGGTCAGCTGAGTCCGGTCGCACGGGTGCACGCGTGACTGAACCGGACGCAACGTCATGGAACTGTTGCCCAGTCTGTGAGCTGGCAACAACCATAGCAGCGCGGGGACGCACAGCGTCTACTCCAGACTGTCTAGTCTGATGTGGGCGAGCAGAGGCAACCACACTGGGTTGCGGAGGTTGACGCACCGCGTCAAAACAAAACAACTTTGACGGTTGTTGTACCTCGCGAACGTCAACGGAAGGTTCCGTGCGTCGCTGAACGTCAACATGCGGCTGGCAGGGTACACTGGAACGCATGGGTGGCGGGACTCTCTCAGCTGGAGTGCGGAAGAAGGTCGCCTCAGCGTCCACAGGACGCACAACCGTGGTTGGTTGTAGGCAAGAGGTTGGTGCAGCATCAACCTTCTCCGCACGAAAGTCCTGCATCAGAGACGTTAACTGATACTGCATGGTCTGCAGCAAAGACCACTTAGGGTCTACAGGAGCAGGTGCGGCGACAGACGGTGTGACTGCCTGAGGCGGTACCGCTTTGCCTCTCTTAGGAGGTGAGCAGTCATCGGAAGACTGCAGCGAGTCCGAACTGACCCAGTGGCTACAACTGGGCCGTTGGACTTGCGCGGAAGGGACCGACTTGCGCTTAAGAGGCCGCGAGACCTTGGTCCATGGTTTCTTACGAGAAACCTCTTCCGCAGACGAGGAATAAATGGGCTCTCTCGTCTCTGTGTGGGTGGGGTGATCTTGGGTAGATACGCCCGAAACCACGGAGGGAACGTCTGTTCGCTGATTAAAGCCTCTCGAACCCTTTGGTCGTACGACATTGCTTCTCCCCTGGACTTGGGAGCTTGCAAGAGATCCCGGACTAGGAGGACGACAGGCACGAACAGACGAACCCTCAAGCGCAACACTATCCACAACACTATCACTCACTTTATCACTACCCACTGCACTCTTACACTTCAGCTCCTTGACGTCCGCCATGAGCTGGTTACGGTCACTAGCCAAGGACTCGACTCTCTCACCCAGAGCTTGGATGGCACGCATCATATCTGCCATCGAAGGTTCTTGAGTGCCAGAAGGGGGATTAGGAGCAACCACTACAGGGGAAGGAATAGGTTGTGGGGCATGAGGAGAGGAAAATTCAACGGAGCGAGATAAACTTCTCCTGACTCTATCTCTCTCTAGCCTACGTGTATATTTCTGGAATTCGATAAAATCGAATTCCGAAAGCCCAACGCATTCCTCACATCGATCTTCCAATTGACAGGTTTTATCCTGACAATTGGAACAAACGGTGTGAGGATCGATAGAGGCCTTCGGAAGACGCCTTGAACAGTCAGTCCCTAGCATTACACTTCCTGAATTTAGGGACTTGAGAAAGGTCAGCCATTTTGAATTGGTCAAAGGGGAATTCAAAATCTATCCAAAGTCATCAACAAATAATCCAATATAAAAAAAGGAATGCAAGGATTTATTGAAGAGAAAGCCTGCAAAGCGAAAGCTCAAAACTAGAAACGTGTACTTTACCAAATAGTTGTGAAAACCAATTCAGTTAGCAACAGCGAATTAGTAGGTCTTGCCGGTGGCACGACTGAGAGAAAATTGAGTTCTTTGTTTACATTGAGTACTGAGTACCTGCACGACAGATGGCGCTGTTGAAGTACACCCCCTACCTGCATAGCGATCGCTGGCGGATTTTTAACGTAGAGTTTTCTGTCGAGCAGCAGAGCTGCAGCTTATATAATCACCGGCTAAGTTAAATATTGAAAATGTAAATGTATAGGGCTAGTGCTCATAGGAATACAACTTCCCTCTCGTTAATTAAAATATTAGCAAAGAATTGAAACCACACAACAAAATCTTTAGTTTTTCTGAATTAGTTCCTTTTTAATTAGGTACTGAAATATAAAACTATTTTTCCTTCGTAAATATATAGGAGATTTCAATGGTTTTGGCTCAATCTCATAAAGCTGTGTTGGATCTTGGCAGCTTTAGTAATTTGCAAATATGTACACTATAGTATGTACTAAAGTTAATACTCCTGAGGAGAGGGATACAGTATCTATTTGGAGGGAGAGTTCTATTCAGAGGTTAATCCTCCTTTCTGTATTTTACTAAGAGCAATTGCTGAAGTAAATGAAAAAAATAGGACTCAGCTTATTTATCTGTATCTGCTTTATGAATTCGATCTCCTATGCTGAAATTTACCCCAAAGTTTTAGTAAATTATCATTGGTTTCTCAATTGCATCCTCAAAATATGTCAATTTCTTAATATTCTTATTTCTTATTATGAATTATTAATTTTTATTTACTGCTGATGTAAGGGGTTATCCAGTCTCTGGATGGTTACATCTGCTGATAAGCCATCTTTTACCCAAAGTTTAGCACGTGTTGGATTCATATCTAAGGAAAATTCAGATTTCTCAAAGACTGTTCCTTAACCTGTAGAAAAATTTGGGGATTCTGGGCAATTTCCAGTTATCAGAACTGTATAGTAACTTCTCTCTGTCTCAGAGGATTTGATATTTGGGCATGACAATTGACTTCAGTTTCTTTGCTGGCTTTTTCTTTCAGACAATGCGATGATTCTTGAAGTTGTTGGCACAGAGTTCAAAATGAATCATATAGAACAGTATCAGAAGATATGTGGATAAAACTTCCCAGAACTATGACTTCACTGGAGAGATTTATTCTATTAATCCAGTTAAAGATGTGTTTTTTTACAGTTTAATCTCACATCATAGAATTGATATCATCACAAACACATCAAAAAGAACTTCAATTTCCCTATTTTGGGATCAACAAAATATGTTAGCATGGAGGGAGCATCTTTGTTTTTCACAGGGGATGTCTCCAGGGCTCTGTTTTGTGATGCTTCTGGCGATGGTTGCGGCAAAAGACTGTCAGGACAGTGAACGTAAAAGGATTCAAAGATACACACAAATTTCCTTTGAGTAGTTAGCAATGTCTAAAGCTCTTCATCTAGATGAAAATCTAGCAATGGAGAAGGTTATTGCTGTATTCATGGATAACTAAACTGCTTAGGCCTACATTAAGAAACAAGGGGGCACAGAAACCCTGTTTCTTTTAGCACAGTAATTGTTAAAATGGATAAAGATGAGAAGTATTCACTTACTACCTCAATTCATTCAAGGGATATTGAATGTTCAGGCCGGGCAGCTGAGCTGGAAATACCATTTTCCTCAAAATGAGTAGTTTTCTTAACAGTTAGGCTAAATCTATCTATAAATATCAAAGGGTTGAGGAAACACTGAAGTATAGATATATTTGCTACCTCCCAAAGAAAAAGTTTGGTGCATTTTGCTCCCCTGGTCCAGGACCTTCTGGTCTACGAACTGGACGTCTTCAGTATTGGTCTGGTCTACCTTCCTATGCATTCCATCCAACATCAATGATTTGTATTCTCAATACAGTAACTCATATAACTCGCATTGATATTTAATACTTACCTATTTTTTTTTACAATTCTCTAGTTTATTATGTATATACAATAGTACTGTCGTTACAATAATAGTTAAGACAAATTCCAAATTTGTGACTTGGGTTTCCTCATTTTTTACGCTATAAACTTAGTATCAAATGCAGCCCACTCTTTCAAACACATTCAGCTCTCAACCAACCTTACATAGGATTTCGTGATTAACAATCAATAACATTTTCTAAACAATTTGTATTTTTCCTAATACAATCCTGAATATTTTAACATAAAGAAATGTCTTCAGCAGAGCTTGAGCAGCTATTGAATTGTTAACTAGGTAGTTGATTAATGGCAGATAGGGCAAGGGGGATGCCCGGTCCACTAACCTGCCACGAACTAGCTAAGGCCCTCTTCACACGAGCAGTTTGAAACTGTGCGGTTTAGAGACCAAAGTAGATCAAGGAAGGACTTCACGCACAGTTTAGAATACTTCAGAAGTTTATGCTGCCTTTTTACGAAAGGTTTCCCACCATGCAGTAGCAGTGGTTCAGCTGTTGCAAAGGGTAAGCATTCCTCTTCTGATGCTATTTTTCAGAGATTAATATGAATTGTCTTCTTTATTATTATTATTATTATTATTACAGTATTATTATTATTATTAATATTATTATCATCACTATTATTATTATTATACACTGTACTAGCAGAGGTAAACTAAACAAAGTAAGATCTTTAGTAAGATCATGATTTAAGAGGAGAGAGAGAGAAAATTGATCAGTGTTTTGTGATGATCGCATCATGTTAAAAGAAATGAGGATGATTGTCGCTGGAATAATATTGATGATGATGATGATGATGATTATCATTATGATTATTGTCATTAATATGATTCGATGAGTCCAACATTTATCTAGTTGCTTCTTTTTAGCAACCTGTTTATCATATACTGTACACAAATACCACTTTCTTCTTCACGTCCTTTCCCTTGAACAAACACAGAGACTGGCTAGTATTCAGTGAGGACATCCTCTTTGACAAGCAGAAATCTGCCCCAGGGTTTCAAATTGCTCATGTGAAGCTGGGCTAATATTGTCTTAAGGCCTACGACTGAGAGGAGTGCTCAAGGTGGGAAATGTAATTTAAAGGATCAAATTTGTATTACCAAGGAAAAATACAAAGTACTCTTAAAATTGGTTATTTGTTCCTACAAGTATACAAACCTTTTATTCCTTAAAATAGGGAGACTCACTTATTGGTGGAAGACCCTTAGAACAAACCTGGAAGGTTTTTTTCTTTCCTGGACATGTTATTCTATTTGGTCCCAAATGGGAGTGAGGGGGGTGTCTTCAAAAACCCCCCAATAGGTCTCCTTAGAGATGTAGAAGCTGTTACAATCCTCAGCCACTACTGGAACATGGAAAATTATCTCTCCAACAGGAAGATGACATAAGCAATGTCAAACCAGGATCATTAAGAGAAATGTTTGGTAGGTCACTAACCCATCCTCTACCTTGCAAGGAGGATAGAGTAGCTGCTTCTTGATAGACATACAGTAGGGTCCCGAATTACACGTGTTCTAATTACGCGATTCCTCAATTACGCGATCGATAGTTTTTAAAAATTAAATTTCCTGTATCTGCGAGGAGCATTCTAAATCCGCGAGTCAAGCACCGCGAAGCGTAGGAAATCTATTATTTTCTTAATTGTATTGGGGGGGGGATGGTTTCCCGATGTCTGAGAAGGGGGGGGGGGGGAGAATGTGAGAGAAAGATTTCTGTTCAAACATTTTAAGACTAGTTTTGGATGAAAAAATTTTAAGGTTTGCCCATCTGTTGGGTGAACTTGTCGCTAGGCTAGCCTAACTGTCCAACACCTATATGTATAATATTCCATATTTGTACTAATTAATTTTTATACTTCCGTTGTGATTATGCTGAAAAATCCTTATTCATTAAACTTTAAATTAAAAACCATCAAAATCAACAGTGCCATTTGAAATATTGAAAAGTTTCCCAAAAAAAAATCATGTGCAAGACTACCGCTATCATCCAGTAGTAGTGCGTTGTGCTCCGTTTCATCTAAATTGTTTGAAATTCGTTTATATAGTACTTTTGAAACCAAAAATTAAATTAAATAAAGACTATTTTATATCATGCTACTGCCAAACATGTCACTACAACCAACCCCATTACTTTGTTTAGTACGTTCCATCGCCGATCATAACGAACTCGCTAACCAATTTTAACATCTGTCTATAGGTTAACTTTTGCGGCAAAAGATATCTTACCAGGTACTATGTAATAATAAAACGTTTTTTTTTACGTTTCATCGTCGATCATAAACGCATTTACTCCTGAAAGTGATATTGAAGAGCTTTTACTAAAGATGTTATTATAAATAAAGATTATAAATAGGTGGTAAAATATCTATAATTAAAGTGTAGCAGCATCAAGAAATGTTGGGGTTCGCCCTTTACATAAGAATGTACTGTACATTGGATTAGACAGAACGTAGAAAAAATCAATTAGGGAAAAATCGGTATTCGATATCCTCTTCATCAGCATCGTCAATCGGGCTTTTTATTTTTTTTTATTCTCAGTCGCTAACTAGTTATCGCACTGTCAAGATCTGCACACATTCCGATAATTAATATTTGAAGGTTTTCTGGGAGAGGATGGATAGAGAAAATACCGAACTATATAAAATGTTTTTTTTAACCTGTTAAGCGTCACCCACGTGATAAACCGTTCACCACGATCTACTCGGTACCGCCTTCAACTGTATATTCCGTTCATGACTTTAATTGCCTTTTACAAGCCGTCAGTCTCGTGATATTACGTTTACTCGTATAGTAAGTATAGGATCACCACTTGGCAACACTCTCAGCATATGGGGACTGTGAATAGAAACTTATATGATGTCTGGCAACTATTTTTCTGAAGGTACAGTAGCTTGATGTTGGAAAACTGGTTTCCTATCAGTGCGCTCGGGCGTTCATGCATAAGTGGTTATTTGTTGTTCCTTTTGTAATGAACGGTCTAAAGAGGAAGGTTATTTCTTTAGATGAAATAAATGATATTCTTGTTGAGGAATTTGATAACGATAACCTGTTTGATAATGAGAGCACAAGTTCTGAATCCTCCAGTGATGAGTATATTGAAGAAACAAAGTTTTCTTTCGATGCCGAAAGCGAAAATGACTTCTCATTACCGAATGACTGGACAACGAAATTTCACAAAACTATAAAGGGAAAGGAAACGCCGAGAGAGAGAGAGAGAGAGAGAGAGAGAGAGAGAGAGAGAGAGAGAGAGAGAGAGAGAGAGAGAGAGAGAGAGAGAGAGAGAGAGAGAGAGAGAGAGAGAGAGAGAATAAAGTGGATAAATAATGTACAAATGTATGACGAACATATTTGAAAACTATACAGGAAACGATATGAAGAGAGAGAGAGAGAGAGAGAGAGAGAGAGAGAGAGAGAGAGAGAGAGAGAGAGAGAGAGAGAGAGAGAGAGAGAGAGAGGAGAGAGACTTATCCCTTTCCTTTTGTCGCTTATCCAGGCGTAAGATTTACGATTGAAGATAAAAAGAACCCATTAGAATATTCAGTATTATGTAGCCATTTGAAATGAAATAATAGTAGTATTAATTGTTTTTTTTACTCAACCATTTAATTAATATCCCTACTTTTAACTATAATTACGAATTATAAGCATAAAGAAATGATATTAACTTTGAAAAATTATCATTAGTGAAATGACCGCTCAGGGCAAAAAAAGCATGACGGTACGTTAGCGGCAACCTGGTCCAGGGGGGACGCTTAGATGTTTTCTGGCAGAAAATTACGGTAGATTATCGTACAGCAGCCTAGTGCACACTTGCGCCTAGTGGCCGTGTTTACGTGTGGGAGTGTCATCATGGATATACAGTACTATACTGTAATTTTTAACTATTGCTAGATACTGTATCAAACCTTGAAAACCCTTTTTTGTTTTTTGTATCTATAGGAAATAATTCTACATTATTCGGAAAATACTGAAAACAGTAAGCTATGCATAGTACAGTAGTAAATACTACAGTCATAGAAAATTATCAAAACTTTAACAACTTTTTATTGTTTTATTTCTCCATAAAAGAAATTTTGTACAGTATTTTATAAAAAAATCTATAAGAAGGATTTCTTACAGTATTGTTAAGATAAAAGCTACAGTATATATATATATATATATATATATATATATATATATATATATATATATATATATATGTTTTATATATATAATATATACATACATACATACATACATACACATACATACACACACACAGTGTATATACAGTATATATATAGCTAGAAAGCTAGAAATGGAGTGAAAAAAAATTGACGGGTAGGTTGCTGTTTGCCGCCATGATGTGTTTCGAAATACTGTACACGAATTTCCAATTACAGGAGGCCTTTCATCGACCAAATTCTCGCATAATTCGGGACCCTACTGTATTCTGCAAGAGGGGCGCTCCGTCACATAACTCACCAGTTTCAGACATCTGACCTATGTGTAATGGTTGTTGTACCCTTTCAAGAGGGAAACATGAAAGGAGAAGAGACTTAAGACGAATACGTTACTTTAAGACAAGTTGCATACCAGTTCCTTAAGGGAGTTGGGTGATTTACACAACTACTGAACATACACTTCAGGACCCAGGACGGCAACCTCCGTGAGGCGCAGAGAGGTGAAGGTGGTCTGAAACCTTCGAGCACAAACTTCAGCTACAGTATGCTAACATGTAAAGTTTATGACTACTGACAGACTTACACTAGGGACTTGTTACTTGAGATGGTGGCCAAGATCTAGACTGACCAAAGTTGCACCTGCAAATATGTAGCTTTTCAAAACCAGAAGGAACAGGGACACAACACTTCCTTCAATTAACTGCTGGGGCTGATGATAAGGTTGCTACTCTATCACAAAAGATGTCTAGTCCTCTTCAAGTAGTATTGCAGGACCTTCATGTAACATCAGGCACCTTCGAGTCAACTTACATCAGAGGGATAGGATCAAGATCCAAAACTGGTGTTCGAGACTGAATGGTACAGTATTGGGTTTTTGTAACAATGTAACAGGACCCCCATCCCTTAAAGTCTGACAAGATGAAGAGTCTGAAAAGTCTCTTATTCTCTTGCAATGCAGAGAAGAGAGACAGTCTTGAGGTAAAGACCATATAATGGCATCCTCAGGTTAGCAGAAAGCACATGCACCAGTGACCTAAGACTGCTCGAAGTTCCTTTTGAGCACAGACAGTTCTCCTGAGAAGGGATCCAAACTCTGAGAAAAAATTTTGGCAAATGCAGGCTGTTAAGACCATGGTCTGCTTAAAAGTGCTCTAACTGGAGAAACATTCTCTACAACTCCCATCATTGAGTGTCTTACTTGGGACCTACCCGAGAGCTAGCAGGTCCGGACACCGCTCGACTTGTCCTGGACAGAACAGATGCTTGATCCCTGGAAGAAGGCTTACCTCCTGCCATCATATTAAATGTATCTGCCAAGCCAGTCTCATGGTCTGGTTGTCCCAATCCTGGGAAACAGTCACTGAATGAGCTCCGTTCCCCCTTCTAGCTTACAGTGCTGGTAATTAGTCTATGGGGGACTGCTCACCTGCAACGGCAATAGTTGTAACAAGGCTCACACTTCACTTGACAGACCCAGAAGGGTGAGCTCCATTACTGTTTCCTGATGGAGAAGAACAGCCCTCTAAAGATGGCAAGAACAGGGAAGGCGAGACAACATCTCTCTTTCGCCTGGCCTAAAAAGCCAGTGTAGGATTCAGACAGAGATCATTCACCTGCATCTGATCAAAGGAGAAAACTGTCATATTGGGCTGAAAATCAGCTCAACCAACCATGAAGTTACTGGTCGAAGGGTGAGCCCCGATACTCCTTAGAATGGATGATGAAGTGGGAATGTGCAAGGCAATGCATCCCCATAATGACAGATAGAAACATACATCTATGTCATTCCTCTCACTCCTTCCTAACAGTCCTCTTGGACTGGGCTGAAGAGGGAGAAAAATAGGTGGAGTGAGGTCCCAACACCTAGAGGAAGAAGCTACTGGTGGTCTTTCCTGGAATTTGGAGAAGGCTGACACCTTCCTCAAATACTACTAAGAGGAGGCTTGGCCACGGTCTCCCTCAAAAGGCCAAAGCCCTTGAGGGATACCGCACAGAGTCCAAAGGAATTCCAATACACAAGTATCCATCTGTCAAGCAACTATTGTCTTTGTGTATAAAAGGAAAAATGGTTAGGTATCTGTTGGGAAAGAAAAAATTCCTTTCTCCTTATAACCCAAACCTGCAGAACTTCGTCCACTCAATGGAAAGTTTGTGACCGTGAACAACCATCAATCGCTTGACCGTACCTCAAGGCTAGAGTAGATGTGCTCATCAATCTGTTCTGGGAATTATTTCCTCTCCTTAAAATGAAAACGCTCAAAACCAAATAGGTCCGGGAACCTTTAATCAGGAGGCAGATGCTGAAGCAAGCCTTGAAATTTCTCAATAAATGAGCAGGAAACAAACCCCAATGCCAGTGAACAAGACCAGTCAGTACCCTCCCTCTGGTGAATTGGTAAGGGTGCGGTTGAGTAATCAACCCACCTCGGTGCTCAGATGCCTGTTGAAGTCACTGACTGGCTCAGCTTAGTTCACAGCACATTAGCATAAAGGACCAGTACCAACCAGTGCTATCTCCTCTTTTAGAGGTACCAAAATAATTTGAGAAAGTAATGAAATTAAAGCAGTACTCCATCATCCAGGTAGAAAGGTGCGGAAGGGCGCTCAAGTTCTTCAATCACTTGGCCAATGACAGAGGTGATCAGTCCTATACAAGAACTCTTACCTCGGAAGGTTCGGCTATGGAAGCAGCCATACTGGACCCATGAACCAGCCAACTGAGCCACATAGGATTGGGTACTGGTAAGAATCATCTCATCTCCACTCAACTGGAAAAATTCTGCAGCGTCTCAAAGGTGAACAGAAGTAGCTGTTACATCAAGCTCATAATCACTAACTGACCCTGAAGGTAGTGGTTGATGGGTGAACCCTGTATCGGCTTGAGGAGATCATGCAATCATGCTACCAAAGGCTTATGTTATTACTAATATGAAGGTACCGGTATTAGCTACAACCCAAATTGGTATGAGAAAGTACTGTATTGTGAATGATACCCCTATCAGCCAACAGTGAAGTGCTTGAGATTGGTCCAGGTAAGACTGTTCATCTGTAACTGATGAAATAACAGTGGCTATCACACCAGGCTCACCATTGCTAAGCAACCCTGAAGATACAAGGCTATGTGCGACTCCGTAATGGCACAAGGAGGCAATTGTGATAAACAACCATATCAGTCTACAATAGTGCTGGAGATTGGTCTGGTTTCCTTATTCACCTGAAACTGATGAAACAGCACTGACTGCCACACCCGGCTCATGCTTTGCTAATCCTGCAGGTAACAGTCAGAGGATGGGTTCCTTACAATAGGGAATGGTGTTGTAAGAGTAAAGAACAGGAACAGTCCTCTTATGTCACAAAAGGAACAGGAAAGGTGACCATACATGCCCCACTCTCCCTTGGCCTACAGTGCTGGTGTTCAGTCTCAGTGGGAACACTCACTTGCATCCAGTGCAACAGTGGAACCTGTAACCAAGACTCATGGCTCTATTAGGCTTACCCAGGTACCAGTTAGTGGTTGAGTACCATCACTCCCTCCTGATGGTTTGGAGTGATCACTGTAAGTCCAAAGGAACTTTTAGTAAAAGGCCTTATCACACAACTATTCCTCTCAAGTAAGAAGTGTTTGATGAAGAGAATAGGAGGGAGAAGGGTTTAGTAGAAGAGGAAGAGAGAGCAAACTCCCTCTACTACCCTCTTGCCAACTGCAACTGAGGAGTCATGATCTGGGTGACTAATAATGAGTGCACTCCCTTGGAGGAAGAAGCTACTTAGCTTCCTCAGCAGCCATATAAACCACTACACTGGAGGTTTTGTCACAAGGGAAGCACTGGGAACCCTCATTGACACTAGCATCACACTGCAGTGCACTCTAAGCAAGGAATGTTCATTCAGCCACTAAGGTAAGGGTGACCCTCAGTCCGAACTAGGTAACTTGTTCTAGGAAAGGATACTAGCTAGCTGGGCATGAGTCAAGTTCATCATCTTCTTAATCGGATATGCCTAGACAACACTCAAAGGGGATGGTGGATTTTGTACAGTCTGCCCTTCATAAAAGGTACTAAACACATGAAGATTCACAAATAAACCATTACCGAAAGTCTTACCTTTGGTTGCACTTCCGATGTCACAAAATCACTAAAAAGAAACATAGAACAAACTAAGAAATTGATCCAACAGTGAAAGAGCACACAGTGCATCCATACTGGTTGTAGCTGAAGTCAAAAGGGACTAGTATGTGACAGGCAGGTGGGCAGAGCTTCTATCTCGCACCCCCTATTGTTAACTAACTACCTTGTTGATAAATCAACAGCTGTTACAGTTTGTATTAAAATCTTCTCCTATTTTAAAGAATGAAAGGTTTGTACATGCATAGAAACATATCATTTCCTAGGGGATTGTGCTGACAAACGTAGGAACGCGCACATAAGACAGAAGTCTCATTCCACTACTAAGTACTGTATACCACAAAAATAAAACTGAAAATCCTTGTAAAGCTTCTGGGTCAAGAGTAGATATAGGAGAGTCCTTTTATTACCCGAATCATTAAAAGAAACTGATTACTTTCAGTTTGTTGTAAATTAACAATGTAGATGGATCTTGTGTCTAATAAGTCCCTATATTTTTGGACATTTACAGTAGCTCTTCCTTTTGGGCAACTGTGAAGGAGACTACCCTTTCTTTTGTTAGAATTTATGTCCTCCTATTTCAATGCAGACTGGTCAATTCAAGAAAGTGCTATTCCTTTCCCTCCCTTTCTTGTAAGATTAAAGTTAGTATTCTTGAGGGTACCATTGATTAGACTATAACTGCTAATTTCAAATCTTTAATCTGTGTTAGGTTAGCCCTTTCTGGTTTGGTATTTTGATTAGGGCATTGACTTTGAAGTGTTTACTCTTCTTAATTTAGGCCATAGCTTTTGTAGCAATTCAACCCTAGCAATTTAGATAAAGTATCTGCTTGGTATCTTTCTAGTCTTGAATTTTAGCAATAAAGGTCAAAGTTACTGTTGACAAATTGGTTGTTGCAACAGGTTAAAGACAACAGGTTTTGACACTATCAAGGAATCTATTTCAATTCTTTATCTAGTAGAGTTGGATATTCTGTAATAAGCCTAATACAATACTCAATTTCCACCATCTGCTTGAACATGCAATCAGCGTCACAAAACCTTAGTTCAATTGAAATTAACAAAAATTTCCATAATAAAATTAATTTCTTCAGCACTAAACCATTTGAGCTCAAAGTCCTCAACCAAAAGATTTGGTCATCAAACCCTGGGTTTTTTTTTTTTTCTTTTTTTTTTTGACAATTTACTCAACTCAGCATAAAAACTATATAAGACTTATGACATTTTTCATTGTACAGTATAGACAGTAAAATTTCCTTTCCATTCATATATGTTGTAATGTACATATTTTATAAAACTCTTATATATGTAAATAACAAAAGAAAGAAAAGAAAGTAGTAATTACTGGATGTAATTTTTGTCATTTGGCACTGAAGGGAGTACTATACAGTAGTGTGGTTTTTACCCGAAGTAAATTGCATCTTATGGCGCTCTAAGGATTAAGCGTACTTTATTTATTAGATCCCACCCAGCAACCACTTTTCAAATAGGACACAAAGTGTTTCTTTACAAAGTATATCAATGCCATCTACTCCATAACTTAATTTTTTCAAAATCTACGGTAAGTTGAGCAAGCATACACCATATATCACAGAGCCTATTTCATCGACATCTTTTTTTAAAATAGTTTTATTACGAAAATTATATACTATATACAGTACTGTAAAAACATGAGGGTACACTCGGGCACGCTATTCAATCCTATTTCTCTTCCTCTTGTTTTGTTAAAGTTTTCATAGTTACTATTGGAGATATTTTTTTAGTGTTACTGGTCTTTAAGTATTTTATTTTTCCTTGTTTCCTTTCCTCACTGGGCTATTTTCCCTGTTGGAGCGCCTTGGCTTATAGCATTCTGCTTTTCCAACTAGGGTTGTAGTTTAGCAATTAATAATAATAATAAAAAGGAATATGTATACAGAATATTTATAAATAGTCAGTTTTAATGCCTTTGCACTCCTCCCAAGTTTTTTTTTTTTCAAAATTCTCAAACCAGTCAAGTTTTTTATTTCTAATTGGTCATCGACAACTGTTCAAAGTATTTTCCTATTATGAAGTGTTTACTGTGATGAAATCAACTCCCTGCATATCGCAGTTTTTGAGTAACAAAAAAACATAGTTGAATTTATTTCCAAATTCACTGAGTTCTAAAGGAAAATCTAATTTGTCTGATGAGACTAAATTCATTGAGAATTTTGGGTTATATATCTAGAAGTTTCAATACACATTAGGAAACAAATATTTTTACTACTACTTATTGCTTTAAACATTTAAAAATTGACATTATTTTCCCCAGAATCACACTTTAAGACCATATTTTAGCTCTTGGCTGAAAAATCCCACGTTAAAATTTAAATAAATCCTCTAAACCATAAGCTAACAAACGTAGCCTAACATTGAAATGGGGTTGAATAGTATCAGCCCCCTTTATGAGAATCATATCTCTACTAGAAACTTAGCTAGACTCGATAATGATGTGTGCCCCACCAACACTTTTTTGTCAACATTGAACACCTTTGACAGATAAATACACTTTTGAGGTATCTGAGTTGCACTTAGTCCACGAATACATGTCATGTAAAAGTACGATGAACCTTAAAAAGGTAGGTGGAGCAAGAAAAATACATAAAAATAAGAAAAAAAGAAAATCACTTACCTATAATTTCACCAAGATATAATTTTTTTCAAACAAATACTACGCTACACATTACTATAAAATAAAAATCAAATACTTCTTCTTTAGCCTTTTAAGAATGATGAAAAATATGAATACTGTGGTGAAAAAGAGTGGATATTTGCTACCAAATTTTACTTAAATTTCAAAAGGTAATTCTAAACAACAAAAGTGAAGCAGCATTTTGCATTTCAGATGCTTAAAAAATGTCAGTCACTAATAGTTCATTGTATTCAACTCTTGCAATAAGAAAAATTCTGTTCACTTAGCAGCAAATTACAAACGTATAGCTCCACAATACACAAGTTTATAGATATTTTAACCATATGAATGACATTTGGGAGTTATTTGTATTTTTCCTTAAATTTACAAAACTCAGTCCTCTACATAGGAGAATGATAACAGTGAATCTGGAATATGTCAGTTAAAAGTTTCAACGAGATGTCAACAACCGGCTAGCAATTACCGGTTCAGTTGGGAAAAGCACTTTGATTGCGGCTGGGACTTATAGGGGTCGGTGATGGCTGGCAAGTATGATTAAAGGACTTAGGTTTGTATAGTTGGGGAAAATTCAAATTACTTCCAAATTTGTCATTTGTTCCCCCAAGTATACAAACCACAGTCTCTTCCATAGCAGACTCATCCTTATGTGGGAGGATGTCCGCATTCCAACTAGCTGGAAACTTAATCTGAAATACTCAAAACTCGTGCATTAGGATGCCGAAAGAGTTGAAGATCCTACACCAAGTGCACCAGAGGCTCAGCAATACCAGCAGGTAAAGGGCCTTGGCATCAAGGGTTGTTCTCAAGCTAAAAACTGTGTCGCAAGACTTGGCTAATATACAGCCTATAATGAGTTTGTCGAGTCACTCCAAGCGGCATATGTATACTGTATATATACATACATATACCAAGTCACTTCCCCCAATTTTGGGGGGTAGCCGACATCAACAAATGAAACAAAACAAAATAGGGGACCTCTACTCTCTACGTTCCTCCCAGCCTGACAAGGGACTCAACCGAGTTCAGCTGTTACTACTAGGGTGCCAAAGCCCACCCTCCCCCGTTATCCACCACAGATGAAGCTTCATAATGCTGAATCCCCTACTGCTGCTACCTCTGCGGTCATCTAAGGCACCGGAGGAAGCAGCAGGGCCTACCGGAACTGCGTCACAATAGCTCGCCATTCATTCCTATTTCTAGCACGCTCTCTTGCCTCTCTCACATCTATCCTCCTATCACCCAGAGCTTTCTTTACTCCATCCATCCACCCAAACCTTGGCCTTCCTCTTGTACTTCTCCCATCAACTCTTGCATTCATCACCTTCTTTAGCAGACAGCCATTTTCCATTCTCTCAACATGGCCAAACCACCTCAACACATTCATGTCCACTCTAGCTGCTAACTCATTTCTTACACCCGTTCTCACCCTCACCATTTCGTTAATAACCCTATCTACTCGAGATACACCAGCCATACTCCTTAGATACTTCATCTCAAACACATTCAATTTCTGTCTCTCTGTCACTTTCATTCCCCACAACTCCGATCCATACATCACAGTTGGTACAATCACTTTCTCATATATTGTATATACAGTATATGAAACACGCGTCTGTCTATCTACGTCACTCTCCCCCTCCCAAGGCCCATAGGGAAAACTCTTCTACACTTAAGCATGGAACAGCTATACCCTGGGTAGGGCTTATCTGCATCAAGATCCAGTCCAGCAGGTGAGAATTCAGATGCTGTACCACAAGAGAAGGGAAGTCTCAAAGGAAAAGAAAAGGCCAGTCATTCTTTACTTTCATTCCAGACTCACATGTAACCTTCGCCCTCAATTAGATGGTAATGATCCAAAGTAGCTATACCACCTGCTATGCAGCTACAACAGGCCCTACAGAAAAATTGTCTAAGGACCTGTGGGTCACATCCCGCAGATAATGGGCAGACATCATTCATACACCAGCTTATTATACCTGTCACAGGAAAATTGTTTGTGAAAGCCAAAGAATCACCCGTGCTTCTAAGTTCATGTGCTCTGACCTGAGTCCTTCCTGTGGCAGAAGGAGAGGGTACAGTTAACGACCTCCCTCAATCAAGAAGAGATAAATGTTCTTACTTATTTTCTTCTTTATTCTTCCTGTACTAACAAAGAGATGTAGCAGGTGTGGTCTAACTGACCATGTACACTTGAGGTAGCTTCTCAAGAGTGCTCATAGGCTACAACAGCAACTGATTAGGGTCATCAGATACTTCTTCAAGGCTGGATATCTGAAATAACACAAATCTCGGATCGGGAATTAATGGATTTTGGGTTCTAGAAATAAAACTCAAGGACGAAGGAAAGCGAGATCAGCCTCCATCCCCTTGGATAGGCTATGTCGAAAGAGAGACAATGGAGCTCACTGATTCTTTTGGCTGAAGTCAAAGCGAGTAAGGAAACCCTTTTAAGGGTAAGCAAACTGTCCAAAGCTTGCCTCAATGGTTTAAGGGAATGGGGCACTCTGAAAACGTTCCAAGGAGGAGGTCTCCCTTCAACTAGAAGACAGGTTTACACTTTAGTCTAAAGACTTGGCTCGAGGCTGAGCTATAGCCTTTTTCCGCTGAGACGCAGTACAGCTTCTTGCGGTGATAAAGAAAAACATCGGCTATGAGGGGAATACAGGCTCTGAGAAGAGAGACCCCCTCCCATGACACTAACAACAGACAACAGCCCATTTGGCTTGATGCACAGAGGCTGAAGAACTGCAGAGGTATCCCAACATCTCTCATGAAACTTTGAGGGAAAAGGCTTTCTCTGAGAGGAGATCCAGGATCCCCTCCACACCTAAAGCAGATGGAATTCCACTGCACAGTGGAAGATCTGGACGAGTGGTTAGCAAAGCAAGTTGGGATGGGGAGTATAAGGTCCATATACCATTCTACTTGAGGCCACTTTGGGGCCAAGAGAGTCAGATTGACACTGGGCATCACCCTAACTCAATTCAGGATGCTTCTTGATCAGGCTGTCATATGCATGCTGGAACACATCCTCGAATGTTGCCTCTGGGACTGGAACTGAAGAGCAGCAGATTGGTAATTTCCAAACACCACAAAGTCAGGACCTCTGTAACTATCTGAGGACTCAATGACCATTTTGACCCAACTATTTGGGTCTTCCTTTTTCAGCTTGTCCACCACTAAATTCCTCTTGTCAGGAATTTAAGCGAGTGGTCAAGAGAATTGAGTCGGGTCCCGCACACTAGAGAATACTTACTGCCATCTGGTAAAGATGCAATGACATGGAACCTCCTAGCTTGTTGATGTACGCTACCATGGTGGTATTGTCGCCCATCAACACCACTGAGTGACCAGACAGAAGAGGGCACAAGTACTAATGCGTCAAGCATGCTGCCTTCAGCTCTAGGACATTGATATGGTCTTGGCGAACTTGATTGGACAACTAACCCGATATTATGTGTTCGTGGAGGTGCGTTCTTCCTCCTTCCCTAGAGGCATCTGTGAAGAGTATGAACTCCATGATTTGAACCAGGAGCAGTGCCCATTTTAACAGGTTTGAATCATCCAGCCACCACTCCAGGTCTCTTCTGGCCTCTTCCTCTATCAACACTAGTGGGAGTGGATGAACGAGATCTCAAGACTACTCTCCTTTCAATTCCCAAGCACCCTCTGCCACTGATGTGCAGACAAATGAGACTGCTGCACAAAGGGGAGAGCGACACCTCTTAAACAAGACAGTCTGTCTTGAAACAGGAATATCCTACCGAGGACCATGTTGATGTCCCTTCCTAGGAAGGTGAGTGTTTGCTTGGGCACTAGTACAGAATTGTTTCAATTCACCATGGTCCCTAAATAGTGACAACATGAAAGGAGCCTGTTTCAGTGTGAAGGAGAAGCGTTTCTTCCAAGTTTGCCAGGACGAGCCAGTTGTCTAGAAAACGCAAGACGTATGCCGTTAGCATGTGCATATTCTGAAACCAGAGTGAAGCCTGGTGAATACCCGAGTCTGAAGCAAAGCACTTTGAATTGGTTGACTCTATCAAACATTACTACTCAAAGGAATTTCCTGGATGAAGGATGCACCAAGATCAGAAAATAACCATCCTTAAGATTGATCGTCATCATGAAGTCTAAGCCCCTGATTGGCTGTCTGACCGTAGCTGCGGACTCCATTTTGAACGGAGTTAATCCTTACTCGCCCCCCCTCCATATTTGGAACCTTGGGTGTGGTTGGATTCACCAGAAACCCATCTAAGTTGTCTGATTCTAGGTCTATCAGCCCTCTTGGATACTGTACTCGGCTGGCACTGAGAGAGTTCGTCATCGTCATTGGAATATGTCTTCTGCCCTACAAGGAGATTGGGAAGAAAAAGGTGTGACAGCTACATCCCTGGTGGATTATCCTGCAGACTGGGAGTCTCTTACGGCTCTTGCAAGCCTTGGATCTGTAGGAGGATACAAGCTCCTCTTCGGCTTTACCATTGTATCCTTGGGCTACCATTTTTGGGAGGTAGCCACCATATGGGAAAGGTGATTAGAAAAATAAGGCCTATTCTGAATCAATCCAGAAGCTGGCCAAGATTTTCCTTGTGCCACTCAGGAAGAAGATCCTCTCCTTTCCTCCTCTTAAGTGAGGAGAGCGAGTCAAAGTTTTCATCTCCAGGGGAGAGAGGCACTAATTATCCACCAGGGTAATCTTCCTGAGGGATAGAGCCCCTGTGGGTTTTTCTGGCATCACCTCTTGGAGGAGTCAGTTGAGGCTTTCCCCTACTACGCTTTTTATCGTCACGCTTAATGGGGACGATTTCGAGGTCAATGAATCTCATGTTGAACTCGTGAGGAACAGCCCTGACTGCCTGCGGAGCCCGAGTAGGAGAAACGGAAGGACCCCCTTGCCCTAGGGCTTGCCCCAAGGTTGAAGGGTCACAACCCCTTTTTGACTAACCCAAAGAGAAGATCAACTGAAAAGGGTCTGAAGCGATAGTTTTGGTGGGGCGAAGACCCCGACGGAAATGAGCCCCTATTAGCCTTCTTTCTCCACCTCCTGCCATATCTCTCCCACTGAAAGGGATACCACTCCCAATACTCAACACAGTGTGACCCTTGACTGCATTAGTGGCCCCTCTAGGAAGGCCACAGCACTCATACACGTGTCGCAGGACTTGGGCGATACTCCAGGACACGAAGTTTTAAAGGCCGCTCATGAATGGCAGCAGCAAGGGACAGTGACACTGCTGCCCTAGCAAGCAAAACAATGCCATAGAAACTGACCCTAAAAATACATAAAATACATTCTCAATCCCCTCTCCACTCAAGCTAGGACCAGGGAGGACCAGGCAAAAGGCTGCTGATGACTCAGGAGGTAGACCTAAAGGCTCCCCAAAACCCCCCATCATTAGCTCACAAGGAAGGTGAGGTTGCAACAACCAAAGGAACTAATAAGTTTGAGTGGGACTCAAACCCCAGGCAAGGACGTTACGAACAGGCCACCACAACCCTCATGACTATGTCTGTCGGCCTCCTTGACAAACACAAAGTCATAAACATGCTGGAAAAAGAAAAAAAAAAGTTAAAAATTAATTACTGATAATAAACCAAGAGTGGAAGAGAACATCCGTTCTCACCACCGGCTGAAATCAGTGGTTTGTCAGTAAGCAAGTACTGTAAGGGGGTAGCACTTACACCCATTGGACCAGTAATTACCAGCCAGTTGTTGACAGCTTGTTGAAACATTGCCGTATTCCAGCTTCTGTTATCATTCTCCTATATTAAGGACGATGGTTTGTATGAGTGTGGAAACAAACATACTTTCAACATAACGAAAAGCCCTTCCCCCCTTTTAGTCTGTTATAAGAGGTTCTACTGTACTTTATCAAGGCATTACATGAGCATCATAAACATTTTACTCCACTAAAAGTGGAATAAAAAGGGTTTATTTGAAGTATAGACTAATGTCTAAATATGTAAAAGGCACTAGCTCAAGACAATATCAAATGTTGCCACACAATAAAAGTAAAGTCCCAATTAACATACACCACAAGGCACTATTCTTCCCATAACCAATAGCAACCATAATTCGCTTCCTTAACCTATATTATAACTAAGGAAGACGTGAAAAACTTTCCTTATTCAAGTACATTCCCTGTTGCCCCTATAGGGCCAATAATCCTCATAAACAAATCTAACTCTCAAATAAAGAAAACCAAACAGTAGAACATCTGTGTCATTTTAAAAATCTTGTCCAAGGACAAATTCTTAGCAAAGCTAAAAGAGGCAGTTACTCTTGGCAGTGGGGCTGCTATGAGAAAGAAGGGGCAGGAGGCACCCTTCCCTCAAAACATCAAAATGGAGACTAAGATTGATGGAAAAGTGATAGCTTTCTCTGACTGACCTCCCAGAAGGGGTAAGAGTTTGCCCTGTAAGAGACAAGATGTTCTCCTTGCAATTAAAAAAACTTGCAGCTAGTACCTTGAAAACTCAACTGGTCGCTCGACTGAAAATGCTGAGAATACAGGAATTACCTCGAGGAACCTGCTCTGGATATGGACAAAAATGAAGGTGATTTATAAGGAGCTATCAAATCAGATTGAGATTTAGATAACATGATCAATGACCAGTGAAAATCATACTTCATCAAACAAAGACCTTGAAATAGGGGAAGTCATCAAATAATGCTTTTGAGCACCGGTTACATTCTTACTCAAAATCGAACATAGTTGTCCAATACTGTATCTTGAAATCAAATTGCAGCAGGACTGAACAATTTCTAAAGAGAAGCCTGTCTTATCTAGACAATGTAAAAATTTTAACAATTAATTTAATTCAAAATTTCCTTCTTTTCAGCTAGAGGCACCACACAATTGTAAAGCACTTCTATAATGGAGTCAGCAGGAATTGATCTCTAGTTATTTAAAAAAAATTCTGAAAGTACTTGAAAATTACTCTTACATTGTAAAAAATACTCCACCCTCGGATACTCAAAGTTGCTACCTATGGTCAAAGATCAAGGTAAAAGGAGAACCTATTACTACATTATCTTAATCTGCCAGAGGAGCTGAAAGCCCTGTTCTGTATTGAAAGGATTAAAATAGACATAACCTAACCCTATCGAAGTGCCAATACCCAAAGGATTAACACAGCCCAATTCTAAAAAGGGAGTAAGAACTACCAAAGTGTTCAGCTTGAACATGGCATAAGCCAAAAAAAGGAACTATATCCTCTCCTTGTCGACAGGAGGATCAAACTTTCAGCCATGGCAAAGGATTGTACTTGGAACAAACGTAAGACACGAATGAAGTGAATCTCTAGGCAGAGTAATTTTGCTAAGGAATGCTCTGTACCTGGATCAGGCAAAACGACAAGTAGGAAGTTCCACTATGCTTCTCACTAGATTCTAAAGGAACCATTAGGAATTGGACTGGATTTACAAATTTGGGCCATGTGGTCTAGCAATGGGGTGAGGAAAAACCATTATAGCATCAAGAAGCACAAGTCCAGAATGGACAGCAAGATGGAAGAAATGAAGTGGGAATGGAGGTGGGCAGAAAGCTAAAAAGGTAAGATAGTTACAGGTTGAAGGGACATTGCAAGGATAATAAAAGTAATGCCCACAGTGCAGAATGACTACAAGTATAGCAATAAAGCACTTGCCCAAACTTAGCATCGGAACGAGGGAGAGTAGCATGTATAGATGAAGCCTAATTGGATGGTTCAACTTCAAACGTAACTGGTTGACATACTGGAACTACATGGCCTGGCCTCCTCAACTTACAAACTTAACAGGTTCCAAGAAGCTGTTTTTAAGTCAAATTTTGTTACATTTAGGCCAAGGAAAGTCAACAATAATCCAGTTTCATATGAAATAAATATCAGGCAAGTGCAAATGTCGTTTTGCTTACTGTTTTAAATGATATAATATTGTTTTATTACAATATTTCTTTACCTTTTTACAGTTTACAAACTTTTAATACAATATCTGATATTTATGAGTTCAGTTGAATTTGAGTTTGTAACAATGTTTGTAAGTCAAATATCTGTAAGCTGGGGACCTTTTGTATCTAAAAATATAAAAAAGTGAGCTGTTATAAAGTCGAGCTGCACACACACACACACACACACACACGTCCTCTTCATTCCTGGTCTCTTTAGAAATAGTGAGATTGACGCTGGAAGCTGGGACTGTATGGGACAGTTCAACCTCCATGCTTACCGAGTCAGACAAATGTGCCTCAGATATACACACATTCTGAATAGGCAACTGACTGGATCAGTTTTGGGATATTGTCACTGGAGGATCTAGAACGGTACTCTGATTCTATAGTAGTTTATTTGATACTAATTGTCCTACGTGTGGTTTTGTGCCCTTTGCCACAACCTCACTTATGACATAAGTATCAAATGCATCAGAATTAGATACATTAGGATTAAGTACCTGAGAAGTAGAATTCTAGAATTGAGTAGTCCCAAAAATACTTTAAAATCTAACATCTCATATCTCAAGACATTCTCCCTAACATTATTTTTAAATTCTTCGAAATTAAAAGTTTGTCCTATAATTTCCTCTCCAAAACATAAAATTTACTACCTGTAGCTCACTGCAGAATTTCAACCTCAAGAGTGGAGAAAACAGGCAGAAGGATCATAGAGCCAGGGGAATGATGTTTAATAACAGCTATTAGCATCACACTCTTCTTGTGTTTTTACTCCGTATCTCTGACCCAAGCATCAACTGAATGAAAAATCTGAGCCATTTGAGCCTACAAGCGGTCAAACTTTGAACACCACTCCATAATGGAGTATGCTTTACATCAACATGTTGCACGTCAGGAGTGCAGATATGTTTAGCCAGATCACAAAAACAAGGTGTCACAGATTCAGCAGATATATGATTCTAAACACAAGGAAGTGAGTAACAATCTGCAATTTGCAATAAGGAAAGAAAACATGAATATAATCATGTTTGATCAAACCATGCAACAGTAAAGGATTGAGTTGTTTACATACAGTATTAGTCAGCAGAGATGGGAACAGCCAGATGCTTATCCCACAAGGACAGCTACCACACCTAGTTAAGGAACTAATTTTTCTATTTGTAAGGTCGAATATTGCCCTTTCAATAAAGGATTAGCAATGAATTGAAGTACAAGTCCTTATAATAATAATGTATTACTCGGTAACATAAAAAGAATGCAATTCTAATAATAGTGTATATCAATGATGAGCCCAGAATCAAATAATGACAATAAATTATAAACAATATTGGCCAAAAGGAAATGGAATGTGATAATAGGTGGAATAACAGCTTTTCTTGCATCCTTGATAGAGGAGAAGATTAGACAGGATTTTTTCAGGGACAACATGCTGAAGAGACTTAATTTTATCAATACCTGGTAAGTGAACTAATACTGTACAATAAAATCTCATTGGTATTGTTTATTTCTATCTTTTATATGACCCAAAATGTTTCAACCGTACACTCTTTGGTTTACTGCTAAGAGGACAGACAATCAGCGAAGATGGCCTTAACATTGAGACTAAAGTACACTCTCAGCTTCATCGAAAAAGATACTGTAGAGTAAAAAAAAAAAAAATTGCTAATAGTTTATGGTTGAAAAGCACCCAAAATTGGAAACATAAGTAAAAAATGCTTTAATGAAGCCCAATTCCCTTTATAAACGTCATGATTTTTTAAAATGTGATAGTGTCTGCTTAAACTAGTTGGCCTGATCTGACAAAATTGGTAAAAAAATAAAAATATCTCTCTCTTTCATATATATAAAGCTATACATTGAATTAATAGGTTCTAAATAATAAAAATTCAAAATAAAACATAGGTACAAAATAAACCAGGTACAAAGATCCACTCGATAAACTATATGCAATTGAATAAAAATTACTGAAAGGCTAAAGAGGAGTTTAAAAAATATTTGTAAAAAGTCTACTTACCGACTGATTAGCTACAGTGGTAGATGTACTTTCAGGTGCTGCTTCAGCTAAAAGGTGAGATGGATACATTCCACCTCCCACTATACCACTACGATTTACATTAACATCCTCACCACCAGTTTCAGCACTACCCTCACGGCCCTGAAGATATAAAATTCAAAATGTAAGTTAAGTAATCAATCACAAACTTCAAGGACAGACATAATTTCAATATGGATGAAAATGCAATTCTATATAGATGAAGATCAGACACAAGACTACTGGGTAATATAAGTTTAATAATATAAAGGTTAAATGAATAGAGCTTTATAGAATCATACAGAATGAGTATTAACTGAAAAAAAGTTTACACTACAGATACAAAACTCCCAATTATTAGATACAAATCATTATTTACAAATCATTATTTTATGATTTGACTTTAAAAGCTTGCAGCTCATTAACAAATTTACAATGGCTTCTACCATATTAAGACATATCATTACAAAGGATAATGGTGATTACTGTAACTCATTTTGTAAAGAGAAAGAAACGTATTCCATTTGTGAACCACAAAACTATTTCATTTTTATCTTTACATACAAGGAAAAACTATACTGTAGTTTATCAATATCCTGGACTACTAATGAGCCAACTGTTATAATAGCTTATGAACAAATCTCACTTGTTTCAAATGTATCAAAATAAAATGCTTAACAAAACAGCTTAGTTCAGCACATAAATAGCCCAGTAGATGCATCATACTGGTAAATGTTTTACTTGTGAACAATCACAAAAATGACAAATTCCCACAGAAGATGTTCCCAGTCTAGCTGGTGTTGGGAAGTATTGAGGGAACTAATATATGACAAGATGAAAATTGAATCTTTTTAACAAAAGAAATCAATTTTCAATTCAAAATGAAAACTGTCTGCCAACTGGTATAAATGTGTGTAACCTATGAAACCCATGCAGCAGTGCCTCACTTTCTTGCATTCTGGACAATTAGAAGCAAGAAAAAGGCTGGGAAGCAGAAACTTCTATATAAAATGAAAAAATGTTATTTTCATTAGTAAAATAAATTTTTGAATATACTTACCCGATAATCATGTAGCTGTCAACTCTGTTGCCCGACAGAAATCTATGGTCGGGATACGCCAGCGATCGCTATACAGGTGGGGGTGTACACAACAGCGCCATCTGTGGTCAGGTACTCCAGTACTTCTTGTCAACACCACCTCAATTTTTTCCTCGGTCCACTGGTTCTCTATGGGGGGGAAGGGTGGGTCAATTAAATCATGATTATCGGGTAAGTATATTCAAAAATTTATTTTACTAATGAAAATAACATTTTTCAATATTAATCTTACCCGATAATCATGTAGCTGATTCACACCCAGGGTGGTGGGTGGAGACCAGCATACATGTTAACAAAGAAGCTAAGTATCCCGTATTTTATTTTATTAGTTATTCAAAAATAACATAAAATAAATAAGTACCTGGTAAGGAAGACGACTTGAACCATTACTCTGCCTTTATTAAGTACGTCTTCCTTACTGAGCGTAGCGGTCCTCTTAGGAGGCTGAACGACTCTTAGGTGCTGAAGTATAAAGGGCTGCAACCCATACTAAAGGACCTCATCACAACCTTTAACCTCGGCGCTTCTCAAGAAAGAATTGACCACCCGCCAAATCAACAAGGATGTGGAAGGCTTCTTAGCCGACCGTACAACCCATAACAAGTATTCAAGAGAAAGGTTAAAAAGGTTATGGGATTATGGGAATGTAGTGGCTGAGCCCCCGCCTACTACTGCATTCGTTGCTACGAATGGTCCCAGGGTGTAGCAGTTCTCGTAAAGAGACTGGACATCTTTGAGATAGAATGATGCGAACACTGACTTGCTTCTCCAATAGGTTGCATCCATAACACTCTGCAGAGAACGGTTCTGTTTGAAGGCCACTGAAGTAGCCACAGCTCTCACTTCATGTGTCCTTACCTTCAGCAAAGCAAGGTCTTCTTCCTTCAGATGAGAATGTGCTTCCCTAATCAGGAGCCTGAATTAGTAAGAAACTGAGTTCTTAGACCTTGGAAGAGAAGGCTTCTTGATAGCACACCATAAGGCTTCTGATTGTCCTCGTAAAGGTTATGACCTTTTTAGATAGTACCTAAGAGCTCTAACTGGGCAAAGTACTCTCTCCAGTTCGTTCCCCACCAAGTTGGACAGGCTTGGGATCTCGAACGACTTAGGCCAAGGACGTGAAGGAAGCTCGTTTTAGCAAAAAACCGAGCTGCAAGGAACATGTAGCCGTTTCAGATGTGAAAACTATGTTCCTGCTGAAGGCGTGGATCTCACTTACTCTTTTAGCTGTTGTCAAGCACACGAGGAAAAGAGTTTTTAATGTGAGGTCCTTAAAAGAGGCTGATTGGAGAGGTTCAAATCTTGATGACAAAAGGAACCTTAGGACCACGTCTAGATTCCAGCCTGGAGTAGACAACCGACGTTCCTTTGAGGTCTCAAAAGACCTAAGGAGGTCCTGTAGATCTTTGTTGGTGGAAAGATCCAAGCCTCTGTGGCGGAAAACCGCTGCCAACATACTTCTGTAACCCTTGATCGTAGGAGCTGAAAGGGATCTTACGTTCCTTAGATGTAACAGGAAGTCAGCAATCTGGGTTACAGTGGTACTGGTTGAGGAAACTGCATTGGCCTTGTACCAGCTTCGGAAGACTTCCCCTTTAGACTGATAGACTCTGAGAGTGGATGTCCTCCTTGCTCTGGCAATCGCTCTGGCTGCCTCCTTCGAAAAGCCCCTAGCTCTTGAGAGTCTTTCGAAAGTCTGAAGGCAGTCATACGAAGAGCGTGGAGGTTTGGGTGTACCTTCTTTACGTGAGGTAGACGTAGAAGGTCCACTCCTAGAGGAAGAGTCCTGGGAATGTCGACCAGCCATTGCAGTACCTCTATGAACCATTCTCTCGCGGGCCAGAGCGGAGCCAACCAACGTCAGCCGTGTCCCTTTGCGAGAGGCGAACTTCTGAAGTACCCTGTTGACAATCTTGAACGGCGGGAATGCATACAGGTCGAGATGGGACCAATCCAGCAGAAAAGCATCCACGTGAACTGCTGCTGGGTCTGGAATCGGAGAACAATACAACGGGAGCCTCTAGGTTATCGAGGTAGCGAACAGATCTATGGTTGGATGACCCCACAGGGCCCAAAGTCTGCTGCAAACATTCTTGTGAAGGGTCCACTCTGTGGGGATGACCTGACCCTTCCGGCTGAGGCGATCTGCCATGACATTCATATCGCCCTGAATGAACCTCGTTACCAGCGTGAGCTTTCGATCTTTTGACCAGATGAGGAGGTCCCTTGCGATCTAGAACAACTTCCACGAATGAGTCCCTCCCTGCTTTGAGATGTAAGCCAAGGCTGTGGTGTTGTCAGAGTCCACCTCCACCACCTTGTTAAGCTGGAGGGACTTGAAGTTTATCAAGGCCAGATGAACCGCCAACAGCTCCTTGCAATTGATGTGAAGTGTCCTTTGCTCCTGATTCCATGTTCCCGAGCATTCCTGTCCGTCCAAAGTCGCACCCCAGCCCGTGTCTGATGCGTCAGAGAAGAGACGGCGGTCGGGTTTCTGAACAGCCAAAGGTAGACTTCCTTGAGAAGAAAGCTGTTCTTTCACCACGTGAGAGTAGACCTCCTCTCTTCGGAAACAGGAACTGAGACCGTCTCTAGCGTCATGTCCTTTCTCCAGTGAGCAGCTAGATGATACTGAAGGGGGCGGAGGTGGCGTCTCCCTAACTCGATGAACAGGGCCAGCGATGAAAGTGTCCCTGTTAGACTCATCCACTACCTGACTGAGCATCGGTTCCTTCTCAGCATGCTCTGGATGCATTCTAGGGCTTGGTAGATCCTTGGGGCCGACGGAAAAGCCCGAAAAGCTCGACTCTGAAGATCCATACCCAGGTAGACAATGGTCTGGGATGGGACGAGCTGGGACTCCTCAAAATTGACCAGGAGGCCCAGTTCCTTGGTCAGATCCATAGTCCATCTGAGAATCTCCAGACAGCGACGACTTGTGGGAGCTCTTAAAAGCCAGTCGTCTGACGGAGCCGGACACAAGATCATGGTACTGCTGCACAGTCTGTGAACTGTCAACCATGGGGAAGCGAGGAAGTACAGCGACAACCCGAAACTGTCTAGACTGTCTGGGTCGTACAGACAACTCCTTATCAGGTTGTTCCCAGTGACACACTGACTCCGTAAACAAAAATCCTCTAACAAGGACTAAGCTTGGACTGCATGTCTTGCAACAAAGCTCAAGGTCTAAGGGAGCAGGTGTGGTAACAGACGGGGTTAGCGACTGAAGTGGAACCATTACCCTCCCTGGAAGCATGTTATGCTTAAATAAAAGTCCATAGGAGGCTAAGCAGCTAAAGGCTCCTCTCCAAATGACAGAGTCCTCAAGGGAATATCAGAAGGAGGGAGAATAGCACTTTCTCATCTACAGGAACCATATCCGAGAAAAGCTAAGTTCTCTCAGTGAGGGTTTCACTGGTGCAAAAGCAGCAGACCAGAAGGCAACGTTATGAAACTGCTTGACAGTCTTGTGAGTTGGCAACAACCAAAGATGTGTGACTGAGGAGCATGCGGTAAGGTATGCAGAGCATGCTGTATGCAGAGCATGCTGTATGTAGAGCATGCTGTAAGGTAAGCAGAGCATGTTGCATGGCGTGCGGCTTATGCTGCATGGGATGAGGCTCATGCTGCATGGGATGAGGCTCATGCTGCATGGGATGAGGCTCATGCTGCATGGGATGAGGCTCATGCTGCATGGGATGAGGCTCATGCTGCATGGGATGAGGCTCATGCTGCATGGGATGAGGCTCATGCTGCATGGTATGAGGCTCATGCTGCATGGGATGAGGCTCATGCTGCAAGGGATGAGGCTCATGCCGCATGCGTTGAGGAGGATGCCGCATAGTATGAGGCTCCTGCCTCATGGGTTGAGGCGGTTGCCGCATAGCATGAGGCTCCTGCCTCATGGTTTGAGGAGGGTGCCGCATAGCATGAGGCTCCTCATAGCATGAGGCTCCTGCCTCATGGGTTGAGGAGGATGCCGCATAGCATGAGGCTCCTGCCTCATGGGTTGAGGAGGATGCCGCATAGCATGAGGCTCCTGCCTCATGGGTAGAGGAGGTTGCCGCATAGCATGAGGCTCCTGCCTCATGGGTTGAGGAGGATGCCGCATAGCATGAGGCTCCTCATAGCATGAGGTCCCTGCCTCATGGGTTGAGGAGGATGCCGCATAGCATGAGGCTCCTGCCTCATGGGTTGAGGAGGATGCCGCATAGCATGAGGCTCCTCATAGCATGAGGTTCCTGCCTCAAGAGTTGCGTCTGCCTCAAGGGTTGAGGAGGTAGCTGCGCAGAGAGAGGCTCTTGCCTCAAGAGTTGAGGCGGTTGCCGCACAGCATGAGGCTGTTGCCTCAAGGATGGTGGAGGTTGCCGCAACGCATGAGGCTGCTGCCTCAAGGATGGAGGAGGTTGCCGCAACGCATGAGGCTCCTGCCTCATGGGTAGAGGAGGTTGCTGCAAAGCATGAGGCTCCTGCCTCAAGGGTTGAGGAGGTTGCCGCATAGCAAGAGGCTCCTGCCTCAAGGAAAGTGGAGGTTGCTGCATAGCGCTGGTACCTGGCAACTCCCAATGCGGCAGCTCACGCATGGAGGCAGGAGGAGCCTCAACATCATACGTCTGGCAGGGTGGACTGCGCAGAGGTGGAGGAGCGCTCGCAGGAGGAGGTGTGCTAACCTTCTCTGCCCGAAACTCCTGCATCAAAACCGCAAGCTGAGACTGCATTGTCTGCAGCATAGACCACTAGGGTCTATGAAAGACAACAACAAACGGAGCTACTGTCCGTTGAGACTGAGGGTCTAAAACAGCTGGTGCGGCAACAGACGGAGTTACTGCCTGTTGCGGTACCACCTTGCCTCTCTGGGAGGTGTGCAGTTGTCGTACTGCAGGAAGTCCGAACTGACCCAGTGCTAATGCTACACCTAGGAGTTGGACTTGCGCGGAAGGGACCGACTTGCACTTAAAAGCTGCAAGATTGGTCCATGGTTTCTGCGAGAAACCTCTTCCGCAGACGAGGAATAAATGGGCTCTCTCGTCTTTGTGTGGGTGGGGTGATCACGTCGGCTACGTGAGTTGGTTACACCCGAAACCACGGAGGGAAACGTCTGTTCGTCGATCAAGGCCTGATGAACCCATAAGTCCTTCGACGTTACTTCTCCCCTGGGCTTGGGAGCTTGTAAGAGGTCCCAGACTAGGCGAACAACTGGCACGAACAGACGAACCCTCGAACGCAACACTGTAACACTTTGCGCTTATCACTTTATCACTTTTGATTTTCTGTTTGCACTTATTTCACTGAACTCGAAACTTTAAGTGGTTTGTACCTGAAACACGCAATTCTATCCTTCATTAAAAGTTAGTAATTGCGAAAACAGTATAACAATGTAACAGAAAAACATAATGAAAGATAAATAATTCAGTGGCTGGAAAAGAGACTAAACACTAGATCAAATAAACTACGTTTAAAATCTCTCACCGCATAAAGCCTGGGAACAAGAATAAAACTCTAGAAACGTTTACCTTCTTCCCCTAAAGAGACTAGGGAGAAGAGCAAAAACGATAACAACGTTACCCGATTGAACGAAACGTTTACCCTCCTCTCTCTCCCTCCGTCTCTATCTCTCTCTCTCTCTCTCTCTTTTGACTTAGAACCTGAGAGATGAGCCCAATTATATATCGTTAAAACATATTATTGTTAAAGGAAAAAAACTGAAAGATTTCCCAAATAAAAAGTTCCTTTATTAGAATTAAAACCATTTAAGCTAAGAAAGAATGAACAAAACGCTAGAATCGGTTTACTCTTACGGCAACGTGAAACCGTGAACTCTCTCTCTATCGTAACGATAGAGCGCAAGTTGAACGTTCTGAACGTCAACAACTGCAGAGACAAAACAAAACGTTAGTTCAACTTTGAAAACAGTACGAGACTATCAAAGAAAATCTTTCAAAAACATTAAAATAGCATAAAATGTTAACAGGTAAAAACGAAATGACGGGCTCAATGTTAATTAACTTCGGTTCCAAGAAAAGACCGCCTACTATTAGGAAAGGTCGCATATAAACAAAACATAAAAATTAATTTTAATAAGTTTATAATAAAAGGAAGTTAATCGAAGAGGCCTATAAAAGGCGGAGAGATATAAAATAAATCTATAACTTTGTTAAGCAAAATTAAGAAAGAGAGTCTATACTCTCTTCGACACCAACACTTCCGTCTAAGGGAAGGGTCGGCCATTTAAAAGTGAAAGAGAGTTCATACTCTCTTCGTCACCAAAATTAAATCAAATTAATTCCAAAAAACTTGCTAAGCTAATGATAAAGCTTCCTGAATAGCGAAGGCTAAACTCTAGAGCAAATACATCACCAAATCGTGAGCAATAACTCCAGAATCAACAGCGTATCCATGTAGGTCTAGCCGGAGGCACGACAGAGGAAAAATTGAGGTGGTGTTGACAAGAAGTACTGGAGTACCTGACCACAGATGGCGCTGTTGTGTACACCCCCACCTGTATAGCGATCGCTGGCGTATCCCGACCGTAGATTTCTGTCGGCAACAGAGTTGACAGCTACATGATTATCGGGTAAGATTAATATTGAAAAAACTATTTTTGCTTGTATATTTTTTCATATGCCCATTATTGTGATTAGTCAAAATCACAATCAACAAGGGGAGAAAAGATTTATGTAAAAAAATTATTTTTCTAATTGGATGGAAGATTTCCCGTGGGAGGCCGTGGGCTTGAGATTAGGTTAGAAGATATCCTTTGGAGCTCCATGGATTGAGATAAACAACTTCAGGTCTGGACACCTGTCCCATTGTTGGCAAAGATGGAACTGGAACAGGCTCATCCTAAGCTTGAGGGGACTAATGAGTTTTTCCAACAATACTAATGGTTCCTAGAAGATGCATCCACCTATGAACTGACATCTCTATTCCTTTACTAAGCTCCTTCAACAAGTTTGTGAAGGATTGGATCCTCTTGTTAAGACGGGAAAACTATGAAAGGAACTGATGCTATCATCATTCCCAAATAAGGAACCGAGTGAGCTGGGGACAGGAACGACTTTTCTTGATTGATGAAAGTAATCCAGTTGTTTAAAAGGTACAGCAGCCTCTTCTGGGATCTCAAAGTTCTTCCCACTTACACCAAGCATTAAACAATGGTCCAAGTACAAAAGGACCCACATCCATAAAAGATGCAGTCACCTAGCTAACGGTGACTCTCATGAAGAAATTAAGAGCTGTGATCAAGCCAAAACAAAGCCACCTGAACTGGAACACCTTATCTCCAATAGAATCACAAATTTTTAAGGTAATTCGTAATTTTTGCTGGAACTTAGCTGTTAAGATTTATAATAAGGTGTTTGTAATTACTGGCGGGTGGAGGGGAAGAATCATCCCTTCAGCATACTGAGTAACCACTTTGAACTCAAACCTAGGGCTTGCGGGGTAGTTGAGGCGGGAAGTTAACTTAAAGGACTCAGGTTTGTATAGTTATAAAAAATACAAATTACTTTAACCATTTGTGGTTTGCTCCTACATGGATAAAAACCCTCTTTTTTAAATAAGAAACTTATCATTAGGAGAGAGGAAGCCCCTATAATCCACTGGCTGGTTAACTTTCCTGGGAATGTCAGAGCACTTTGGCCTGTGTAGGAGCATTGGCAGCAACTCCTGTCAATTGGCCAGCAATCTGAGCATGGAGATATTGTATTTGTTAGGCTAGGTCCTTACCAGGCAACTGGTAGGTGGCCATGGAAGAACCTAAATCCATAAGGATATGGTGTCTGAATGTAAGGTCTTTATGAGAAATGGGTTGCATACATTTCATCTATCCTCCCTCTCATCTGGGAGAATGGGGGGGGGAGACTTCAATACAGAAATTGTCTGTTAAGAAAAGTTACTTGGTCATAAAGCTCGCCTGCATCTAGAGTCCGATCCAGCATACAACGGAGCGACTGCTTCACCCCGGAGAAGAACGGCCAGACATTCTACCTCTGCTTCTAGACTTATGTTGCAAGTTCTATCTTACATGAGATGCTACTTGTCCTGTAAGGGAGCTAGATTTGCAACATAACTTATTAGGTAGCTACTACAGGACCAAGGATAAGTTTATCCAGGGACTTGTGGGTTAATTTCTATGGGCAGTGGGCAGCGAAAGATATCTGTCATACCAGACTCCTACATTCACGACTAGCGTCACTAACAGGTTTTTCATTAAAGTTACGGTGGATCTGATATCCCTGACTACACATGCTCAAACAGGGATGGTATTTTCAGAATCTCATAGGATAAACTAGGCTGAAGGTGCAAGTCAGACAAGCACTTTTCTTAGATATCTTCATCTATACTCTCGCTGCAGGAAAGTTTTGGTGCTCTACAAGGGTACCTGAGATCTCTGACTCATGACATGTGAAATGCACTCATTGTAATGCCTAGGCTTATGCTCCAAGGAGTTAAATCCTACCTGATGCCTGGCCAAGGGTAGAGGAGGGTCCACTGGACAGACCTGAGGACTTGAGAAACATCCCTAAGGTTATATAATTCATGGAGCGGGAAGATGTTTGAAGCTACTCCTGAGCTCAGACTGATCCTCTGAAGGGAAAAATTGCTGCCGAAGACTTGCGGAGGTATTTGGACATCTCTCACTGTGCCTTGCAAAAAGCCTCTCTTTTGGAGATGTTAAATACACCATCTATGATGAGACAGGGATGTCACTGTGGTATGATGTCTAGAGGGGGAGCTGTGCATGTGTCTCGGACAGCAACAGCTGGAATTCAGGGTACCATTCTGCATACGGTCATTTGGATACCACTAAGATCATTCTTAGGTTTGGCATGCTCAAAATTCTACTGAGGGCTCTTCTGATCAGGCAGAACAGCAGAAAAGCCGGCCCACGGATTATAGGAGTCATTTTTGAAAGCCGTTGCCCATTTTGATAATGGTGAGCTGTGGATAGGGATCTTTTTTTGCCACTTGGTGATGAAGAGACCACTCTGCACCTACCACCTGTCCCTAGTGACTGAGTTTGTCAGTGATGACTTTCTTCTTTCCCGCAGGGAACTTTGCTGACAGGTCTACTACATTAGGCACCAGGCAGCCGTTGAGAGACTGCCGCTTGAGATGTATGGGGTCCTTCCAGATAGTAATACAAGGGATCCTTTTTTCTGGTTACGGTTCATTTTTCCCTTGCCTACACATACACCGAATAGTCTGGCCTATTCTTTACATATTCTCCTCTGTCCTCATACAACTGACAACACTTATTGTCAAACAATTCTTCTTCACCTCAGGGGTAACTACTGCACTGTAATTGTTCAGTGGCCACTTTCCTTTTGGTAAGGGTAGAAGAAAGTCTTTAGATTTGGTAAGCAGCTCTTCTAGGAGGGCACTCCAAAATCAAACCATTGTTCTCTAGTCTTGGGTAGTGGCATAGCTTCTCTCTATACCATGGTCTTCCACTGTCTCGGGTTAGAGTTCTCTTGCTTGAGGGTACACTTAGGCACACTATTCTATCTTATTTCTCTTCCTCTTGTTTTGTTAAAGTTTTATAGTTTATTTAGGAAATATTTATTTTAATGTTACTGTCCTTAAGATATTTTATTTTTCCTTGTTCCCTTTCCTCATTGGGCTACTTTCCCTGTTGGAGACCTTGGCCTTATAGTATCTTGCTTTTCCAACTAGGATTGTGGCTTACCAAGTAATAATAATAATAATAATAATAATAATAATAATAATAATAATAACAATAATGATAATAATAATAACCATAATCTGATTGGGTTCTTCCTCACAGGCTGGCCTTGCATAGGTCACGAATGCGCCGAGTACCACGCATCAATGTTGTACTGTACTGCTTGTATTCGTTTTAGGTAGTGTTTAATAATGATTCTAAGGCCTGTATGTCCTGAAATTGCATGGTAGCAAAAAACGCTGGTGAAGAAGCAAATTTCCTCACACTGTGTGTTTTATGGATACAACATGATCAGGGTTTTTAATTAGGGATGTCATTAAAATACAAATGGCCCCTTTAGTAAGGGGTCTGTTGGTCTGAATATTTTGAAACAAACTACCATTTAGGAACGTGGATCTCTGTACATATACTTTTAAAGTCGACACAGGAAAGAGGTTGTCATTCCTTGACTCTAGAGTCAAGATACAATGGGGCCCGTCAATTGAAGAGGCTCCTCCCCCAGAGAATGCAGACTTGTTGTGCCTTAAGGTATAGTGAAAAGGGGCTCCAACTACTGGGAGTTGGCTGCCACAATTACCAGGGTATTCCGAAGAGCTTAGCTCCAAGGAACTCGAGCGAGGCATTGACGAGTCACATGCCCGCTCACAAGGAACTCGAGGGGCGGACCACTCGAGAGGAATCCCTCTCACGCTGGCCTGGAGGGCAATCAACCATGTAGGGTTAAGGAATTGAAGGTTTCTACTCTCGAGCATGCTCAACGCACCGAGCGAACTCAGCAAGCTAAACAAGTTTAGCTTGCGCACTCACTCCTGGGGATTACGAACATAGTTAGAACTCCAAGGAGAGCCTTCCTCTGCCTGCAGCTCCTCTGATGGGAGAGGAGCTGTGAAGGAAGCATCAGTTTGGGGCATAAACCCTGCTGGAAGGAACTCAGTCCAGAGGGTGAGGGGGAGGTTGTAACCAATCTCTGTAGATGCAGCTGTGCATTCCTGCAGTGCTCCAAGTTTCAGTACCTTCAAAAGCCACTCCTTCAAGTGGGAACAACGAAAGCCTTAAGGAAGGCCACAAATGACGCAAGTTGTTAAGGAAAGAGACAGGGTCCTCATGCCAAAAAGTTGACAGGGGGGTTAAATGGACATCGCTCTTCCTCGATCACCCACCAGAGGAAGCCAAATGAGCAGAGTCAGCGGGGAGTAGAGGAGACACCAGAGAAAAGTCGGGACTTTGACCTCAAAGCAGAACCCGAGAGAAGAATTTTTATACTTCTGGCACCTACCTTACCACCCTCACTGGGAGAACGAGCACTCCCAACACTCGTCACAAGGAGAAGCGTGCGTGCAGGATTGTCATCTGCACGCAGGGCAAAGGCAGCGAGGAGTCATCTCCTTCACAATATAAATGTGTTGCTAGGGTGGTCAGCTATGTATGGGCAAACCCACACTGTCGCAGTTAATGGCCAGGTAAATTGATTGATGTAAAAAACAAAAGTGACCTAATACACTTGGTGAGTGTGTGCGTGGTCTACCCCCTCTAACTAGCTGAGGGTCGTTGACACCTCACGCTCAAAGTTTATTGCTAGTTCCAGCTGCACTGAAAACATACTGTATATCCATAGTAAGTAGCGAATAGTTTATATTCATGTAGAGAAACAAAGCACAATTCAATTTAATGAGTTATACGTTAACTGATAATACAAAAACCATAATTTCATTTATTGTGAAATATAAAATAAATTACAAATTGCAATATTTTAAAAATACTAATAAAAGTAAAGTGCAATATAAACAAACTTACAGTTGGTCTATGAAGTCCTGATGGCCCGGCCTGTTGGGCTTGCTGAAACATGTGGTGGGCTAAATTCTCTTCAGCTGTCATAAAATGTGAAAATTCACCCACTCCTGAAGCACTTTCACTCAATGGGTCTGTATGTATTTCTGTCACTTCACTTTTTAGTGTACTATTTTCAATTTCTTCTTCTAAGTCACAATGTTCAACTTTTATTTCAGGAGCACTATGATCAAAACTTTCTAATTCTTTACTCTCACTGTGTTGCCCTTGTGTAGTGTCATGATGCAAATGAGAATCGGGCTCGAGATGAGTCTCGTGAGACTGTAATCGATTTGGGGTTGAAGTCTGTTCTGGGTGCACCTGAAGCACATCTGTTCGTTGTACAATAGACGTATCGTGAGAAATAAGGTGAGTTTCACTTCCCGTATGAGACACAGTGATTGTACTAGGGTTAATGTCTTGCTCACTTCCCTGAATTATTTCAATATCTGTCCTATGATGTGCATACTGTGGAACAGAACTTGCCTGAGCTGTGTGAGAGCCCCTGAGCTCTAATCGTTCAGAACAATGAGACGTAACACTACCACGATCACTTTCTCTCACTTCCCGTTCCTGACGCCTTCGCTTTGCTGGACGCTCGCCAGCTTTCTGACTATCACTTTTTGAAGGCTGTGTTGGATCCTCATCTGGAACAGCAAGTCCTTTAATTTTCAAACATTCTGCAGCTTTTATGAGACCAGGAAGATCAGTTTGTTGAACCTCAACTTCCCCTAGGTACATATAGTCAAGTAAAGCCTCAAGTTCTTGACCTTTAATGTCTTTTAGCACAATAACAGGTTTTTGACAATGGGTATGATCGAATACTTCAATAAAGAAATCACTACAAGCCATTAGCACCAAACGATGGACAGCAAAGAACTTGGATCCACAAGCTAGAGTCACATCAGAATAACAACCCTGAAATAAGAGAGAGATTATCAATATTTTTAAGAGGGTTAAATTGAAATACCTGAATTTAACATAATAACCACAAACATTTCAAAGATACAAAATAAAAAACTCAACATGTAAAATTGTTCCATACATGACTCTTCATAAATTCCTCAAACATTCATGTCAATATCCATATTTTTGAGGTATAATTAAGGTTTACACACTAATTGACATACTGTATAAGTAAATACTACAACTTTCTGTTGTTAATACCAGTAGTGTACATGTAATTCTTTCAAAATTCCCTTGTTATTCCCAGTACTGTACCAGCATATCATCCAGGTGCAAAAGGACCCTTATGCCTACAAGATGTAGCCATTGTGCTACTGATTATGATTATTACTATTATTATTATTATTACTTGCTAAGATGCAACCCTAGTTGGAAAAGCAGGATGCGATAAGCCAGGGGCCTCAACATGGAAAATAGCCCAGTGAGGAAATGAAACGGAAAAATAAAATATTCTAAAAACAGTAACAACATTAAAATAAATATTTCCTAAACTCTAAAAACTTTAACAAAACAATAGAAAGAGACACAAGATACAATAGATCCTTCATCTACACACTATAAACTTTCATGATGCCATGATTCTTATGAAGACCTGCAAGACTGCATATAAACCAAAGCACAGGCTCTTGAATTGAAATGCCCTGCCACGACAATTGAATGTTTGAACCTTTTAGGATTGTTGTAGCCTCTTGGATACATCCCTGCCTGATGTTCTGATGGACTGGGGTTCGAGACCCACACAAGCTTGATAGTTTCTTATAGTGTCTGCAACCTCACCATCCTTATGAGCAAGGATGGGGGGTTTGTGAGAGCATATAGGTTTGCTTGCCGAGTCATCAGCAGTCATTGCCTGGCCCTCCCTGGTCATAGTTTGGGTGGAGAGGAGGCTTGGGCACTGATCATAGGTATATATGGTCAGTCTCTAGATCTTTGTTTTGCTAAGTCATTTTCACTGTCCCTTGCTTCTGCCATTCATGAGCAACCTTTTAAACCTTTAAATCTGGACATATAGGCACATGAAAATATGCATCCGACAAGTCTAATGATTACAACCAATCTTATTTTCTCACTGCTGCGTGGAAAGGCAATAATGTGTCCTAGGAGAACTTCGTCCCTAAAAAGAACTTTTTTAGCCTGGAAACATCCCAATACAGTACTTTCATGACTAAGAACAGGAGGCAGTGATAGAGCCCTGAACTAGAACCTTGAATCTCCAAAAATGCATCCTTCTCCACAAACTTCTCAACCGCCTGTGACGTATCTCCACTGCCTTCTTATGACTGAAGCAAGGGTGATGAGATAAAGGGGGGAAGGAGAGACCAAGTGTAGTAGTTGGTAGCCCTCTATCAGTACTCTTAGGACCCACAAATCTTGTAGATGGGACAAGTTGTCCAGATCAAAAACATCAAGGGGTCCACAGGAGAAGATATGTTCTCTCTGCTTGGAACATGCCCCTAATGGTGACATATTTGGTTGCTGGTTGATTGACAGTGGAGTCTTTTGATGGATCGCTCTTACAAACAGAAAAGATTGGTTTCTTAAGAAAACTTGACCCCTTACTCTTATCAGCCTATAAGATTAAGGATCATGCATAGTATGGGCAATGACATGAGGTCATGCTTCTGACTGGGGCTATGGAAAGACTAAGAAAGGGACAAATAAGATCCATCCTCCAAATAAAATTCTTGAAGGTTTCAGTTAACTTTAATGTGTTATTTTAAACTGTCCAGTCTAGTTATTTCAGAAACTTGAATAAGGTCTTATCTTCATCATTTTATTGATCTACTGTACTTAATTCTCAAACATCTGGAACACCATCCTCAAAACTGTATCTGCAAAATATTTCAATATTAAGGCCCTAACCATAAAGTCAACCACTATTTGAATTCTTTTACAAACAAAGACACTACAGTATACCTTTGGAAACCAACTTCTGTCCAGCAAGATCAATCAGGAATAAATAAGCATTATACAATTACTCCATAACTAGGTCAGGCCAAGTTCATGGTCTGATAAAGCGTTGTTCTTCTAGACCTGACAGGGGGGGCCAACCCTAGTGGTAAAGTCATGCTAGAGTTGGTATTGGCTATTATTAATACCCTTTCCACTTTCTCCCTAACTGTCTGAGAAAGCAAGGTCTCTAGCTTGTCCTGGGTAAAGATATCCTATCTGAAACTTCAGGCTTGTTTTACAAGTAACTTGGAAAACAAGCTTGAAATCTCAATTCAGTATATGAACTAAACTTTCCCTCTGTATGAGTATTTTTTGTGGACAAGTACTAATGAGACTAGAACGTAATCAGTCAAGCTGTGCCCATGTGCTACACATGGTTCACTATCAAAATTGAATGTAAGTGTGTAAATAAAAAAGGATGACCTAGTGTCTACAAAAAGTAATTTAAGTGATTCAGTCAGTGATAGAGAGAACTCCCAATATTTTACTGTACTTAAAATTCTCATGAAGATAGACTCTTCCTCCTACTCTTCTAGTAAGAAGAATTTCACATGTAAACTTGTACAACACTTTTTTATACAGGCTAGGAAAACAAGAGCCCCTACCCCACTAACGTGTGGGTCAATCTTAATCAACGAACCAACCTTCACCTCACCTTTTCCGATGACCCAAAAAGGCTAGCAAAGTCTCGTCTTAAGACTGGTTTGGCTGCCCCAAAGGTAGGTACCAAATTTATTTTTCACTATTTATGAGGATTTCAAGTCTTTATAAACCTCTCCTACACTGTTACAAAACTTTCCCACTCTCCTATAAACACTTTTAGTTATACAAGATTTATGCTAAATGCCCAAATGCACTGCTGACTGCAGCACCTGTATATGCGAGGTTAGGCCAGCCTTGCCTAGGATTGGAGTCCATTGTGCTATACATGTTCACTAACGTATACGTACGGCACTACATAGAATATTTTAAGGCTACAGGTTAAGACATGGAGAATGTCTTTAAAATGTTACTATAGTATTTAATTTAAGGGTGTGGGATATAGAACATCTGGCTGAAACTATTTTATTTGAAAAAATAATAATTGGCTACATACTTACCTAATCATATTCTTAAATATCAACTAATTCTCTATAGGGTACTCACCCAAGATACGCACTCCAATGAAATTTGAATGATGACGATAACAATGAATTAGCTGTGCAGTAGGTGATGACGATAATGATAATTACTGCACAGCCAATCGTATGGGCCATCAAAGGGCTCGGTTGAATGTAATAAGTAAAAACTTTAACGTACAGTATCACAAAACAAGTAACACTTGTAGACATAAAGCACACGAAATGGAATGCAACAAGGGGAGATGCTGCTTGGCCTAACATCATTCACTTGAGTGATGCTGTGCTCCATCGGCTAATCAGTAGCAAGGACACACATTACCATTCCCTGATTGGCCGATTCTCATCTGTCAGCGATTAGCGCGTGGTGTACGATCTCGCGTAAACAACACAGACAATATACGCAGTTTAGAGCCTGACATCAGCAGACGCAAGCCAACGATATTTTCATAACACTCTTGGTTAACCCTGCTTTTTTCTTTGTGATATCTATTACAATATTTTCATCAAGTCTTTATCATATTTCATCTATTTACTAATTTGTTGAGAAATTATCTTATTGTTAAGATGATAAAAATAATGAATTTTTATAATTTTCTATTTTCAGTGAAATTCAGGACCTGGCTTGCCAAAAAACTCGTTATGAAGTGAATTCGTGAAATACGAGGAACAACTGTACATATATACGGTACCCGGAGATTCTCCTCTTCCCTGGAGAACCACCTTCGTCCTTGCCACTTCTTTTGGGAGACTTGTATGAGCACTTCTCTCTCCTGGTGGTGGGTACCTCTCCAGACAAAGAACCCCTTTCCTACGCCATCCCTAACAACGTCCATAAAATATCCTGACGTAGGAACCTTAGAGGCCGAAGGATGACCAGACAAACTTGAGCCCCTCCTTTCACAAAGGCCAGATCTGAGAACAGAAAGAGGACCCCTGCATTGACGGGGATCCTTGGGTTACCTCACCTGGATCACAATTCACAGGTACATGGGTAGTAGCCAAACCTGCAGGAGGTTAGAGATTAGAGGAGACACCCATGAATCCTAATCTTAGAGAAGGATCATGCCGGCCAAACCCACTGTGGTCTTGGAAGGAGAACGGCAAATAATCTCTCCTCATCCTCTTCCTCCTCTTGTTGCAGCGTGTCCATTTATTCCAGCCAGTTCTTACACTTAGGGCACTGTTGTTCCCTGCACGGAGCACAAGTCGAGTGGGGATCAACCTTGCACATGCTCATGAAAGTGCAGCAACGATGACTGTTGCAGCCAGGGCACTAACACATCTCATGAGATTGCTCCATGACATATCCAACAAAGAAGCAGCACAAAGCAGACACAAAAAACACAAAGTGAAGAGAAAGCACAGACGAACACAAATACAAAAATCAACCCACGTCATGGGAAATGGCCGTCCAGTTAAGGACAAGGCTGGGATTGGAATAGAGTTGACAATCACAGGAGAAAGGGCTTATCTCCCCTTTTCCTTTACACTACCTCTGGTCCCCCACACAGGATACGTCTTCTTCTGAGCCAGGTCAGCATTAGCTGAAGTACTCCTATTTAAAAGGACAAGGGTTTGTATCTTTATCAGAACAAACACATTTTTAATTCTTTAACTGGAGAACACTGTCATTAGTGGCAATCTCAAACTCCATCAGGGATGGCGATGGTCTGCTTCAAAGGCAAAGAATCCATTTTGGACCTCTTCTTTCTCCTGCCATACACAATCCACTGGAGAGGTCACCACTTCGACACTCATCACATGGAGATTCCTGACTGCAGGAGTGTCTTAGACAGGCAGGGTGCAACAAATGAGTCCTCCTCCCATGCATTCATGAAGATGCCACACCGTTGTCCCGACACCCTGGGTAAGTTCGCATCCCCACGGCAGCAAACACCCATAAAATTGCTAGAGAAAAAACAATTAAAGAACCAAGATACAGTACTCCAAACAATGGAAATACGTCTGTTCCAACTGACAGCCAAAATCTAAAGAACAATAACTGCTCAGAAAGCAGGCATGGGGTGGTGCTTCCCTGTTCCCGGCAGGTAACTACTGGCTATCTGTTTATACCTCGTTACAAAAGTTCAACTGCTGAGTACTCCAGCTTCACTGATATCTATCCTATGTAAAGGATGAAGGTTTGTAATAGTGTAGGACCAAACATAACTATAATGATGGTTACTTGCCCTCAAATTTGGATAAAAAAAAAAAACAGCATAAGGGAAACCAACGTAATGACAATTACAACAAACATTAAATATCTGTAGAATTATGTAATACATCATGAAATTATATAGAATCTTTGCAAAAATACAGTAATTTGAAAAAGTATAACTCCTACCTTTTCCCTTAATATCTTCAACAAATGGAAAAATGCTGGCTTGTGGTTATTCCACTTCAAAGAGAGAAAATCCTCCCCCATTTTTGTAGATTTCTCTCGCACAAATTCTGAAAAATAAGGATACACCGATTATCATCTTACAATTCTAATCAAATAAAACTTTAATAAACCTTTATACTCAAGTACCCAGATGCTTTCAGATTTGTCATTCTTTATAATATTCTCTTCAGCTAGCCTACACAATGGCTACCTTGTGTGGTAGTTATTCTGTGGGATTAGGCAGACATTTCCTAAATTATTTTAAAAATAGGAAGGTTAAAAAAAAAAAAATACAAAAAATACAGTACAGTGTATTTCAGACTTACGATAATGTAATGTACTCTGTGTATTTTTGTTATCACAGTCATGTCCATTACAAAATGACAAATTCGGAGAGAATTTGTATTTTTCCTAACGATACAAACCGTAGCTATTTATAGGGGCAGTTTTTGCACCAGGGTGCTGAGGACCAGTACCCCAGTGCTTGTAGGTTAGGTTAGGTTAGGGGGGGAAGTTTAGGTTAGTTGATATCCATTTATTATGCACAAGGGAGGAACTGGCCACTGATATACAAAGGCAACAAGATCTATTCAATTATGCAAGTTTCAATATCCGAACTAAATTGCGCCATTCTATAGTTGAATCGATAAAGCAAGGAGGGCATGATAGGGTACAATGTATGGCTGTATTTTCCCTTACTCAATGTTTCTATAGCACACATTCGCTTTGTATTTCTCCAACTACTTCTGCAGAATTCATACACACCGCCATTTACTTTGGAATATAATACTAATTCTGTGGAATTTATCAACACAAAATGCTTTATTTCCCCTGGGACCCCATAATCAGTTTCTATAGGATTGGTAGGTTAACACAAAAACAGTGGGTTACACTATTATTATTATTATTATCACTAGCCCAGCAACAACCCTAGTTGGAAAAGCAAGATGCTATAAGCCCAAGGGCTTTAATAGAGAAAAATACCCCAGTGACTAAAGGAAATAAATAAATGATGAGAACAAATTAACAATAAATCATTATAAAAACAGTAACGTCAAAATAGATATGTCATACATAAACTATTGGTATTATTGTAGTGTATTACAGGGCAATGTAACCTAGTAAAAAAAACTACTTTTTCTTATAGAAAAAATTACGCTCTCTTCAAAGTGAATAGTTTCAGAAATATATATATATCTATATCCTACGGTAATGGGAGACCCCCAGTGGGAACTCGGGGTTTTGGGTGGGGAAAACATACTGGGGAAACGATGTATAACTGTAAAACAAACATTTTCTTCTCTATACATTACCTTCTTGGATTTATAATAACTGGAGGAAAAGACAAAGCAGTATAACTGGATAAACTTTGGAGGCGCCTCATGAAAAAATACAGTAATCATTGCTGCCAATGTCTGATGTAGATCAAATGTTAGCATTCCATGCTAACATTAGCATTCCATGCTAACATTAGCATGCTCACGTACGTATGTTCGTACATACCAGTTTTCGATCTTCTGTGCAAACCCCCCCCCCCCCCCCCCCATCATGCGCAGAAACTTTTCCCCCACCAATAGGATTTCTTCTTCCCTAACCGTGAAATGTAACTCTCCATCTCTCTACCAGCTCTGTTCAAGTCTATTACATGATTACTTATGTAATACCCCATATACATATTACTTTTGACCCTAGAATTACTCGTTTTATTATCCTATACCTTATAAAATCAACTCATTTTATATTTCCATTCAATATCATTTATCATACATTGCATTTTATCTTCCTATATTGGTTTTATTCCTTTTGTTATTTTTGTCACACTTGCTCTATACAAGTTTCCCTATCCAGTTCATTCATGTTTACCCTCTAGACTCCGTTGTTTTCCCGTTAACCAATCACGAACCTATACGTATTCAAAGTTTACACAAGGGGGTTGTCAGTCAATATTTCCCTACCCCCTTCCTTTATCTCTTTAAGCGGTCTATTCATACCCCTTCCACCAAATCCTTTTCCTGGAAACCTTTGTCCTATTAAGGTGTCCGTCATTTCAAGTGAGATTTATTTTTTCGTATTTTGCGATGGAGGAAGTTATAGAAACTTGTAACGGCTGCAGTATACCATACCTAAAAGCATTTGCTAGATTCCATATTGATTTTTATGATTCTTCATCCAATTTTGATAATTCCCTTAAAACACAATGTAATTCCTCAACGTTTACAGTGCCCCAAGTGCCGTTCCCTCCTATCTTACAGGAAAGACATTCGGGTGTTTTATTGTAATACCAATACCAAGATACCTAAAACCAAAAAGAAACGTCGCTGTGGTTATACTGTTACTTCTTATAAAGGTACATTTTTGGAAAAAAGTCGCCTACCCCCATTGAAGATAATATTATTTAAAGATAAGCCGTCAGTCTCACCCTCCCGTGTCCTGCAAGTTTCGACGTCCCCTTCATAAAGGTAAGTCATTCAACAAAAGTCATTACTGTATATGTGTTTTGTGACCTGTTAACTTCTAGGTTAGGTTAGGTTGGTTTGTTAGGTTCTGTACCCTTTTTGTACCATTTTATATATTGTGTAAAGTGTATATGGAACAATTCATTAAAATACACGATAATATTACCGTAACATTGCTACTGTTAGCAATGCCTTTGTAACGTTGTTAACACTGTGTATCATTGGTAACGCTGCCTATTTTAACATTCCTAGTACATACATGAGTTTTGTGAACTGGGAACTCCTAGGTTAGGTTAGGTGGGTTTGTTAGGTTCTGTACCCTTTTTGTACTTTTTATATAACGTAAAACTTATATTGAAAAATTATTTAAAATACGTATGGAAATATCTAGCATTACTATCGCTAGTAATGTCACCGTACCGTTGGTAACTATGTGAATCATTCGTATCGTGGCTAATTTTACCGTTCTCAGTATATACCTGAGATTTGTGACCTGTCAACTACTAGGTTAGGTTAGGTGGGTTTGTTAGGTTCTGTACCCTTTTTGCACTTTTTATATAGTGTAACTGGTAATATTACCGTAATAATCCCAGTCATCATTGGTAACACTGTGTATCATTGGTAACGTTGCTAATGTCATCGTTCGCAGTACATTCGTGAGTGAAGTGACACCGTTAAACAACTGCTTATATTTAAATATTTTAACACAACATTATATTTAGCCATTTTAACAGAAAATATAGTTTTTCCTGTAGAGAATAACGTGATTTAACCGGTTTTCACCTTCATTTCATCTGTAATAACAGCAACCAATTCGGCAACTTAAAGTAAGCCCAATTGGTTGATCTGTTTGTTTGCGGTTGAAATGAAGGTCAAATTCGGTTAAATCACATTATTTACTATGAGAAAACATATTTTCTGTTCGAAATCACACCCTGTAATACAATACAACTTTACCAAACCATCAATGATAGTGAGGTGGGAACATATGGATAATGTTTTTAGCAATGATTTTATCATTTTAAGCATCACATTATTGCCTGTAACGATCATGGATTGACAGAAACTAATTACTGTGTGTTTTAAAGATTTTGAATTTCACGTATGCATTCCAAAAAAGACAGCTAACTTCTGCAAAATGGGTAGCTTATCATTATTATTATTACTTGCTAAGCTACAACCATAGTTGGAAAAGCAGGATGCTATGCGCCCAGGAACTCCAACAGGGAAAATAGCCCAGTGAGGAAAGGAAACAAGGATAAATAAAATTTTAAGAAGAGTAACATTAAAACAAATATCTCCTATATAAACTACAAAAAACTAACAAAACAAGGGGAAGAGAAACAAGACAGAACTGCATGCCCAAGTGTACCCTCAAGCAAGAGAACTCTACCCTAAGACAGTGGAAGACCATGGTACAGTGGTTATGGCACTACCCAAGACTAGAGATCAATGGTTTGATTTTGGAGTGTCCTCCTCCTACAAGAGCTACTTATCATAGCTAAAGAGTCTCTTCTACTCTTACCAAGAGGAAAGTATAGCCACTGTACAATTAGTGAGTAGTTAACCCACTGAGTGAGGAAGAATTATTTGGTAATCTGTGTTGTCAGGTGTATGAAGACAGAGGAGAACCTGTAAAGAATAGGCCAGACTATTCGGTGTATGTGTAGGCAAAGGGAAAGAACTGTAATCAGATAGAAGGATCCAATGTAGTACTGTTTGGCCAGTCAAAAGACCCCATAACTCTCTAGCGGTAGTATCTCAAGGGGCCGCTGGTACTAAGCTATCCTTTATGTTAAAACCTGCATAGGGTAAAATCTAGTTCTTGATATACCTAAGGTTTGAGTTAATAACAAAGTTCATAATAATATTTATATTATAAAGTATTGGCAGGGTATTGCCAAAGGGTAAACTACGGTTTACGTATTAGGCTTGGCAGAGTAAACAGGCTTTCATTAGAGGTACCTTGTTAATTAAACTTGAAATTGGAGACAAATCCAATACGAACCTTAATTCAAAGAGGGAACCTCGTCATTAAATACACCCAACAACAATGCTGTATTAAAATCGCCATAGATTCTGCTAAAAACACAATGAGAAAAAGCTAACTGTGGCGTCCGCAGTATAATACACTGTTCGATTCCTATGCGTTAACGGTTTAAGCTAATAACACTCTATGTACTTTATACCTTCCATATATCACATTATAATTCCTACTAAAATTTGATTTAATTACCATTTATTTAATTTTGTTATATTTGTGTTTCCCTAAAGATGAAAGTTATATGATAATAAAACCAAAGCCAAGGGACAAAATGTGAAAGAATTGCATTGTACGACAGAGTCATCTAGTGGTTCCAGTTTGAGGCAAAATGCGCCCGGGATTTTCAAATATTACATGTGAGGAAAAAAAAAAACAATTGAATGTATAACCTTTTATGTTTATTTTATGAAATAAAATTTGTTAAGAATAAATATTACATTATAAATTAGCATTTCTTGAGCTAAGAAAAGAACACGAGTTAATATAGAGTGAAAAAATTGTTACTGTTATTGGGAAAAGGTTCAATATCTAAGTATACTTTACACCATAGATATATTTACACTGTGCAGAATTAAGCACACGACGAACTGATAGAAAAATAGGAATCAACAAAATAAAGATAATAACTCATGTTTCATGTTGTACATAATAATTAAGTTAAATGCGGGCTTGAGAATAAAATCAACGAAGTGCAAAAATTGCCATGCGCTGTTAGTGGTTGTATAATCAACGTGTCAAAAATATAGACTGCCAAGAAGGCCAGTTACTTTCTTTAAGAGCAGCTTTCATCTCCATTACATATGAGACATTAAAAAATAGAAATATATACTTTATCAATACATCTTAACATGATTATGTTAAAATAACATTAGACTAAGAATTACCCCCACAAAATATAATGTACGTTTTAATAAAAGTATCTGGATGAATATCCTTTAAAGAAACTCGCGATTAACTGTGCTACTGCCATGATTGACTACTCTAACTCCATCTAATGCAATGTACCATAAATTCAACTTAAGAAATTATACAACATAATAAACAGAGGCGCAAGATCGATAAAAGGTGTCACACCTCGAGAAAGGATTACTCCTTTATTATTATTATCATTATTATTATTGTTGTTGTTGTTGTTGTCAATATTATTATTATTATTATTATTATTGTTGTTGTTGTTGTTGTTGTTGTTGTCAATATTATTATTATTATTATTATTATTATTATTATTATTATTATTATTATTATTATTATTATTATTATTATCAATCGCAAAGCCACAACCTGGTTGGAAAAGCAGGATGCTATAAGCCCAAGGGCTCCAGCAGGGAAAATACCCGAGTAAGTAAAGGAATTTTAATTACATTGACTGCCTATTCAAGCCAGAATAGAATCTAAGTTATGTGCAATGATTCATAAAGTTATCAGAACCATGGGCATTCAAAATATCTAAGACAATTGCTACGCATAATGTGACCAGAATCCCGCTTTTGAAAAGGCGGGAGATTCTCGCTTTTTCAATGTCTTTCCCTCTTATCTTAGTTTGTAAAATGCCGCGCTTTTTTTTTTTTTTTTTTTTTGTCCCCTTTTTTGTGCTACAAGAACAAAACTGTTCCTAGCCGCGCTTTTTTTTTTCTTTTCTTTTTTTTTGTCCCCTTTTTGTGCTACAAGAACAAAACTTCATATTTTAAGAAATATTCTTGTATAATTTTTGTTACCAAGTATGTGACTATTTGAAAAATAAAAGCTTCATTGAAAACAAATACGTAAACTTCTAACAGAGACGCGATGTACTAATAAGTAACGTCTGATTTAGATTGTTTCATAGAAGTCACTGCAACGTAAGATTGAAAAGGGAACTAAGGTCGTATATTCTGTTATATTTCCCAAACGATAGTTTTTATAAGTATTTAGTTCATCTCAAATAAGAAAAACCATAATAAAGATTTTGATGGAATATTCTTTACTGACGTTACGATGGCCTTCAAAGTTATTTCGATGGTGAATATTAATATGAAGAGCCAGTGGAGTTTGGGGAAGATTAAGAAGTGCTCTTGTTGTTCTTGTTCTTGTTGTTGGGCGGAGGGATTTGCCTTTCCATCGGCACCTCCTTGGGTTTCTTCTTTATTCTAATTCTTTTATTTTCTTCTCTCTTTTTTTCCACATTTGATAGATATATTCTTTTCTTTTCTCTATTCCTTCTTTCTTGAACAGGACGTTTCCTATTATCTTCTTCTTTTCTTCTTCATACGGCTGTTGCAATTCCACTATTTTTCTTCTTTCGTCGCTGAGGTCTGGACACTCAAGAATAAAGTGGGCGAGGTCTTCATTAACTGCCCCACATAGTTTACATTCTACCCTACCTCCTGCTTCATGTCTTTTCCTATCGTTTAATTTCAAACAGTTGGCCCTAGCTCTGTACATAATAATAGAATTTGGTTTGTTGTCATAAAACATTTCTTCTCCTATTTGCCCTTTTTCTTGTTCGTATATTTCTAAACTATTTTTCTCTTTTATCTCTTCTCTCCACTTTTTACCATCTACTTCTCTAATTTTGGCCTTAAGCTCTTCTCTTCCCATTCTTCTAAAAGTTCTATCGTTCATTTCCATATCTTTAATCCATTTCTTAGTCTCTTTCATCCACCTGTTATTTTCATTTTCTTTCATTTCTTCCAGAATTGTCTTCAGCAAATCATTTCTCCCCTCTTCTATCCCTTTCACAAACCTTAGCCTTCCTCCTGCTATCCTAGTTTTCATTTCGGACATTCCTATCTCTCCCCGTAGTGTTGCTACTGCTGCATATGATGGTGCTCCCAAAATTTTTCTTCCTACTCCGTTTTCAATCTGTTGTAATCGTTTTATTTCACTTTCTGTTATGTTCATTACTGCCGTGCCATACAGTATTCCGGGTAAGGCTACATTTTTCCAATATGTTTTTCCTATTAGTATTTTGTGGCAGCTTTTCGCAATAATTGAGTAGGTTAAGTTTGCTAGCTTTTCTGCCTTTTCCATCATTTTCTTCTTTTGTTTTTTAAACATATTTCTTTTCCCTTCTATCTCTATTCCTAAATATTTTATACTATCTGCTACTTTAATACCCTCTATTTCTTCCGGTTTTTCTTTCATATTATATATGATTATATGACTCTTATTCTTGTTTATTTCTAGCCCACATTCTCTACATATTTCTACTAGTATTCTTATGTTTGCTTCTGCATCTACTATATTTTTTGCTATTATTAGACCGTCATCTGCAAAGAACAATGCCCTAATTTTTATTATTTCGTTTTCAAAGCCTTTTCCTTTTTTTTCTAATTCATTTATTATTTTATATGTGATCAGTTTAAATAGAGTAGTTGACCCCGTACATCCCTGTTTTATCCCACTCGTTACTTCAAATTCTTTATCTACTTCATATCCTATGTTTATTTTTGTTTTGTCTCCTTCGTAGATTTTTTCCACTGTGTCTATTACATTTGGGTGTATTCTATATTCTTTCATAATTTCTATTATTTTTTCCCTCTTTATTGAGTCGTATGCTTTCTTGAAATCTATTGAAATTACTATTAAACTTTCCTTCCTTTTGTAGCTTTCTTCTACGCAGTATTGTAAAATGAATATGTTATCTTCTACTCTTCCTCCTTTTGTAAACCCGGCTTGCGTTTCTTTCATCTCCATATTTCTCTCAAGGTGTTCTTCTATTTCATCTTTCATGAGGGCCATAAATATTTTGTATGAGGCATTTGTCAGGGCAATTGGTCTTAGATCTTTTACTGTGGGTTTCTTTACTTTTTTTATCATTTTCGTTTTTGACTTTTTCCACTTTTCGGGCTTGTTCTTCTCCTTCGTTTCATTTTGAAGGCACTTTGTAATGATTTCCAGACATTTGCTGTCATTAGCTATAGTTTTATATAATTCTGGTTTCAGTTCATCTGGACCTGCTGCCTTTTTATTTTTCAATTTTCTTAACATTTTCTTAACTTTATCCTCTGTTAACTTGGGAATATTCATTGGTGTTATCTTTCTTGTTATTGGTGCTATCATATCCATGTGCTCTCTTATTTCTATAGGGAATGAGTGTCCCAATGAATTTTCTTCTTTTCCTATTTCCTTTAATTTTTCTATATAACTTTGTCTTTCTTCACTATTCCATACCTCTTTCATTTTATTTTCGTGCATTTTATAAATGTTTTCACCCCAGAACCTATCTATTTGTCCCTCTGCTACTTCTTTGGATAGTTTTTCTCCATTTTCGTCATATAATTGTATTTCTTCTTCCTTTTCCTTTTTCCCTTTTAGTTTGTCAATATTTTTGAAAATCTTGTTCCTATCCTTCCTTACTTCATTAGCCTTCTTCTTTTCATTTTCCCACATTGCTTCCTTTATTATAACCTGCGTTCTCTCTTTTTGTTGTTTATACAGAAGAAATGCTCTTTCCCTTTCTGCTCCTGTCAGGCATCGTTTTTCTCTGTTAAGTTTTTTTCTCTTTTTTATTTCCTCTCTGATTTCATTGGTTATCCACTCTGGTTCTATCTTTGCTTTCTCTTCTCCAGTTGTTCTCCGTCTGTACTTTGCTTGTAGCTTTCTTTTTGCTGCTTCTTCTACAACTTTATCAAATTCATCCATCCTTGTGATTACTCTGCTCTCTAGATTATTTTTTAATTCTTCCCTGTATTCCCTAAGACTTTCTTCGTCTGTTTTGTAATACATACTTTCTTTCCAAAATCCTTTTTTGTAGTTTTCTATCGTCGCTTTTACGCTGACCTCTACCTCAATCAGATTATGGTCAGATATATCTACTTTATCTTTTTCTTCATCTATGTTCATCTCATTGAAGTATTCATACATTTCTTTATTAACCAACACCAAGTCTATGGCACTTCTTTGATCACCTCTCTCCCATGTATATGTTCCTTTGCATTTCTCATCTACATTTAATAATATAAGGTTTTTATTGTTTATTATCTCGAGTATTTTCTTTCCATTTTCATTCTCCTCTTGGTATCCCAAGAAGCCTAGATGACCATTAAAATCTCCCATTATAATTAGTGCTTCATCTTCCTCTACTTCCTCTATTTTTTTCTCTAGCTCTGCTCGTATCTCTACGTTTCTCTCTTTACCTTCCCTATCCCCGCCACAATCCATATATACTACAATAAGTCTCACTTTCTTTTTAAGGATATTCCCTTTTACATCCAATATGTCTAAGTTCTTCGAATTAACTTTTTCCATTTCTATATCCTTGTCGTCTTTGTATATCACCATTAACCCCCCTCCTTTTTTATCCTTAAAGTCTCTCATACTCTCCTTCTTAATTGTACCATCACTTATATTAATCTTATCTATTTTTTGTTGTGTTTCAGTTAGCACTACTATGTTGATGTCAAAGCTATCGTTTAGGAGACTTTCCATTTCCATGTATTTTTGCTTTGTTAGGCCTTGTATATTTATAATTTTGAAGCTAATTCTCTTATTCTTTTCCGTTGGTCTGTCGCGTGATCCGTTTTCATTCCTTTTTCTGTTCCCCTTTTGCATATTTTGTGGTCCTATCTTTACCTCCTTTCTCTGGCCCCCTGTTCTCTGAGGAGTTTCCCGTTTTTTATCATCCAGCCATTCTCTCCATTATCTTGTTTTTCTTTAAGCTCTTCCCTAAGTTTTGCCATAGCCTCTCTTTCCTTTTTCGTCATGTCCTTTGTTATCCCAACTCTTTTTTTCAAAGGATTTTGTTCATGTTTTAGTTTTTTAGCACTTTTTAGGATTTTCCACTTCATTTCTTCATTTTTAAATTTAATAAGCACTGGCCTAGGTCGTCCCCTTCCCCCCTCATTTCGTTTCCCTAGCCTTATTACCTGTTCCATCTCTATCTGATCTAGCTCTAAACTATTTCTGAAAATATCCTGACACCAATTAGTATCCTCTGTTTTTCTTTCCTCTGCTTCCTCTCTTTCACTTTCTGGTACATTATATATCACTAAATTGCACACTCTCCTTCTTTTTTCCTCCTCTTCTTCTAGTTCCTGCAATACTTTTGATTTAACTACTTCCACCTGATTTTGTCCTACATTTCCAAAGTCATTCTGGCTAAACTTGTTGTTTACTGTACTTACGACCTCGTCCATTATTTCATTCTTCACCTTCCTCAGCACCTCTTCGACAATTTCTGCTCTCATTTTTGACCATTTTTCTTCTATTTCTCTCAGCTTTTCGTTCAACATTTTATTTCTTTCTTCTAGATCTTTCATTTTATTTTTACTACACTTTAATTCATGTTTGCAATTGTTGCACTGCCACATTAGTTCTTCGTGCTCTCTAAGAGCCCTATATGTACCTTTGGATATTTTCTGGCACATGGCGTGGTACCACATATCACATTCGTCACATTTCAGTCCTTCTTCGTTTTTTTTACTTTATTTCTGCAGTCACTGCATACATCCTTACTTTGTTGCGAACTCATTTTTCTTATTTACTGGTTTTTCTTGCTCACAGGGATTTTCTAATCACTTCACTTTTTCGTTTCACTACAGCTCCGCCACGTTGTTCGGCGACTTCAACGTTTGTTTTATATCACTTTATATCTTTTAACATCTACTTCGTCCATATAATTTTCTTCTAATTTTAAACTGTTAAATCACTGCTCTGTATTTTAATTCATGAATTGAAGATGATTTTCCTGTTATTTACTAATTTTTTCTTCCTTTGTCACTCACGCTAATTCAGGTCAACCACCCTCAAACCTCAAACCTCTTGTGATACTTTATAACTTGTACGAAGAAGAAGAAAAAGAAGAATGAGGTACACACACACGGCTATAAAGTTTTACTATATATAGATAACGCATGACAAAATACCCACAAAGTTATCCGTTTACAATTATTCTTTATCAAACAGCTATAGTCCACACAATAACAATGTGTAAAAGCACACGGACAAAATATACAAATAAGAACAAAAGATGAATCGGCCTACCACATTAATTGTACTCCATCAAAATTTCACGGATTAATTTACACATCTTGTCAAAAGTTAAAGTTTTATATAAAAAAAAAGTTCCCCCACTTTGTTGATATTATAATGGCTCTAAATACACACACACACACACACACACACACACACACACACACACACACACACACACACTGCCCGGACCGTATCTCCGGACGGTGAGTCACCGTCGGTGACTTTGACAATTAGTCATACCTCATAGCCACCCAAAAAAAAATGAGGAAACGAATACAAAAAAAAAATATGAACGAAAATTACAAATATATATATATATATATATATATATATATATATATATATATATATATATATATATATATATTAAAAAGTTTTTTTTTAGAATGAAATACAAATTAGCACATTGGTTTAATTATCGTAAACGAAGGAAACAATGTCACTCCATTAATTACTTTATTAAACTAAATTATTCGCCTTAGACACTCCAAAATCAAACCATTGTTCTCTTGTATTCGGTAGTGCCATAGCCTCTGTACCATAGTCTTCCACTGTCTTGAGTTAGAGTTCTCTTGCTTGAGGTTACACTCGGGCAGACTATTCTATTAAATTTCTCTTCCTTTTGTTTTGTTACAGTTTTTTATAGTTTCTATGGGAATTATTTATTTTAATGTTACTATTCTTGATTTTTTTCCTTGGTTTCCTTTCATCACTGGGCTATTTTCCTTGTTAGGGCCCCTGGGCTTATAGCATCTTGCTTTTCCAACTAGGGCTGTAGCTTAGCAAGTAATAATAATAATAATAATAATAATAATAATAATAATAATAATAATAATAATAATAATAATAATGAGTATCGAGTCAGAGAATTTTTTCAAGAATCTTCGCTTTTGATTTGCGGTTGTGTATATTTCCTTGCCCAATCTTTTATAACTTGCTTGATCTTGAAGAACAGGTTTGCATATTACGATGCAACATTTGACTTTTAGATTTTTAGTCTGTAACGATAACAACCACAATCTAGTTGTTGATGATATGACTAATAACTGCGCAAACTATGCACTGAAACATTATTTTGGGAACAGGTTTCTGGGCTACATTACGCACGGAAGGGTCAATAACCCTTGATGCTTCATATGTTATGGTAAATATCGACTGATAAACGAAAGGAAAATATTTCCTAATCAAAAGATGGTGAGTAAATGCAGATAAACATGTCTTGTCTTCCCGGGATCAACTACGTGGAATATCAGCAATTTCTTCACAAGACAGTTTGCTAAGTTTTATGATTGCATAATGTTGAAACTGATTATTAGGCCTACTCTAGTTTTTTAAAAGAACACAAATGAGAATCTAGGGAAGTATTTTAGTTGTATTCAGCCTAGTTAATTTTTCCCCATTCAGTAAAATTTTACTTACTTTGACGGCTGTTTTTCGGGTCCTATACAGCATGGGAACCCTACTCTCTACAGGACCTCCACTGTCATTTTACCTTGTTCGTTTAGTTAAAGTAGCTGCACAGTCGACATTATTCACCAATGGATATGATTCCAATAACTCACTAAATGCTAAAAATAAGTCTAAATAGGCCTACTGATTTAAGAAAAAGGGAAGAAACATAACGAAGAAAATGATACGAAATTACCTTGCACTGTATGTTTTTCAGGCCATTTTAATGTTTATACGAAAACCGCTGTACGAAATAGCTCACTGGTACTTGTATGGAACGTAGATAGGGAGGGGTTTGTTCATATATTTGTGATGGAATGCAATTAAACCCAAGATGAAATAAGATAAGTCGAGTTACCTAGAGGTCCCGTTTTCTACACTCACGCGCATGACGTCACCTGGAGAGTTCCCGCGTTTTTTCAGAGGTTTGTTTAAATTGTTTTCATTTGTGAGGACAGAGTCATGATGATTATATGTGCTATGTATGGGTGCTCCAATTCTTATAAGACCAATATAATTGTTGGTGGTGATAAACTTAGATTTTACCGTTTCCCAAAAGATACAGAACTGTGTAAAAATTGGGTGAATATATGCAAAAGAAGTGATGGTATCAATGCTAAAACTGCACGAATTTGTTCTTCACATTTCCAACCCAATGATTTTGCCAGAAACCTTAGACACGAATTGCTCAATTACTGCCCTAAGACTGCCCGAAATCTAAAAGAAGATGCCATACCGACACAATCTTTATAATAATGTTACTGTTGATTCAGGTAAGTCTATCACTAATGTCTCGTTACTTTGGTTTGGTTTACTAAGCATATGTTGCATGTAGCATTTTGGTCAACCAAGAGAACTGTATATAAATAGGCTTATTAGAAAATTAAGAGAAGATATAAATATATCAATTATATTTTTTATGGAAGTAAATCTTTAGCTACACTCGAAAGAATGTTTCCGAAGATCAGAGAGAAAATTTTACAAAAAATGTTTTTGTGTTTGAATATTATTTGAGCTTTAAATTATATTAAAACGGTTTGGATACTTCGAAATATGTCGTTGCTTGAGATGGAGTAAAATGAAAATGTTAGTATTGTGAGTAATACAGGATAAACTACGAATATATATATATATATATATATATATATATATATATATATATATATATATATATATATATATATACAGTATATAATTATATATATATATATATATATATATATATATATATATATAATTATATATACTGTATAAATATATATATATATATATATATATATATATATATATATATATATATAAAGATCACGTAACTGAAGCATATACGTTTATCACCAGATCGAAATGCCAGAGCCATGAAAAGAGGATTATAGAGAACAGCCGAGGAAGCCATACTGAATGAAACTGATTTTGGTAATGAAGAAGATGTAAATGAGTCTCACCAGAATTGCATCTTAGATTCACAATTTGAAGATACTTGTAATAACGCATGCAGTCAATTAGGCGATATTCAGAAAAAATTAGAAGCGCTACAAAATACTATTACTTCCTTGCAAAAAAGGAATGCTGCTTTAAAAACTACTAATGGACAGTTATCCTCGCAAAATCTTCATCTACAAACGGAAAATAATGCTCTTTTGACGACTGTAAGAGACTCCAGTACTAGAGTTGAACATATAAAAAGATCTCTAAAGCCTCTTTTTTCAAATGGACAAATAGAATTTTTCTTTTCAGGCAAACCAATAAAAAAGTGGTCTAACATGGAAATTTCATCGGCTCTGTCAATTAGGGCCTTAAGTCTTAAAACATATCGGTTTTTAAGAAACACCTACAAATTTCCTTTTCCTTGTAATTCATCTTTGAACAAATGGGTAAGGAAAATAATTTGTGAGCCTGGTGTACTTATATCTGTTCTTGATCTGATTAAAAGCAGAGGTCAAAGCATGTCAGAAATAGAAAAGATTTCAGTCATTTGTTTTGATGAAATGAAAGTAGAAGAGAGGTGGTCATATGATAGGGGAAGTGACAGAATATATATATATATATATATATATATATATATATATATATATATATATATATATGTATATATATACCCCATGCCCAGGTTTAGGTTGCTGTTTTAAGGGGATTATGTGGGAAATGGAAACAACCAATATACTACAATTTCGACCAACCAATGACAAAACAGATCTTACTGTCATTGATAACTCAAGTAGAAGCTGCTGGTTTTCCCGTCGTCTGTGTAACATCTGATATGGGAAGCACTAATTTAGGGTTGCACAAAGAATTGCAAATTTCCATTGACAAAACCTATTTTATCAATCCTTCAGAACCTTCTAGAAAAGTTTTTGTCTTAGCAGATCCACCGCATCTAATCAAATTAATTCGAAATAATTTCATAGACTAGGGTTTTCAGAGATCGTATCTTTCTCAGTTAATGATCTCAAATTAGCTTACAAAATTAATGAGTCACTTAAACGTAAGAGGTTATGAACGGCAATGTGTGAAAACAGCAGTTCAATTACTTTCTTCATCAGTGGCTAATTCCATCAAATTTTGTAGTGACAAAGGCTTATTAAGAAGTCACTTTTGTAATGAAACATCAGATCTGATATCTTTGATTGATAGTTGGTTTGACTTGATGAACTCGTGCATGGAATATGATACGGTAAAGAAAGGTAGAGATGCTTTCTCGAACAGTCCACGTCAAGTCGAAATACTTGATCAAATGATTGATTTTGCTACTAATGCTAAAGTGAAAGGTAAAATGTTTCCCTTCCAGAAAGGCATTATCATTTCATCTAAATCAGTAAAAGGATTGTATAACATGATGCATGAACTGTATGGATTAAAGTTCTTGTTGACAAGACGGCTATGTCAAGACACAATCGAACATCTCTTTTCTTTCATACGACAAATTGGTCAGTGTCATGATCATCCGTCACCTTTGGAATTCAAATATAGACTACGATTATTCATAGTGGGCAGAGACAATAGTTTAACCAGCCAGGGTCTTAATGTTTGTAATAATGATGAAGCTACATCTTGTGTTACTACAGAGTGCTTAAATGTAAGTGGTTCATCTTAAAGTTCTAATGTTTCTCCGAATGATCTAGATTCCGAGTTATGTATCTCTGCGTGTCTCATGAAGCATCTTCTGCCTCTTAACGACGAGATTGAGACTGAGGAAGACTAAGTAGAAAATTTAATAGATATAGGTCCTGAAGCACTGATAAGAAATGAGTCTTTTAAGTTATTCGTGAGGGTTCGTAGCTTTTAAATTTAGAAATAAGTATACATCATCAGGCTCAGCTGATGTAGATGAAGCAGGCGAGGACTGGATATCATATGTAAAGAGAAAGGTATTATATAGGCCGTCTAATCATTTTAGAGAAAATCTAAAAAAAATGGAAGATTTATTCAAAGATTTCCATGGTGATGCTCTAAAACCAGGAGTCGGAGCCGTTTCAAATCTTAATGATATATTCAAGGCCGCCAATATTGATGTCCCGGAGGAGGTGATGAGCTTTTTTTATTAGATGTAGGCTTCATTTTAGAATAAAGATATTAAACTCCAAGAAGGAAAAATTTCATAGCAAAGGTGTGAAAAAGATGAAAAAAATGGTTCAATAATATTGAAAATCTATTTGAATGAAACGAGAGAGAGAGAGAGAGAGAGAGAGAGAGAGAGAGAGAGAGAGAGAGAGAGAGAGAGAGAGAGAGAGAGAGAGAGAGAATTGTAATAAGATTTCCTTTGAAATGTTCAGAATAAAGCTTATGTCATACGTGAATTCTTATTTCCATTACTATTATATTCCCTATCATAATATGTATTTTGGAAATATAGTAATAAAAAAACATTATTATTAACTGACTTTCATGAATGCAATGATAGGAATCCAAAAAAGAGGCATGAATAATCAGGGTAATCGTATAGGTCAGCTGTCAGATAAACGCTTGCAACTCTCCAGGTGACGTCACAGCACAGCCGAGCTCCCGGCACCATGCGCGGTAAAGGGTACCTGACACTTGCACGCATTCGTGGCACGCACTGGCACGCATTGATGCGCGAACTCGCGTGAACGAGCCGTGAAAATGTCGTGAACAGTGCGGGAACTCGCGTGCCAGAGCGTACCAATGCGTGCCATGCGAGCCCAGAACTTTGAAATGTTTAAAGTTTGTGGCACGCATTAGCACGCACTAAATGGCCGTGAAATAGTCGTGAACGATGCGCCAACTGGAGTGAACTGGAGTGAACAGTGCGGGAACTGGCGTGAACTGGAGTGAACGATGCGGGAAATGGCGTGAACTTTATAATGAAGAGAAACAAAAAGGAAACGAAAAAATTAATGAAAAGGAAAGAAAAATAAACCTAATAAATTTTTATATTTTCTGTTTTAATGTGAAAAAAAAATGATATCTTATTTCAAACTATTTCTATAACTCTATAATGAAGAGAAACAAAAAGGAAACGAAAAAATTAATGAAAAGGAAACGAAAGAATTAATGAAAAGGAAAGAAAAATAAACCTTATAAATTTTTATATTTGCTGTTTTAATGTGAAAAAAAAATATATCTTATTTCAAACTATTTCTATAACTTTATAATGAAGAGAAAAAAAAGGAAACGAAAAAATTAATGAAAAGGAAAGAAAAATAAACCTAATAAATTTTTATATTTCCTGTTTTAATGTGAAAAAAAATTATATCTTATTTCAAACTATTTTTATAACTTTATAATGAAGAGAAACTAAAAGGAAACGAAAAAATTAATGAAAAGGAAAGAAAAATAAACCTAATAAATTTTTATATTTGCTGTTTGAATGTAAAAATAAAATGATGTCTTATTTCAAACTACAGTATTTCTATAACTTTATAATGAAGAGAAACAAAAAGGAAACGAAAAAAAATAATGAAAAGGAAAGAAAAATATAAACCTAATAATTGTTTATATTTGCTGTTTGAATGTAAAAATAAAATGATGTCTTATTTCATGCACACACTTATTTTCCTCTATTACCAATCAAGACTCAAAACTTTTGTTTTAAATAAAAATTAACTGAAAAATAAACCCAAGAAATTTTTAAGTTTGCTGTTTGAATGTAAAAATAAAATGATGTTTTATTTCATCTACATACTTATTCTTCTTTATTACCTTAAAATGAAGAGCAAAACAAATTTTTTCTGTTTGCTGTTTTAATGTAAAAATAAAATGATTTCTTATTTCAACACATGTTTTTCTCTATTTCCTTAAAATCAACAGCCTAAAAACTTTTCATGTTTGCTGCTTTTAATGTTAAAATAAAATGCTTTCTTAATACTTGTACATATTTTATGTCTGCTATTTATATGTAAATCAAATGCTTTCTTATTGAAACAAAAATAAAGGGCATCAAAAAATACAAACGAAAAAGATACGTTTCTTCTCCTCAATGCAATGGTGTCTCTGACAGAAAGCATTGTTGTCTCTTCCGAAGCCAATCCAAGAATGTCCTCGGGTTGGAGAAGCCCCGTTTTTATATGGAGTGGCCAATGCGTGAACGATGCGGAAACGTTGCGGGATGATGAGTGAACTTGCGTGAACGTGTCGTGAACTTCTCGTGAACTACGCGTGCCAATTCGTGCTATCGTGTGAACGTCGCGTGAACGATGTGCGAACTGGAGTGAACTGGTCGTGAACAGTGCGGGAAAAACACTATGTGGCACGCACTGGCGCGCATCAATGCATGCCAGTGCGTGGCAAAAATGCGCGCAAGTGTCAGGCAGGCTTAACTCACCTTATCTTATTCCATCTTGATTAAACCTATATACTGTTAACATTTTCCATAAAAAAAAACGGTAAAAATCCTGGAATAGATGTTGTCAGACATTTACCGTTTAAAAACGGATATATTGACGTTAAGGAGTGATATTACCGTCACCAACCTGTAAAAGATGATAGTAAAGTAGGGTAAAGATTACAGTCGCCTGTATTTTATTGAAATACGGCCGAGAACAGTATATTTTTACGGAGAATTTCCCATCCGAATTGTTTTTTTTTTTCTTTTTTTTTTTAACATCACTAGTAATCTAGCTTTCGGATTCGTGCAAAATAATTTTTTAATCCTGAAATTTCGATCTCTTTTGAACAGCACGAAGCATATCCTCCATATTTTAACTAATCTCTAATTATGTTTTTAACTGAAATAATTAATTAATGTCAAAAGATTGGACTGATTGGTTCCAAAGACAGAAAAAAAGGATGGTAGGGCAGACTTTCAGACGAACAAACAGACGCAAAAGACAGCAGATATATCTCTCCCTTCGTGTGAGATGATGAGACTAATTCTTGTATAAACATGAAGAAAATAATCAGATATGTACAAAGAGGATTGGACGGGCATGGAATTAATCTCAAGGAGACGCTGAAATAAATCAAAGAAAAAAAAAATCACGCTCCAGTCTGTTCAACATAAAAACATTCGCTGCAACTTCGAACTTTTGAAGTTTTACCGATTCAACTACCCGATTAGGAAGATCAGTCCACAACTTGGTCACAGCTGGAATAAAGCTTCTAGATTACTGTAGCATTGAGCCTCATGACGGAGAAGGTATGACTATTAAATTTAAGTGCATACCTAGTATTACGAACAGGATGGTGCTGTCCAGGAAGATCTGAATGCAAAGGATGGTAAGAATTATGAAGAAAAAAAAAACTTATGCAGTATCTAGATCAGGAATAAGTAATTTGAGAAACTGTAGGTTCCTATTCAACAAATCAAGATGATATTCAGTAGCTGAAGACCACACAGGAGAACAATACTCGAAACATGTTAGAATGAAAGAATTAAAACACTTCTTCAGACTAGAGATGATCACCAAAAAACTTAAACGTCTTTCTCTATAGGCCATTTTTTTTTGTGTGTGCAATTGAAGTGATACACCGATTGCATTTCTTAAAAGTAAATTTGTTATCAAGAATCACACATAAAACTTTGAAAGATAATGATAAATAGATAATAATAATAAAAAGATTCTATTATTCTCAAGCACACATAGCAAAGATAAGATAATACTTGCCGATAAAAAATACACATCAAAGTTACAATAAGATAGTAAATCTAATAATTAAATCTGGGCATTGAAATTGTATACTTCAAATTCAGTTACCTGCAGTCTGTCACAATATAAACAAAGGCTATCGCTCAAGACCGCTACCGTCCTCAACTATCTTAATAATAAAATGTAAACAAACAAACCTTCATTTGTTTCGTCCGTCTTACTCGCTACGAACAATCGTTCTATTAAACAAAAAAACCTTCATTTGTTTCGTCCGTCTTACTCGTTACGAACAATCGTTCTATTAAACAAACAAACCTTCATTTGTTTCGTCCGTCTTACTCGCTACGAACAATCGTTCTATTAAACAAACAAACCTTCAGTTGTTTCGTCCGTATTACTCGCTACGAACAATCGTTCTATTAAACAAACAAACCTTGAGTTGTTTCGTCCGTCTTACTCGCTACGAACAATCGTTCTATTAAACAAACAAACCTTCATTTGTTTCGTCCGTCTTACTCGCTACGAACAATCGTTCTATTAAACAAACAAACCTTGAGTTGTTTCGTCCGTCTTACTCGCTACGAACAATCGTTCTATTAAACAAACAAACCTTGAGTTGTTTCGTCCGTCTTACTCGCTACGAACAATCGTTCTATTAAACAAACAAACCTTGAGTTGTTTCGTCCGTCTTACTCGCTACGAACAATCGTTCTATTAAACAAACGAACCTTGAGTTGTTTCGTCCGTCTTACTCGCTACGAACAATCGTTCTATTAAACAAACGAACCTTCATTTGTTTCGTCCGTCTTACTCGCTACGAACAATCGTTCTATTAAACAAACAAACCTTGAGTTGTTTCGTCCGTCTTACTCGCTACGAACAATCGTTCTATTAAACAAACAAACCTTGAGTTGTTTCGTCCGTCTTACTCGCTACGAACAATCGTTCTATTAAACAAACAAACCTTCATTTGTTTCGTCCGTCTTACTCGTTACGAACAATCGTTCTATTAAACAAACAAACCTTGAGTTGTTTCGTCCGTCTTACTCGCTACGAACAATCGTTCTATTAAACAAACAAACCTTCATTTGTTTCGTCCGTCTTACTCGTTACGAACAATCGTTCTATTAAACAAACAAACCTTGAGTTGTTTCGTCCGTCTTACTCGT
>NC_090732.1:13329073-13336573 GCF_036898095.1 Palaemon carinicauda
GAGCGACATTTAAACCTTTAAATGAATATGACATCCACAAGCCTAAAGCTAATTATTAGGAAGTGAAAAGATAAGAAAACAAAATCAGCTTTAAGTGATTTAAGTTAATGTTTGAATGATAAAATAATTAAAAATCTAAATATTTGCATACGATTATTTTATATTCTAAGCTTCTTAATATGTGCATACTAAACTGAAATTAGGGTTTAATATCAAACGTAAATTTACACGGTATTTCAATGTGTGTCCATCTGAAGTTCAGTAACTGGCTTTGTATGGAAAAATTAAAATCTGAAAGACACAAAATCTCAAACTGTAATCGCTGTACAGCAATAATGACATAGCACCGTTTGTATCTTTTGCGTACTTGGAACCTAATAGCTATTTGCATAACATTTCTCCTCGTCTGCTTGATGATATGAAACGAATTTCTTGTTTACATAACATCAAAATACCCCCGTGCTTCTGTTTCCTTATTACTCAATAGTGCAAGCTAAAAGAGAATTTTCTTCTTCTTCTTTGTTTACATTTGTTCCTTTGCTCAGTTACAATTAATCTGTTTAAGTAGCAGTATTGTATCTCCATTGCAATAAGGGTTATTATTCACTTATGTTAATGTATAATCTACAGTGTGAATTGGCTCAAGAAAGATACATGTAGTATGAGATTGAAGAGGCCAGCATTTGACCTTGGGGGCATTTGGCAATTGGTTTCTGTCTCTTTTAGGACGTTGGGACGTAGAGGCTTTTGAGACAAACACACATTCACATACAAAGAACTGTTTTTTGGAATATTGCCTCAACGGAACATTCTTTAGACCTAAGGATCTGTTGTGATTTGACAGATATTATCTAACGTTATTGTGAGATTGGGGAAGGGGATGGGGAGAATGACCCTCATCATCTCATCGATTCCTAATTCATTAGATATTTTGGATCCAATAATCGAGCCTTCTCTCTCTCTCTCTCTCTCTCTCTCTCTCTCTCTCTCTCTCTCTCTCTCTCCTTTTCGTATGCATTTTCGGACGTACATACACACACAAACGCTCACTGCTATTTCAAGGTTTCTGAAGCCTTATAAGTATGGATCTCTTTTCATTTAAAGAGAGCATACCCTACGATTGTTTGGTATAACACTGTTATAACATTATGGCAACGATTATCTAGGCATAAGTTATGCCTAGATGATCGTTGCCTTAATGTTATATAATAATTTAACTCTATCTAGTGGAAGATTTCATATGAAAATTAATTTCATAAATCTTCTTATGCGATCGCCCAGTGTAAAGTAACAAGCTCGCTTTCACTGAAGAGAGAGAGAGAGAGAGAGAGAGAGAGAGAGAGAGAGAGAGAGAGAGAGAGGAGAGAGAGAGAGAGAGAGAGAGAGCCTATAAATTATGTGTAGAAGCCATTGAGATTGTAACAAGTTAGAAAGTACTCAAATAGATGTGTCACTTGAAGGCCTTGTTTTCATCGTCGAGAGAGAGAGAGAGAGAGGAGAGAGAGAGAGAGAGAGAGAGAGAGAGAGAGAGAGAGAGAGAGAGAGAGAGAGAGAGAGTTTTTAAATTATGTATTGAAGCCATTGAGACTGTAATAAGTTAGAAAATATTCAAATAGATGCGTCAATTGAGGAAGGCCCCCTAAGAGAGAGAGAGAGAGAGAGAGAGAGAGAGAGAGAGAGAGAGAGAGAGAGATGTAGCTCATGAAGAGGTCTGGTCGTGTCGTAAGAGTCTTTCAACAATTAGATTTTCGACTTCTAGCACAACAAGTTACGCAAGATGAGTTTTTTTTATTATGTCTTCTCTTGGGATACTCATACATAATGAGTACCAGTCTTCCATGGCATATTTGTGTAATTATTCATTACGCTTAAATTCCCTTATTCTTTTAAATGTTTAAAGGTCGCTCGTGAATGGCAGAGGCAAGGACAGTGACAATGTCCTATCAGGACAATTCTTTTAGACTAAGATGTCTGAAATACCAGTTACTTTCTAGTCATGGTTTTATGAGTAATTAGTACACTGTAGCGCTCCAAATAACTGAATTAGTGATTTATAATTATTATTCTTAATACTAAATGTTAAAAGGTTTCTGGTTTCAGTCCCCGTTCCATCAGAATAGATGCTTACCAAAACGTTAGCCGGACAAGCCCAACCCCACACTACCACAGCAGTGGACTCCCGAGTAAACAGCTTAAACTCACGGTCCTGGACGGGGATCGATCTGCTGCTATGCGAATGCTAGGTGAACATGTTACCACTGTACTAGCCAACAATAACGATGATTATTATGATTGTTTTTATAGACATAACTACACGTTACAGATATTCTTACTTGAGTTATCACTATGAAACTGGGAACGTTACGATTAACGTGATGAAACTTTTCCAATTTAATGTACTTCACTACGACAGTTGCTGTTTCAGCCAAAGGAAACGTTTCTGGATGACATCTCTTTACTAAAGCGTTTTCAGCGCTCTATATCCCTTCATTCCTGCTTTCTTTCTTTCACCTTGTGTTCCCATCTCTTTTGAACATATACCTAAAGCTTATCTACTGGATTTCCCCCTGTTGTACTATGGGGCTAAATGGCTTCCCCGGTCCAGCCCTGGGCTATATGTTAGGGTGCTGCTATAGCATGATATTACCGGGCTATTTACGACTTACCAGGTTTCGCTTCGCGAGTTACCTAAATGGGCTAGTATTTTGGCTCCATTTTAATAACCTAATTAATCACTTCGCTCGCGATTTGACATTATTTCACTGCTCCTATGTTCTGGCAGGCGGTACATGGATGTGCTGACGTGGGCTAGTGGTTTAGCATTATTTTAATTATCTGAATTTTCACTTAGTTCAAACTGGCTTTTACTCCTTTCCTTTTAAATTAATAAACGTTTTACTGTCGTTATCATATTTCATTATACCAACAGTAAATATCATGATAAGAATGGGTGGTGGATATTATACTATAGCAGAAAATAGTGGTAGAAATCATACTATAAAGGTTTAAAGGCCGCTCGTGAATGGCAGAGGCAAGGGACGGTGACATTGTCTCAGCAAGCAGGGCAGTGCCCTAGACACTGACCATATAGATCAGCGCCCAAGCCCCCTCTCCACTCAAGCCAGGAGTAGGGAGGGCCAGGCAATGGCTGCTGATGACTCAGCAGGTAGACCTATAGGCTACCCCTATATAGTAGCACCGATCTTGCAGAGGCCTCTCATACTAGCACATGTTCAGCTTATAACATTTCATAAGGAATATTTCAGTCATCAGTAGTGGTTCTAAGATTATGGAATAATTTAGATTAATTTGCTATATCTAAGGTTAATTCTTATTATATTCTTTAATCAAAGAAATACACAAAAGACTTATGGGGTATTCAGGAAGTAGTAAATGATTACGTTCCGTTACTCAAATGTTTTTATTCAGATTTTACAATGAAAACCTTCAAGGAGGGTAACCCAATATAGCTAGTTTAGAAAATTACTTTGCTTGGGTTATCCACAAATCCATTCCATACTATCATCATCATCTCCTTCTACGCCTGTTGACGCAAAGGGCCTCAGTTAAATTTCGTCAGTCGTCTCGAGCTTTTAAATCAATGCTCCTCCAACTCATCATCTACTTCCCGCTTCATAGTCCTCGGCCATTTAGGCCTAGATCTTCCAACTCTTCTAGCGCCTTTTTGAAATTTTGTTGAACTAATCTCTCATGAGGAGTACGAAGAATATACCCAAACCATATCCATCTACCCATCGCCATGCTCTCATCCACATATGGCACTCTAGTAATCTCCCTTATAGTATCATTTCTAATCCTGTCTTGCCATTTAAATCTTAATATAAGATAGACATTTTTTATCTACTTCCCCAGGGTGAAATTAAATTTCCTTTATATTTGTAATAGAAAATACTCTTCTTTCTCAGTTACGAAATTCACTGAAGCGTGTAAACAACTCGTGACTTCGACTCCCTCTTGTGGGCTCTGGTCCCTAATTGGGTTAGATTGTCAAATTATCCCAAATGCTCCAAACTCTAACCAAGGTTGTGACAACGGCCTTCATGTGCGTGTTTGTTTGTTTATTCCGCTTAACTACGATAGCCACTAGTTGTGAGTCTCTTGGTAGGAAATAACTGGCAAGTAATGCCATTCTAATTAAATGTGCAACAAGTTTTGAACTTTGCTTTTGTTTGATGGAAAACATGTAAGAGGAATCCTGAGATGATGCCATCTTTTGGGTCACGATTTTTAACAGTTATTGTCACATGTTTTCAAGTCTGTGCATTTAGGCTCTGCATACTCTCTTTTTATTCCTTTTACTATTAATATTTAATTTCATAAGTATTATTATTATTATTATTATTATTATTATTATTATTGTTGTTGTTGTTGTTGTTGTTAAACTTTTATATGGAATAACACCGAAACTAAGTCTATATATCGCAGAAAAACACGAAAACAGTGTAGAGAAAATCACAAGAAAGTTAGATTACTCAACTTACAATAAGTAGCTTCAGACATACATACGTACATACATGCACACACAAGAGCGATCACATTATTATTTAGTGGAAACTGATTTGATATGATAGCGAGAAGTTAATGATGATCTATAGGACCAGTTACCTCTGTTATCAATTTAAGATATCATTTCTACCACGAGCAACCGTTTGATACGACTTTCTGTAACATTAACCACGATGTGGTAACGTCCTTGACTGGTGAACGCTAAACTGGGGTTCGAGTCCCGCTAAACTCGTTAGTTCCTTTGATTGTTGCATCCCCACCATCCTTGTGAGCTAAGGTTTGGGGAGCCTATAGGGCTATCTGCTGAGTCATCAGCAGCCATTGCCTGGCCATCCTTGGACATAGCTTTGGCGGAGAGTGGGCTTGGGCGCTGATCATATGCATATATGGTCAGTCTTTAGGGCATTGTCCTGCTTGATAGGGCAGTGCTATTGTCCCTTGCCTCTGCCATTCATAAGCGGCCTTTAAACCTTTTAAAACCTTGGCCTACTTTGGTGTAATAGATCAATAGTTTTGACAACATGGAATGATTTATCAATTGGTTATGGCTCTCAATGTTTATTCGCAATTACCTTTTGCTCTATTTCGACAACTTTTTCAGCGAAGACAAGAGATCATTATGGTAAGCTCAAGCCCTTTCATAATGACCACCTCAAGATTTTAATCTCAGACAAGTGTAATTTTCCCTTTATTTTTTTCATTTTTCTTGTGATAACAGATTTATCGTAACAGAAGATAATGGCAATTAATCAATGTGTGTTCGTAATAGGAAGGAATTGCACAGGTGTTATTGAACCAGAGTAATGTGTTTCAAACGCATAAATGATCTTTGTGCTACATCAGATCTTTCATGCCAAGTGGTGACTGAAGTAGCATGTGATAGTCTGATAAAAATGCATATCTCAAGAACGCCTGGAGTATACAACATGATGGAACAATACAATGATTATTGTGCCTTTAAATGGCAGAATGCACAGCGGGAGAAGCTTTAGTCGAAGAACAATTGGCAGAATGCTTCAGCTGCTGTGTGATTAAACCAGAGAATGTTAAAACGAGTTTGCTAGATGGCTTTTAGTTTTCCGAGCCCGTTTTAATGAGACAAAAATAAACGTGGAAAAAACACTTGATATAATGAACTGAAGAGCAAAAATATTGTCAAGACTAAAAAGACATGTGTTACAGAGTAGAACTACAGTATAGTCCCTTCCTTTAATACAATCACCGTTCAGGATAAAGGGAATAGCAAAGTATTACATTGTGATAACTCAACCATATTGCGTCGACTGTTTGATACCCTTGACAGTGAGGCATTTGTTGACGGAATGCCCCACTTACTTATAGCACAGAAAGAAATACATATCTGTTTGAGGCTCGAGGTGACGATGGTAGGGTCATCCTTGCCAAGATTCTTTGACATGATGTGTCGTACAATGCTAGCGGCATTTTTAGATTGATTTCAGAAGCAGGTCTTCTGAAAGATATTTAACTTTTATAAGGACACATTGGTTTTTATGGTTTTAATTGAATATTCTTTTATCTATTTATAATAAACGATATCGGCGTCATTGACCTTCGAAGTGAGCATGCCAGAAAACTTCAAATCAATCAATCAATCAACAAAATTAATTTGGGATGTTGGCATTCCGTCCGTGAGAGGATTGACATTCACTGAGGGCGAATGAAGAAGTTCCTATTTAACTATAAAGTGAATGAAATGGTTTCAATTAGGATTTTTTGATGATGTTATGACATATATTTATTCTTAGAGGGTAATTAACTATGGCTTCGAACCAGCTGATCACATGTTCTCCGTCTTTTGAATTTTTATTGTTGAAATTTTGTTTCCAGGGTGATTTAGCTGTTGATATATTTATATATATATATATATATATATATATATATATATATATATATATATGTGTGTGTGTGTGTGTGTGTGTGTGTGTGTTTTCATAAAGGCCCATAAAAGAAACACAGGAACTATAAATAAATCACTATATTTCGGCCAATAAACATTGGCCCTCTTCAGGATGTAAAGTAAGAGGGCCAATGTTTATTTGCCGAAATATAGTGATTTATTTATAGTTCCTGTGTTTCTTTTATGGGCCTTTTTGAAAAAAAACCATATTAAACTGTTCGATTACAGTCATAAGTAAGACATATATATGTGTATATATATATATATATATATATATATATATATATATATATATATATATTTATATATATATATATATATATATATATTTAGATGAGTCCGTTTAGTGAATTTTAATGAGGAACGTACACTATCACCCTTCTGTGATTGCATCACAGCATGACTGATAAGGTGCCATAATGGTGCTAATCTGTTTAATATAATGAGTTTCAATACTTGATCTGTAAAACTGCGAACAGCCTTTTTAGCCAATCACAATTATGTATGTCGATACTTTAAATGAGAGTCTCTCTCTCTCTCTCTCTCTCTCTCTCTCTCTCTCTCTCTCTCTCTCTCTCTCTCTCTCTCTCTCTCTCTCTCTCGAATTAAATATCGTGTCATTGACTCGCAAGGCATTCACGTTTTAGTGTCAATGTATCCAATGCTTTGCCAACCGAGTTGAAGTACCTAGAGAGAACACAAATGTGTCAACATTAAATTCGAAAAAGTATGCTTTTATGCAACTATAGTACAGGGTTTTCTTATTTTTTAATGGAAAGTTTTACATTGTGGAAGAATTTCAAGACAATTCGAATTACCGTAGAATTTCTTTCTCTAATTGTGAAATTATCGTGATGCTGGGAATTGAGTGTAAATTAGCTTGATTTTATGGACTAAAAATAAAGAAAGAAAAAAAAACATGCTCTGTTTTTATTATTATTATGGGTTGAGTAGCGATTAGGGGTATATGATATATGCATACGTAACATGATCTATTTTTGTTAATGTTCTATTTTATAAAATTATGTATTAGTGATTTTTAGTACCGAATGGCG
>NC_090732.1:13341573-13364073 GCF_036898095.1 Palaemon carinicauda
GTGAGATTACAAACTGGGGTCGTAGTTTACCTTAAAAGGTTAATAGTGATTGGTTTCAGTTCCAGTATCATCAGAATAGATACTCACCAGAACGTCAGTCAGGCAAGCCCAACTTCCCATTGTGGTGCCCAAACACAGCAGTAGCCTCCTCAGTAAACAGTTTAAACTGATGGTCCCGGGCGGTGATCGATCTGCCATAATAATGCTAGGCGAACACGTTACCACTTTGCATAGTCCATGAAGGAATAGTGTATGCAACCCGTCAGAAATGATGGCTAAATATTTAGATAGTTATGAATACACACATACCCTCTCTCTAGGGTATGACTTCTCCCTCTCCCCCCTTCCCAAGGGACGGGGAAAGCTAAGCGTGACTGAATATATATATATATATATATATATATATATATATATATATATATATATATATATATATATATATATATGTGTGTGTGTGTGTGTGTGTGTGTGTGTGAGAGAGAGAGAGAGAGTGAGTGTGTGTGTATCTAGACAGATCATTATTACAAATTCGGAAGTACTTTTCATCATCGAATAAAAAGGAAAAAAAACATAATTCGTGTGTTTGTTATGGTTCAGATTGTTGTACTTCCAAATCCTGTTAAAAATGTGCTCACCTTTGTACCTGTTTTTGTTTTTGGCAAGACACAACCCACTTCTCTTCTCTTTGGCAGCAGCTGCGAGAAGTTTTTAAATCTTCCAATTCTTCCCTGAAAATAGGTGCGATAATTCCTGAGAGAAAGAAAAAAAAATTGGCACAGGTCGGAGTTTGCGGCCATAGTTTAGAGCAGGAAGCGTTTCTAACGATTTACATACTGCATAGGCCTTTTGCAGGTGAGGCAATTACTGCTTGGGTCTCTATTATTATTATTATTATTATTATTATTATTATTACTTGCTAAGCTACAACCCTAGTTGAAAAAGCAGGATGCTATAAGCCCAGGGGTTCCAACATGAAAAATTGATATAATTTAGTGACCATGCGGTTTATATGCAACGAATGATTCTTAGATTGAAGAAGAAGAATTATTTAGAGGCTTATTTTACACGTCTAACGAGCACAAGGAAAGAAATCTTAAATGAGTTCGAATGATATGTTGAAGCACTGATAGTTGAATTTCCAATTAATTTAATATCATTGTTTTGGATTTTTTTTTATCCTGTCTGACGAGACTCTCCTAAATAGGACAAACATTTTGATATAGTTTTAATTAGGCCAATTGCTAAGTATAGTATAAAGAGCACTTTAGGTTAGGTTCACTCCAACCTTGTCTCAGGATATCAACTCTGGTTATTTTATAAGAGACACTTATTGTTCTGTTTTCGAGAACATCTTTGATGTACAGAGCAACTAAAAACTTGTGCCACAATCTCACTAATAGTTTGTCGATAACGTCAACGAGAGAGTCTTGTACTTGACCCATTCCTTCATACCAGTTTCTGCTAGACTCCGATTTCTTGATTCCGGAATAGCCCAGCTTTCCTTAGCTTGAGAAGCTGGTTTGGTTTCTCCTAAATAGTAATGTTCTTTGAGCCTTTCTAGAATTTTTTTGTAGGGAGGAATATCTGTCTCTCTATTTGAAGTCTTTTCATAGTTTAGATATGAAAGATACGTTTTGATGTTGTTACTAGTGTTTTAATATTTTATTTTAATTGTTCAATAATTTTCATATCATTTATTTATTTCCTTATTTCCTTTCCTCACTGGGCTAATTTCCCCTGTTGGAGCCCTTGGGCTTATAGCATCTTGCTTTCCCAACTAGGGTTGTAGCGAAACTAATAATAATAATAATAATAATAATAATAATAATAATAATAATAATAATAATTATAATAATGCAAGAGAAAAATCATATATTTTCAACTTCTAAATTGAAGGAGTTTCATTTCTATGTCATTTGATTTTATTCTTACATTTCCTTATGGTTATTACCACTCAGTATTAGAATATAACAGATTTTTTTTTTCTTTGTCGTTAACAAGGAAAATTATAGAAGCATTAAAATATCCATGTTATATTCTAATACTGAGTGGTAATAACCATAAGGAAAATGTAAGAATAAAATCTAATGACATAGAAATGAAACCCCTTCAATTTAGAAGTTGAGAATATATAATTTTTCTCTTGCAAATTGCCTAACAATTGAGCCTTCATAGCTGTTTTAAATAATCATTTTTGCTATTGAGAATCTCTCTCTCTCTCTCTCTCTCTCTCTCTCTCTCTCTCTCTCTCTCTCTCTCTAGTCTAAATATTATTTCGTGTACTTTTGTTCAGATCGAAATAAGGGACCCTCTATAAGCCTACTTATCAAGTTAGGCTTCAATTCCCGATAAATCTTCACTCATATTTTTTGTGTAGAGTTGACCTAGGTCTATAGACCGTGAGATAAGCAATCTTCGTGTTACTTTGTTATTTGTCACTCGCTTCCTTTATAGTGTGTCCTGCTATTAACGTCATATATTTTTTTCCTGAAAACTGAATTCGCTAAAGTAATTTCTCCTTAAGCGATACTGGTTTGTGATCTAAAGTAGATATTTTTCTTTCATAGTCTAATATTATCATTATTATTTTTTTTTTTTTGTAGAAAGAGAGATGCGAACATGACGATTCCTCAACAGTTTTCATTTATTACAATTGTGTAATGAATTGAGAAAAAGGGAAGCTAGTAAATATCTATTTCTGATTATATTTTACCCAATACTGCAAAGTACATAAATACTTGTAAAGTATGAAGTGATGTTGAATAGTTTTCACACACAAAATCATGCTGTAAATGTTAATCTGATACTTATTTGCTGAAGAAATAATTGATATGCTCAAGAGGAGAGACTGGACTTTTTCTCTTTTTCCCCTTGTCTTGGTACTCATTTTTATACATTTCTTTGAAGGCAGAGGTCCAATTCCTATATCCTATAATTATTATTATTGTTATTAATTTTTTGTGTAGAATATAGGGTAAAATTTTACCAGAAAACCAGAACGTTTCTGTGACCCACTTGATTAGATTTAATTTGACCGGGTCCCGCATGGAGTTTATTAATAGAACCAGCACTCCACGCCAAAGGCTGCCATTGGCCTAGGAGTGGAGGCATGGCTCGCTGAGAGCCAACCAATTTCTGTCGCATTGTGTTGCGTAATCGAGTGGGGCCATGTGCATGTTGCCACGGTTTGTTTGTGTCTTGTTTTGTTAAACGACGCAGTTTTCTACAGCTTTTATAAAGCGCCCAATGAGATAATTTGGGAGTTAGGCCTGAGAAATTAAGATGAGTTGTTGGGTCGAAATGGAATGATTTTGTTGCTAAGAGCTAACTATTTGACGGTTTTAGAACCATAAGAGCATTTTTTACCCCCAGTGAGCTATTCTTGAGGAATCTATGGCAAGCCAAAGGAAAAACAGTTCTATTTTAGTCATCCTTTGTAGAATGAAGAGACAAGATGACTTTCACTAGTTATAGTCTATCTTAAATCAAGAAATTTAGTTTATTCAAAACATAATGTATTGAAGTTTCTAAATCTGTTTTAATCACAATTGTTAGGATATCCTTGCTTCCGATTTTGTTGTCTTCCTTTCAAGTACATCCAAGACAACAAGTATGAAAGAGATACTTCATATACACTCATTTAATTGTTAATAAAAAGAAAAAAAAAACTTTGCATCATGTGACGTCAGATAACTTTCCGTTCAAGTTGGCACCGATTCCTATGGCTAGACTGTTTTAGCCTTTAATCTAGTCTAGTCATTTCTTCTTTGACCCTAGAGACCGAGACGGAGAAGCAGTCTTGTCTAGAGGCTACCATAGGTCTTGATTACTTTAATCAAATAAATTCAAGGCCGACTTTAATAGAAGAGGGCCCACTTTATTAACTCTCTTTTCAAAACGCTCCCTTCTCCACACATGTAACGAGATACCATACACTATTTAGTCCCTTCAGTCTTACCAACATGTGCTCACAGAGACGGGTTATGTCCTTGGGAGACTCCGACCTCGCTCTCTTCCGTATGTTTATAGCACTGGGTCAAGAATTCGGTTTTCAAGTTGTAGTCTGTCCTTAAGAAGCCAGTGTTAGGAGAGATGGCTGGAGGACAGTTGGCTAACTGGCCATGGTAGGGAATAGTTTTGAAAGTTAAATATTAGCAACTTAGTCATGTAAAGTGTGGCTTAACCACAATTTTATTCATATAAAGGTACATTTTTTGTGGTCATAAAGTTAATTTAATATAGTTAATTATTTTCAGTTTATCTTTTTTTCTGGTATTCTATAGTAAATTGGGTATTCAAATGCTAGTCGTATGAGAGAGAGAGAGAGAGAGAGAGAGAGAGAGAGAGAGAGAGAGAGAGAGAGAGAGAGAGAGCACTGGACATTAAAGTTTATTTTACGTCATAATAGATATCTCCAGCAGCGGGGCAGGGGTTTAGGAGATGTTGCCTTGAAAAATAATTCTCGCCTCTACCACAGTGGAACCATTCACACCTCTTCTCTTTTTTAAGATCGCCGGCAGTAAGTGTCCCAATAGAGGCTCTTTACTCCTTAAAGGTTTAAAGGCCACTCATGAATGGCAGAGGCAAGAGAGTGACATTGCCCTATCAAGCAAGACAATGCCATAGAGAGTGACCATATATATATATATATATATATATATATATATATATATATATATATATATATACATATATATATATATACATATATATATATATACATATATATATATATGTGTGTGTGTATATATATATATATATATATATATATATATATATAATATATATATATATATATATATATATATATATATATATATATATATATATATATATATATATGATCAATGTCCAAGACCCCTCTCCACCCAAGCTAGGACCAAGGAGGGCCAGGTAATGGCTGCTTATGACTCAACAGATAGACCTATAGGCTCCTCCAAACCCCGCATTTATAGCTCACTGGGGTGGTGAGGTTGCAGCGACCAAAGAAACTAACGAGTTTGAGCGGGACTCGAGTCCGAGTATGGCGTTCACCAGTCAAGTAAATGGAGCTGAAATTTAGTAAATAAAAAAAATTGAAACAAAAAATTAAAAGTTTTAAAGAATAATTAAAGGAAGAGAATCTGAGGAGAAAAATGGGCAGCAGATGAAATCGTCTCTACTTTCAGATGCTGAGAAGATGATAATTTTTCCTTCAAGACTACAATATTTTATTTTTTTTTTTTTTTGTGAAGAACATTGCGAGGAAGGGAACATTTGAAAGTGAACTTACATCTCTGAATACCTCTAAACAGTCTTGATTGATGTATCTCTTGCAGCAAATGGCTCAGATAATAGTTTCATGGTAGGCATTTTGGCGGTGGCCAAACATTTAACACTTAAATCATCTTAGACTCATGCATGGAGTTCTTAATGGTGAAATATCCCCCAAACAATTTCTATTTGTATTTTTGGAAGCGGCAATGGTCTTTTTCATTTAAAACTAATTTTTGCGTTGTAATACAAATTGTTAAGGTTATTGGAAACTGTGAGATTAAAATGAAAATTGACCTATTATCTAGCCCTATGTTTGGTCTTGGAGAACCCGAATGCAAAGTATGATAAAGAATATGGAAAATTTAATGAGGTCCTCATAATAATAATAATAATGATAATACATACATACATATACCAAGGCACTTCCCCCAATTTTGGGGGGTAGCCGACATCAACAAATGAAACAAAACAAAAAGGGGACCTCTACTCTCTACGTTCCTCCCAGCCTGACAAGGGACTCAACCGAGTTCAGCTGGTACTGCTAGGGTGCCACATCCCACCCTCCCCCGTTATCCACCACAGATGAAGCTTCATAATGCTGAATCCCCTACTGCTGCTACCTCCGCGGTCATCTAAGGCACCGGAGGAAGCAGCAGGGCCTACCGGAACTGCGTCACAATCGCTCGCCATTCATTCCTATCTAGCACGCTCTCTTGCCTTTCTCACATCTATCGTCCTATCACCCAGAGCTTTCTTTACTCCATCCATCCACCCAAACCTTGGCCTTCCTCTTGTACTTCTCCCATCAACTCTTGCATTCATCACCTTCTTTAGCAGACAGACATTTTCCATTCTCTCAACATGGCCAAACCACCTCAACACATTCATATCCACTCTAGCTGCTAACTCATTTCTTACACCCGTTCTCACCCTCACCACTTCGTTCCTAACCATGTCTACTCGAGATACACCAGCCATACTCCTTAGACACTTCATCTCAAACACATTCAATTTCTGTCTCTCCATCACTTTCATTCCCCACAACTCCGATCCATACATCACAGTTGGTACAATCACTTTCTCATATAGAACTCTCTTTACATTCATGCCCAACCCTCTATTTTTACTACTCCCTTAACTGCCCCCAACACTTTGCAACCTTCATTCACTCTCTGGCGTATATCTGCTTCCACTCCACGATTTGCTGAAACAACAGACCCCAAGTACTTAAACTGATCCACCTCCTCAAGTAACTCTCCATTCATCATGACATTAAACCTTGCACCACCTTCCCTTCTCGTACATCTCATAACCTTACTCTTTCCCACATTAACTCTCAACTTCCTTCTCTCACACACCCTTCTCTCACTAGTTGGTCAAGCTTCTCTTCTGTGTCTGCAACCAGTACAGTATCATCCGCAAACAACAACTGATTTACCTCCCATTCATGGTCATTCTTGTCTACCAGTTTTAATCCTCGTCCAAGCACTCGAGCATTCACCTCTCTCACCACTCCATCAACATACAAGTTAAACAACCATGGCGACATCACACATCCCTGTCTCAGCCCCACTCTCACCGGAAACCAATCACTCACTTCATTTCCTATTCTAACACATGCTTTACTACCTTTGTAGAAACTTTTCACTGCTTGCAACAACCTTCCACCTACTCCATATAACCTCATTACATTCCACATTGCTTCCCTATCAACTCTATCATACGCTTTCTCCAGATCCATAAATGCAACATACACCTCCTTACCTTTTGCTAAATATTTCTCGTATATGTGCCTAACTGTAAAAATCTGATTCATACAACCCCTGCCTCTTCTAAAACCACCCTGAACTTCTATGATTGCTTTCTCTGTTTTATCCTTAATCCTATTAATCAATACTCTACCATACACTTTTCCAACTACACTCAACAAACTAATACCTCTTGAATTACAACACTCATGCACATCTCCCTTACCCTTGTATAGTGGTACAATACATGCACAAACCCAATCTACTGGTACCATTGACAACACAAAACACATACTAAACGATCTCACCAACCATTCAAGTACAGTCACACCCCCTTCCTTCAACATCTCAGCTCTCACACCATCCATACCAGATGCTTTTCCTACTCTCGTTTCATCTAGTGCTCTCCTCATTTCCTGTATTGTAATCTCTCTCTCATTCTCATCTCCCATCACCGGCACCTCAGCACCTGCAACAGCAATTATATCTGCCTCCCTATTATCCTCAACATTCAATAAACTTTCAAAATATTCCGCCCACCTTTTCCTTGCCTCCTCTCCTTTTAACAACCTTCCATTTCCATCTTTCACTGTCTCTTCAATTCTTGAGCCAGCCTTCCTTACTCTCTTCACTTCTTTCCAAAACTTCTTCTTATTCTCTTCATATGACTGACGCAATCCCTGACCCCACCTCAGGTCAGCTGCCCTCTTTGCCTCAAGTACCTTGCGCTTTACTTCCACATATTTCTCTCTATATTTTTCATACTTCTCTATACTATTACTCTGCAGCCATTCTTCAAAAGCCCTCTTTTTCTCTTCCACTTTTACCTTCACTCCATTCCACCATTCACTGCCCTTCCTCATGCTGCCTCCAACAACCTTCTTGCCACACACATCACTTGCAATCCCAACAAAATTTTCTTTTACTAACTTCCACTCCTCCTCTAAATTATGATAATAATAATAATAATAATAATAATAATAATAATAATAATAATAATAATAATAATATTATTATTATTATTATTATTATTATTATTATTATTATTATTATTATTATTGTTATTATTATTATTATTATGTAAGCTACAACCCTAGTTGGAAAAGCAAAGGGTTCCAACAGGAAAAAATAGCCCAGCAAGGAAAGGTGACAAAGAAATAAATAAACTACATGAGAAGTAATGACTAATTAAGATAAAATATTTTATGAATGGTAACAACATTAAGATAAATCTTTCCTATATAAATTATAAAAACTTAAAAAAAAACGAGGAAGAAAATTAAAATAGAATTGTGTGTCCGAGTGTAAGTTTATTAAAGGACTGATTAGAAATAAGAAAATATGATAGAATGCAAATGTTTATCTAAAAATTCAAAATTTGAGTCGGCTACTTATGACTTAAATTCATAGATATAAGTTACGTAGACATAAGCCGTAAGCGTAAGTCTATGTGTAGGTATGAGTTTAGTAGATAGATTATACTATTTATATTCAGCTATTTATTATACTATTAATTCCTTTATTTATTTCATTTTTTATATATTCATTTGTCTATCTGTTTATTCATTTAATTATATATTTGTTTCAGAAAATGTCCTCCGTGCTAAGTGCCGCGCCTTCCATGGCTCGGTACTGGCCCTCCCACTCTGCTCAAGCTAGAAGGTGGATCAGTGTGAGTACTCTTCTTCTAATTCTTTATTATTATTATTATTATTATTATTATTATTATTATTATTATTATTATTATTATTATTATTTATTCAACATAATGCAGGAAAGACTATGTCCAGTTTGAATTTCCAAAAGATAGACATGCAAAAACTAGTTATTTGCATTCTTTTGGTGATAAAAAGCTTCAAAGAGCTAAAGCCTGGTCTTAGAGGAATATTGTTAGAATGGCAATTGACATTCTGCCCCAGGAAAACATAATATAGGATTCATTATTGTGTATTATTTTACAAACTCTCTGGCCACGATGTTAGAATTTTTTATTTCTACTAAGATTTTTTTTGGTATGTGTAACAGGAAAATCATGCTCAACTTTCGGTCAGGTTGGGGATAGAGAACAAAATGCCCAAAGTAGTTTAGGTTAGGGAAGTTTTTACGATGCATTCTAGTATTTCAGGCTTAGTCCTATTTCCCATCTTGCTGTTATTATTTACGGCGGTGTGGGAATGGGTAGAAGTAGGGAGAAGGCTCTGCCTCTATAAATACTTTTTTTTTCCGGTATTAAATTAGGTCGGAAATGCTCGATATTTAGTTAAATCTTAATTCCTATTAAAAATGAACCATTCTCGTCAGTTTGAATGATTAACCCACTGTTGGTTTTTAAACCAATGATGCCAGACATTTAAAATAAAATTGAATTACTTTGCCATTGTCTTTAAATAAATATAGGATTTTCACGCATAGAAGTTGGGGAATAGCTTTTGCTTGCAGCTTTTATTTCGAGTGATTTATGTTATATTCATTGTAGCCACCGAAGAAAAAAGGTTATATATTTAAGTTACCATTTACATTTAGCACAGGTTTTCTTTGTTAATGGAAAAAAACTTGAATGTAAAATAACTAGATTCTAATGTGGGATGACTTGAAATTTAGTCAATTATAACGTTTAAAATTACGTTGGTAAACATTTACACAAGCCACCCAAAAAAATATTTGTGTTCGTAATAGAATTATAATAACAGAAAACGCGTTCAAAGAGTTTGCATGCGTTACTATGTTATTTTTCATCAGGGGCTCGTTCAATGATCTAGACTTCTAGATTATTATTATTATTATTATTATTATTATTATTATTATTATTATTATTATTATTATTATTATTATTATTATTATTATTATTAGCTAAGCTACAACCCTTATTGGAAAAGCAGGATGCTTTAATCCTAAGTGCTCCAACAAGAAAATAGTCCAGTGAGGAAAGGAAATAAGGAAATGAATAAACTACAAGAGAAGTAATGAACATTGAATTATTTCAGCTATGAACTGGGGTGAATGTAGTTCGTTGGTACAGGTGTAAACTTTCTTATTATTTGTGAAATAGATTTCTTTATTGAGAAGTTGTTGTTTAGTTTGGTTTGAAATACGATCACATGGAGCTAGTTGTACGATTTACGAAATATTGTGATTTAGTGTTACCTTGCCAGGAATGAAGCCGGTTGGGGAGCAAATGCAGTCTTAGGGTAAGCTAAGAATACGGCAGTCTAGGGGCGAGGGGTAGTGAGCGTAGCCTCCCCCGTAGGTAAGTAAGGATACGGCTCCTAGGTTAGGTTTGGTAATATTCTTCTGTTAGTTTACCTTTTAAAACGTGGGTTTTCAGTCATAACTTCAAATTTTATACCCCTAAAGTACTACAAAACCTTCTGTAGTTGGTCAAATCGATTTTCTGTATGGGGAAATTTTTTTATCTTGGTTTGAAATGCGATATTATAATCTAGTTTTACCATTTATGAAATATATTGATTTGTCTGATATTCTTGACTAAATTCAACTTGACCATAAACTACGCTCACAAATGGGAATTATTTTGCTTTGAGTCGGATAATAATAATAATAATAATAATAATAATAATAATAATAATAATAATAATAATAATAATAATAATAATAATAATAATAATAATAATAATAAGGATGACGATGATGATGATCATAACAACGTATATCACTAAATATTGTTCAATAACATTCTCTATATACCACAGCAAAAAAGTTTAATTCTAGGTCTATAAAAAATCTGGTATTGATTACAATCAAAACCTTTTGCTTATTGGTGGGTGCGGTTAAGTTACGAGACAATCTCTACGTCGTCTAATCTAAAGTAAGCAAGGAAGATATTATTTTGCAATTGTCGTGGTAATCTGATAAACTTCAATGGTCGTTTTAACTTTTTTTTCGTAATTTTTCATAGATTTTAAATTGACACTTTAAAATGCATCTGTAAAAACAATTGTATTTTAATTCTAAACAGTAACAACGGAATCATAGCATAGAGGCTGAGCAAAGATATGGCAGTAAATTTAGCCATGTAGATAATATATATATATATATATATATATATATATATATATATATATATATATATATATATATATATATATATATATATATATATATATATATATATATATATATATATATATATATATATATATATAATTTCACTTCCTGGTATTCTTTCATTTTACATTGCACTTAGAGAAATATAATCGTCATAGCAGTAATATCTTGAATTAATTTCTCATTACTTTAAATACTTTACTTCAAATATTTTCAGCGGAATGTGCAGGGACGGTGTCTGGCCATCCGACGAGAAGATCAGAGTGTCTGGGAAAGACGAGCTCCCCTGGGACCCTCCCACGTGCGCCAACTGGTCAAAGACGGCGTGTCTGTCATTGTTCAACCGTCTAATCGCCGGGCATACCCCATGCAGGTTAATATATTGGTGTCTTCTTATTTGTTTTTAAGCATTTTTATTAGTCTTTATTTATGCCGCATGAAGTATTAAAATGTTATAGACTGATATATGAGTATTCTAATATATTGGTTTCTTTGGTCGCTGTAACGTCACCCTCCTAGTAAGCTAATTATGGAGGATTTGGGGGATCCTATAGGTCTATCTGGTGATTCATCAGCAGACATTGCTTGGCCCTCCTTGGTTCTAGCATAGGTGGAGAGCGGGCTTGGGCGCTGATCACATGTATATATGGTCAATCTCTAGGGCATTGTCCTGCTCAATAGGACAATGTAAATGTCCCTTGCCTCTGTCATTCATGACTTGCCTTTAATCCTTATAACAGATTATGTATGTTTTGCATGTAAAGAATAGGCCTACCTCTAAATACCATAATGTAGTAGGCTTACTTATTCATTTATGCAGAAGCAGGCAAAATAATATTAAAAAAGTAATTTCTTTTGACAGGCATACCAGAATGCAGGGGCCAAAATCAAAGAAGACATCAGCGAGGCTCCAGTGGTCATTGGCGTGAAGCAGATACCGATTGATCAGCTCCTACCGAACAAAACGTATTGCTTCTTCTCACACACGATAAAAGCCCAGGAGGCGAATATGCCTCTTCTCGATGCTATCTTGGAAAAGGTACTGAGAGTTAGAAGAAAAAAAAATCATTCTCTGCTTTAGTTTCGAGTATTATCGAATGTCGAAGTTTAGCTTGTTTGTTAGGCTGAAGTTTTATGAATTAAAAAAATATTTCTCTGCTGTAGTTTCGAGTATTATCAAATGTCGAAGTTTAACTTGTTTGTTAGGCTGAAGTTTTGGAAATAAAAAATCTTTCTGTGCTGCAGTTTCGGGTATTATCAAAGGTCTAAGTTTAGTTTGTTTGTATGGCTGAAGTTTTGGTGATATAAAAAAAATCTTTCTCTGCCGTAGTTTCGAGTATTATCAAATGTCAAAGTTTAGCTTGTTTGTTAGGTTGAAGTTTTGGAAAAGGTTTAAGTGTAGCTGAAACATTATAATTTTTATTTGAATAAGAAATCACAGTAGGTTTAAGACTTAGAAGAATAGTAAAAAAGGAGAACAGAAAACTATGGGTAGCATTTAATTTTCTATTTCTCTTAACAAAGATGTTTGTAAATTTGTTTTGGATGATAGACTTATAATAAACTTATCTATAGACAGTTCGGGATTGTAAATCCATTTTTTTAACTAGCGAAAGTTCTTTAAATTTTATCCTTATTACCCTTGAATTAGTAAGATATCCTGTAAATTAAGATACTGTTTGGGTTATTCTTATTATTTTTCTTAATGCAATACGTTAGGCAAGTAATCATTACTTTTTTTAAAGGTAGATAAAAGTTATTCCAAAAAATACTATAAAGATAGATAATAGAAGTAATTTTGCAACCAGGAATATTTATGTGAGTTTGCAATAAAATTGTATAATCCCTTTATCCCTTAAAACTCTTCTTTATGAAATTCTAGAGAAGACAGTAGAGTACACTGCTATATTAATTTCACCGTACCTCAGCTTATATAAGAACTACTGAATTTGTTTTACTAAACCTTGTTCCTTATTCCTTATCTATACATCTGATTGCTTAGCCAGTATCACCTCTACCAACCAAAGGTCTTTAGGTTCTTTACCAAGGAAAAATAAAATCTTTTAATTACCACCTACCAAAACAGATTTAATACAAACTATTTATCAGAATATAAACATTCACACATCTTTAATACTCATTCACAAATCGTTATTCTTCCCCCCAGAATATTCGTCTCTTAGACTACGAAAAGATGTGTGACGAGAGAGGGCAGCGAGTGGTCGCTTTTGGAAAGTACGCCGGAGTCGCTGGAATGATCAACATCTTACATGGCTTGGGTCTACGACTTCTGGCTTTAGGCCACCACACGCCGTTCATGGTAATATATCTGTGATAAGTTATTGCTAACTTCCTATTTGGAAGGCTGATATAAGCACCACAGCTTTTCTGAATAACTGCAAGGATTTCTAAGTTGTTGATAATGTTAGACGAAGAGTACCAACTTTTGTGTGTTTAAAGAAAATGTTTGTATGATTTCAAAATTCGTCTTTGATATTCTTGTCGATATGTTAATTATTATTATTATTATTATTATTATTATTATTATTATTATTATTATTATTATTATTATTATTATTATTATTATCATCATCAATAGCTAAGTTACAACCCTAGTTGGAAAAGCAGGGTGCTACAAGTCCAGGGGCTCCCCAACAGGAAAAAAATAGCCCTGTGAGGAAAGGAAATAAGGAAATAAAGAAACTATATGATAATTAATGAACAATCAAAATAAAATATTTTAAGAATATTAACATTAAAACATCTTTCTTACATAAATTGTAAAGTCTTATGTCAGCCTGTTCAACATTAAAAACTTTTATTGCAAGTTTGAACTTTTGAAGTTTAGAAATGTATGATGTACAAAATACAAAAAATACGTGTTGTATTTTTTTTCTTCTTTATTTATCAGCACATTGGACCCGCACATAACTACCGCAACACAGAGATGGCGAGACAAGCCATCCGTGACAGCGGTTACGAAATATCCTTAGGAATGATGCCCAAATCTATCGGGCCTTTGACCTTCGTCTTCACGGGTACTGGCAATGTGTCGCAAGGCGCCCAGGAGATATTCCAAGAGTTGCCCTGCGAATACGTCTCCTTGCAGGCCTTGAGGAAAGTCTCCGAACATGGTGGTTAGTTACTGCTAGGGTCTTCAGACGTCCTGCTTTTGGGAAGGACAGTCCTGATTTTTTAGTATTCTGTCATCTGTCCTGCTTCACCTTAAGAAGGACGTTATTTTGTCCTGCTTTTTGGGTCTATATATATACACACACACACACACACACACACACACACACACACACACATATATATATATATATATATATATATATATATATATATATATATATATATATATATATATATATTGTTATTATATTTCAACTTCAATAATCATGTTTAATTTAGGTTAAAAATTGGTGTTGGGAAAAAAATTATCCTTTTTGGGAAGTTGGAAATGGCCACCCTAGTTACTGCGCAAGGCCTAGGCTCAAGAAGGAACGACTTGCTAGTATTATTGACTTCTATACAACTGCTTTTTCAAATTGTAATTAATTTAACATGATTAGTCTATTAATAATATTTCTTGTTGACAGCTATGAACAAGTTGTACGTGTGTGAAGTTAGTCGGCGAGACCATTTAGTGCGAAAAGATGGTGGCAAATATGATGCAGTGGAGTATGAGGAACATCCTGAAAGGTACATCTCAGTATTTGCACACAAGGTAAGACTTCCTTTGATGTAGTTCATTTGAATAATTATTTCTTTAACACTCCAAGCAGGATTGTAGTACTAAGTATTTTTTAAGAATTCCATTTTATTTATTTTTTTTCAAATTTGCAATTACTTTATAGTGTAATATATAGTACTAGGCCTATGTATTTTATGAGTTTTCTATTGTGAAATGTCATCTCGAGTGATGAATAGTTGAATATTGAAGTGAAAATTTACAATGGTTTCAATTACTAAGTCATCATCATGATAATGTTACAATACTATCGTTTAACGATGAATGTAATTTGTAAAATAGTTGGTGAAGTTATAAAGAAATCATTCTAAAATTATTTATAGGTTTATTAAGAAAATTTATTTCCACCTGAGTTTTTAAAATGATAAACGTTTTATGTATTTATGGAAAAAAAGCTTTCGTCTCGTTTATACATATTTTCCATCCTAACAGATTGCACCGTATGCATCAGTCATCGTCAACGGCATCTATTGGGCGGTAAATTCTCCAAAACTTCTAACTATTCCTGATGCAAAGTACCTGCTCCGTCCAGTTTACACTCCATGGCTTCCAACTTCGGTAAGTGTTTGATTCCTTCATTAAATATTTCTGAAAACACGTTTATGTTAATGGTATTTTCAAAAGTCAAATGGTATTGCTTATGTCTTTGCATGTGAAAATCTCTTATTGTAGGCGTATTTGTGATTGGAGTAGGCCTACATGCCTAGTGAATAGGTAACTACTGCCTAATATAACACCACCATTTCACCACCCTTATGACATAGCTGAAGGCCAAGTATTTTATACATAGTCCTACTAATGTTTTTTCATACTATCAGATTATCCATCTTTTTCTTCTCAAGTTTCATTATTCAAACAGTAAAGAAGGTCTATTACATCTTTTTTATATTTGCTAAGTAATTATATTCCAACAACATCAGGCCAATCTACAAACTTATATGTTAATGTCCAACTTTAATTTGAAACATCAAAACAGTTGTATAAAATACTCTATGATATTTGCCTAAAATAGGCCTACACTCTTTCACATTCCCTATCCATTTGTGCTTGACCATATTCAGAACTTTCTTTTTTTTCTATGTTTTGGTTATTTGATTAACAACTGACGAATGTTATTACGAGACTTGAGTGCCAACTGTATTTTCGAACTATTTTTTATTTAAAATTTCCTTCCTCTCATCTTTATAACTGTTTTTGGAGGCCTAACGTTCTGGATATATTAAAATTTATCATGTATCAAATGTTTCTGCTGTAAATATCTGACAAAACTGTTTCCCGAAAAAATTTAAACGTATCTATGTTATCCTCATGATATAATCTATCTATTATCATGTATTTTTCTTTATAGAACATTGTTTTAATTCTAAGAGAAGTGTTTGTGCTTCGCAAGGTGACTCCCCAATTGTTCTCACCAACAGAAGGACACCAGCACACGTAGATTTAACCGCCAATTCCCACTTGGGGAGGCTAATGTAGGTCGTTATACATACGAGTGACAGGTTTATTTGTGCTACTGCTACTAAATCGACCTGCACAGAAGGTGCAGGCCACGGGCTCTTGCGCTATGAGAAATGATTTTTGCTGTGGCTCTAAGGTCTGCAACAGTTTGATTGTGCAGCCATTTCTATCCACATATTTTCAAATGCGCATGACGCGTATCTTTTTTCTTTTCTTTTAACGGCCGACGCGACGAGCAACCTGGTGGGGGTGTTCTCGTGTTCTTAGATAGTGGGTTTGTAAATAGAAGATTCTCAATACTTTAACTACCACCACTTTTAAAAGGCCAAAGTATGAGAAGCCTTTTCTTTGTGATTACTTTGGATTTCTTTAAGCATCGGATTTGAAAAATGTATTAAAGACTTTATTGAAGAAGCAAAGCTGAATAGGCCTAGTCCTAATTTTTTATAGATTTAATGCTATGAATTTACTGTCTTGTGGATATATTTATGTTCACGTCCCATTGATTTGTAAAGCATCAACGTTTGGGTATTGTTTTTATGTAATTTACTTGACCTTTTAAAGATGCAATTCGTATTTAAATTTTGTTTGTTCAAGTAACAATAAACAACTACATTACATGCAGGAGCAATCACAAAAACGCTGTAAGTTAGATTATCAAAGTTCATTTTTTTCATTATAAACATATAACCATTGGTTTGTTATGTTTTCATCGCTACAATATTTTGTAACCTTTCTCGTGATCGAATACAGTTTGATTTAATCCATTCTCAAACATTTTGTTAATTACACACACACACACACACACACACACACACACACATATATATATATATATATATATATATATATATATATATATATATATATATATATATATATATATATATATATAATGTACTTTTTTCTTTTCTAAATTAAACCTTTTCCCATTTAGAGATGTGATCAGAGGAAAACTTACAACGTTCAATTGATTTACCCTGCTGCAACAAAACATCTACTTTAGCTGCTCCAGGCAACTACAAAGATGGGCTATCAGCATTGCGTTGAACCATTTACACACACTGCATCATCCCCTCAACATCTTGCACGCATGCTTTCTCTTCCTGGGTAGTAAGGCTGCTCCTTTCCAAACCCTTTCTGAACTTTTCTCTCCAGCTACTTCATAACACCTTCTTCTTCGACTAAATCTTTTTCCCGCTATGCAGGGTCGCTAATTCTTGAAAGCCGTTTCCAATTTCTTCAGTCTCCGGTGTCATTCATGACACCATTTAGTGATAAACACTTTTCACAAACCTGGTGTCGGTTCCAGATGACTAAATCACCCAATTAATCTAGTTCATCCTTTTACCATTTTGCTTCTTCTTTGTGTCTTAGCATTTCTCACTTTGTCAATCCTGTACTTCGAAGAGTTCATTGTCAACAGATCTTATCTTATTACTTTGATTTACGTTCGACATCCATATATACATACACACACACATATATATATATATATATAATATATATATATATATATATATATATATATATATATATATATATATATATATATATATATATAGTCTATATATATCTGAGTATGTTTGTTTGTGTATGTGTGTGCAGTTTTGTGATAGTTTTTTTATTGTTAAAGACCGCAAGCAATTTATTAAAATCTATTGATACCGTCCCCTACTTTGCTCAAGCAGAACTGACTAAATGCTAGTTCTCAATGACACCGAAATTGCGCTCAACCCTGTCTGAGTATCTTCAGTTACTCACATGAAATTATTTTCGCTGTCGTTTTTATTTGTAAAATCATCTCCAGGTATCAGTTATCAGTACTCTAATCTATATTTATAGGTTCTATGCATAAATGGTAATGTTTACATGCATTCATTAACAAACATATTTACATTTGGCAAAAGCACAAACGTCACTTGCCCTACTGACAAACAAATGACATGGTGAAACTCTTGTCATTTAATCTGATATCTATAAATAACACTGCATAACCTAATGCACTGCCAAGTTATTCTGTTGCCACAGGCTAAGTATATCTATATCAATAGTGTACAAAGACGTAGGCCTACTCCGGCCAATCAATCTTGCCTATGTAACTACATTGCTTTTAAATTACAATGTGATAGTTATTCTTAATCCTAAAACGAGTACTGTAATCGCTGTTATCGGTCATAAATTTCTGTCTGTAGCCAAGTGAGATACTTTTAAACATTTTTAACAGAGAATTGGTTCACGAAAATAAATTACATAAAACATGTTCTAAATCTGCGACAACGGTTTAACAGATATCCACAATAATGCTAAAGAACGTTTCGTAAAGGAAAATATTTAATTCTGGTAAATACTTCGATAATATAAATACTTGATAATCAGAGGACCCTGATTTTTTTTTCTTTATTTCACAGTTTCTAAAATTTTTATTGTTATCTAATTCGCTGAAAAGGAAAACTAAAACTAGAGAGCAGCAATGCCTGGTGACATGGCTAATTTAATTCAGTGAAAAACCGGCTGTGGTTATTTGCAAAAAAAAAATAAAATAGATAAAATAAAATAAAAAAATTAAAAAAAAAAAAAATAAATAATAATAATCAAAAAACGCGTAACTTATTTGGCCCGAGTATGGACGTTATTATGAGACTCATTCTTATAAAGAAAGAAAAAAAAACTGACTGAATTTATAAAACACTGACTATATGAAAGGGACATCGGGATGCCTAACTATACTAAGTTCACGGACAACATAAAACAGCTTGATACAATGTTATATAGTTTGAAGTACCCAGGGGTGGCAAACATGGGTCCCAGTACAGAATTCCTATTCATGTTATGAAATAATTTTACAAAGGCAGTCGGCTGCAGTACTCCATCCTTAACAGGAAATGGCTCTCCTTCAGGTGGCTAATTGTCGTGTCTGGAGGAGGCCTGGGCAACAGACGAAGTCACCTGCCCTCCCTCCTGCAGGGAAAACGACAAGGCCTTCGAATACAGGAGGCATCTTGGCATGGGGTGACGGAGCACATCCCAGCATGAGGGATAGCCTACGCCTTGATTCTTTTCAGGTGGCTCCTCCTATCCCTTGATGTGGTTGCTTCTTTTTATCCTGAGAGAATCTTTTGTTCTTTGTTAGTCTCGCACTCGAAGGCCACAATATCTACGCCACATGCACCAATATCTGGATAAAGATTTGCAATTTTGTCACGATTTCTGTAAGCACTTGTTTTTGTGTACTTTTTTTATACACTGTAATTCTCAGAAAATTCGGTGTTGTTTTAGATAAGACATTTAATTCTACAACTAAAATTGTTTTATTTGCACTCATCTTCGGCCTATTTCAATAAAGATGGTCTGCACTTGGCACTGAATGTTGCGGTGTCGGAATCCCTTTAGTACACTACACCTGCATATATTTAAGGCTATCAGAGTCCTGTAGTCCAGCCATATAGAATCGAGGCTTGCTTCTCATAATGAGCGATGATTGCAGATTTACAATATTTTAGGCTAATCTTTAATTCAAGGTTGCATAGTATTGTATCGAAGAAAAAATCATGGCAACATTTCTGATTTGCAAGTCTCGCTTAACCTTTGTGACTGGGCTATAGGCCTAAAGACGGACACATGCCTGAAGTACTTATTAGTATTTAAATATTTATTCAGTTCTGCAATTCTTTTGTTTTACATAAATGTGTTATAGCATTTAATAAACAACCATTTTCAATGAAGTATAATTAACAATTCCTTGTCTTTTTTTTTTTTTGCCCAATAGTTGTTTAATCTCATCCACTTTTGAAATAACATTCTTTAAATGCGTGAACCTTCGAGAATCTTCTCCTTCGCCGACCCACCGTTTCAGTTATTTGTTTGATTTTAAATGAAGTTTAATGTTCCCTAAATAATTATATACATTTATATTCTGTTTTATTCGAAATGTAGTTGATGAAAGGAAGGTAATTATTTTATTATACAGTATAACATCTTACCATTGACGAACTGCAGTATTTACGATGAACTATGAACGAATTATGCTTTTACAAAGGCCACTTGTTTTTTTCTCACATACATAGACATGCATACATACTGTACATACATACTCGCGCGTGCACATACACACACACATATATATATATATATATATATGTATATATATATGTATATATATATATATACAGTGTATATATATATATATATATATATATATATATATATATATATATATATCATCCCTTTTAGTGAATTAGTATGATAATAATGATGATATACTGTATATATATATATATATATATATATATATATATATATATGTATACAGTATATATATATATATATATATATATATATATGTATATATATATATATATATATATATATATATATATATATATATATATCTTCCTCTTTTGTGAATTAGTATGATGATGATGATATGTCATTATCATCAGCCGTTACTAGTCTACTGCAGAACAAAGACCTTAGACATGTCCTTCCACTTGGGTCTATTTATGGTCGTTCTATGCCAGTTCACACCCGCAAATTTTCTTAGCTCGTCAATCCAACGTCTTCTCTTCTTTTCCATGCTTTTCTTTGGCAATCTGTAGGGACCTTAATGTTATTCTTAATGTCCATCTATTATCTTCATTCTCATTATTATGTCTGGCCCATATCTATTTCTCTTTCTTACATGTTAGAATATCCTCTACTTTAGTTTGCTCTTGTATCCATGTTGCTCTTTTTCTGTCGCTTAGTGTTATTCCCATCATTACTCTTTCCATTGCTCTTTGTGTTGTAATTAGCTTATGTTCGAAGATTTAAAGTTTCTGATGCATAAGTTAATACTGGTAGGACCACCTGATTTAATACTTTTCCATTTAGAGGAAGTGTCGTTTTAGACGTCGTTATAACATTATATTTTTATTGTAGTAGACTACATTATCTGCTATATTGTGCCTAATAACAACCGATTCGGAATGACTGACTGACGTAGTGACGTCATGTAAACACATAAAAGTATAAGCGATCGAACATTAACAAAAGCGAATCAGTATGAATGCATACAAGAATCTAATCTTATTACTGGATATAAACTATTAGAGTTGTACTCTCCTTGAGGTAGTAAACACAAAGTCTAGTACTGAGGTAGGCCTACATATGCACCATAACTTATAATCACTGCATAATTGAAGACATACACGTACGGATGCAATGATGCTGCTCTAGTTACGTGTAGCGCTATGGTGTAACATAAACTTTATACATAACTTACGATTCCTTATAGGTCACATACATAACACGTATCTAATCAATGGGAAAATGCTGTTTTGCAACTCTCCAATCGGCAGTGAGACTCGAGTATCACGAAAACATGGTTTTGTGTGTTTCATATATCTTGAAAGTAAACTTTATGAATGATAAGGTAAGCATAATCTCTGTGCAAAATATCAGATGATTGTGAAATAAGATTATATGAAGCTTCTGTTGTCAGTGATATCTCTAAGGTTAAGTAATTGAGAAATGCAGAATCTTAAGAGCAAAGAACAAGCATTTCGGGGACGTTGCTCTTGTATCTTTTAGGCCCACACTTATTATCTTAGAGGGAATGTTCAGGTAGCCGGTCTAAAAACTAAATATATTCGCTTATCACACAGCCGAGTGTCTATCGTGTTTGTACGCCAGCCGAACGTCTATTATGCCTATGCGTTAGCTGAGTGTCCATTTTCAAATTAATACAGTTCTGCTTTATTGTTTAGGTCTTCCAGAAGTAGACTGTAAGACTTATCATTATTTTAATCAGTTCCAGCATGTTTCTGACAACGTCCTGTATAAAGTGTGCATTGTCCTTACAATTCATGAAACTGGTCGTGTAGATCGTCCAAAACTCTATTATTATTATTATTATTATTATTATTATTATTATTATTATTATTTTCTTAATCACAGTCCACAGAGACTGGTGTTATATAGTGGTGGGTACCAGGTTACATACAGCTTCCTTAGAAAATCCATTACTTTCCTCATTGTATATATTTTTCTCTTATTATTATTATTATTATTATTATTATTATTATTATTATTATTATTAGCTGGGTTCGCCATCACTCCCTCATCGTATGCTTGCCATCTGCGACATCTCGGCCGATCCTGGTGGCTCCATCGAATTCATGTCGGAATGCACAACAATCGACACTCCATTTTGCCTCTATGACGCTGACCAAAACAAGG
>NC_090732.1:13369073-13374073 GCF_036898095.1 Palaemon carinicauda
CCCGATAGAACTACCTAACTTGCTGATACCTACAGAAATGCATGGCTTAGGTGAACAGAAGCACACAGGTCTTCAGGAAACTTGCCCCACAGGCTTATCTTTGCTTCACGTGAGCGGATTAATACCGCGCGGTTGTGTCCGCGCGGATTAGAAAGCAATAAAGATCAATGTGGCCCACCATACGCTGTCCGCTCAGAAGAATTTCCGAGCGATGGTGATTTGGTAGCTAATCCTTGAGGTTCCAGTATAGTGGTTTATAAAAACTACGAGGTCGCTCGAGGAAATCCTCGTGTGGAGATATGCCTCCTAACGAGCGGAAATATTTCCGTATGGAAAAATCCGCTTGTGTGAAGCGAGCCTTAGAGTTCAAAAGCCCTTTAAGAGTGAGTCCCCTTTGGTAGCGAAAGAGATTTTCTGTTGAGGCCAACTGCTACCGCATAAAGTATTTCAGCTGCAGTGAATGGTTCAGCCTGGACTATGCAGAGCTTCTAGTATTATAGTAGAGTAGGAAAGAAGATTAAAACACCATAGATCGTGTGACAAACCCTGAGGGTCACACTAGGTTACTTTGATACATTTAGATTTTTACTTTATATATGAATGCCCCCTGTACAAGGTCTGATCTGGTATTTGGATCAGAAAAGGAGAGTAACATTAAGGAAAACCATTGATCGTATGTGGAAGGATTGTGTACAGAAATATGATAAGAAGAATATGGTATTCATGAAACCAAAGGTGGAGAAAAACTTTGGAGAGAGGCAGTTAATTCTTAGAGACAAATTACTTGTTATTTAGGCAAGCTAAGTGAATGTTGATAGAAAGTTATATGAGGAAATGGGATAAAATATACAAATGGAGACGAGCTGTCTATCATGTTCAGGGTCGATGAAGTAAGTATTTTGGAAAACATTTGGATATGGATGAGATAAGTTATGATATGATAAATGACACAGAATGGGTTAATGTATGCTTTTAAATGCGCGTGGAAGTAACTTGATTATTTTTATGGAAGAAAACAAGTAGATTGAAGACTGGAAATATACTATAAATTAATGAGATTACAAATGTCATGCACACAATGGCTGACCAGTGTGTATATGGTATATATGGATCAAGGAATTCTAAAGGAATAGCTGAGAGGAATAGTCATTTTTTTTATATAATGGTGAAGGTGATAGAAGAAACTATAAAAGTTACCTGGCAATAACATCACTCGGTATGTCATGGATAGTTTATGATAGGGGATACCTGTATATGGTGAGAGAGTTTGCACATCGCCATGATCATCAAATCTGGTTTGCTGTGAGCGATCTGACGAAAATCTTCCATCACCAATCCGCATTGGCCAGCGTGGTGGTGAAAACTAATCAAACGTAAGACATAAATTGACATGTCTGAGGCCTTCGTCTTGCAGTGGACTTTAAGCGGTTGCATATGTTATTGTTGTTGTTGATGAAGCCGTATAGATGAAAGAAAGATTGGCAGGTGAAGGACAAATTTTTCTCACGAAACGACCAAGTTAGAAATGTGAAAGTGGAGGGAAATAGTTGGAGTAAAACATCCATGAAGAAACTGAACAGCTGGAGTAAAAGAAAAGTGAGGTTCAGAGGAAACAGGAGTTTTGTTGCCTTCCGAAAGCGTACTGCAACATATCTTTTGTACCATCTATAAGGTGTCTATACAAGGTAAAGACTTGATTATATATCTTTGGAATCACATCATTCTGTTCTTTATCAAATTTAAAACTGGGAAGACAGAAATTTAGCTTAAAATTGTATGATGATAGTTGATTATAATTTAGTAATGAAAACTCGATTTGAGCAGTGATAGCACGAAAGGAAAGGTTAAAATATCACAAAAGTTCTCATGGACTTTGTAGTCTACGACTTCATTCATTACTGTGACGTCTCTTCCTGTTTGCTGCTTTATATAAGCATCGTATGTCATACTGTAATAAAGAGAATGACTTTTCAGGATATGATGTGAATACTGTACTGTCGTAATGATTAATGGTAAAAGTCATGTCATGTCATGTCGAACTGTGCTTTAACCGTCTTAATCCACAGAGTAAGACAATAAGAACTTTATACACAGTGTGTTGTCTTCAGGTAAGGATTTTGCATGAGAGCAATAGAGAGCATTATGTGCCAGGGCTTTTGACTATTTTAAGCAGAAGAAAATGCATAGGAAGATCACTGGCATGAAATCAAGGCTATGAAGATAAACGCCGCAATGCGATGGATTTAACACTTGCTGCCACTTTAGGTTATGCTATTATATCTTCAGACTTCTTTAACTCTTATTATCAACTTCTGAGAATAAGGGTAACTTAGAAAAAGCACTCAAATAACAAAGTACGAAGACAAATTTATAGGCTATTTGATGCCCAGGGAATCTTACGGGAACTTTCAGAAACTAGGACAGATATTGACTATGAAATAGAAAGTTTATATTGAAATAATTAGTTAGTGAGGATTGTGCATATCTGTATATTGGAATATTTCAAAAGTGTCATAACAGAAAGAATTGTAACTTGTCCTTTAAAAAATTTTCATATTGATTATTTGTCTTATAAACAGATGTGAATTTCATACAATGCATACCTAAGATAGTTTTTTTTTTTTTTTTTTTTTTTCAACTCTGTTACTTGATATCTGGTACGTACGTGGATGTAATTCAGTGTCTGCCAGAGTAGTAAAAAAAACTCATTGCTTTTCTATGCTTCTTAAAACTACGAAGTTCAGTTATAGCATTTAGAAGATATAAAGCATACATCATATAATAACCATAGATATCAAATTAGATTATTTAGTTTTATTTCAGCAAAGAGCTCTTCGTTACTAGAACTGAAGTTACTATTTTATAGTAATTCAATGACTGTAGAGGTCATTATATAGTTATCAGCATTTTCATTGTTAGAAAATCCCTGGACGATGCAATCTTTAACAAAGTGCTTTTTCTATTTCTACCTTTAGCTGTACAAATTAGACTTATTGGAAACATAATTTAACTTGAAGAACTATTGTGAAAGGACAATAATTACCACTTAGTTTAAGTACCCTTATTTCTCTCTTCTTACCATACTGTACGCTAAATTATTAGACATATTTCTTTGTAGCAGTGTAGAATTAAAGTAATTACTATGAGCAATGTCAGCTTATATTTATAATTCTTACAGTTTCAGTTACGTGACTACAGCTTATATTGGGAATCCTTGGACTGTAAAATAAAATCAAAAGTAAAAACAATTGACACATGTAACCAAATAGGACACTTAACGTTCCAATGTCGAAATAATTTCTTTTTAATCTTGAATCTCACGAGGTAATATAAATAAAAAGTATTTCATCAAATATTTGACAAAAATTCTTTGACAATTAAACTTTGGACTAGAACAGACTTTTTATCATAGGCTATAGGAAGAGTGTGGCACACGAATAGATTAGGGTATCAAATAAGACAAAATCTGTTATTTGAGACTTTTAATGTGATTAATGTTGATTAAGCAGAAAGGCTTGCAGAGTTGATGGGTTAACTAGAATATGATAATGAAGTCTATATATAACGAGCTTGTTTATAGTTAACCATTTAGGAAAAAAAACACATTCTAATGTAAACTTTATTCATGTAAATCTAACGGACTATAATGATAAGGAATGACTGAGACTCAGAATAGAAATAGGATTAGATATTCTAATTTTTCATGATAGCAGAACAAGGAAAAAAATGCTGCTCTCATTGAAAGGCTACTCTCGAGTGCAAATTAGAAAAAGAAACCTATTCACTTCTGTAGGTGGGTTCATTGATGAATTTAAATCTAGTGTGTTCATCATTTGTATGTGGTATAAAACAGCTCATTTCTTACAATTTGTACGTATTTTCATGATAAAAATTCGCAAATGTTTCACAAATACTTTTTTAAAGATGCTGTAGGAGAGATGAAAAAATGCCTTACCCTGTTATGACCACTATGAAGCATCAAACTAATAATGATGAAATCACCTTCAGTATTCTGAAGTAGTTTCGAAAAACCTAAATATGATGAATTTCAAAGGAATCTTATTATGACATTTAATACATAATGTTTATCAATTTAATACTACGAAATAACCCTCTATTATCGAGTCGCCGCAGTGGAAATTTATGTAATATGAAATATGATATTTTATCCAGTTATTATGGCATTGTAATTTATGTTCTGTTGTTTGTGTCTGTGAATTATTACCCTTTTGGCAAAGGTTAAGAGAACTTTATTTGTGTTTCTTACAGAAGGTAAATGAAGGATGCAACTTGGCAGGGCAGACAAACTAACATCTTGACTGATAGGGACCTCAATTGCCTGAAGTATTCTAGGAAAAGTAATGACAAAGGAAAGGGAGGAATAGTTTTAAGATGTAACGAAGAATTATTTTTAGTATAAACATATTACATGATACTTTAAGATAGTGAATTATTTTTTGCTAAAACCACATTGGAGCCCAAACTTTGAGAGCACTTGGAAATGATCTTAAGCATAAGATTTGTAAGTAACTGTTTCTTAGCATTGGTGATAAGTAGGTGAAGCAGTATTTTGAATAATGAATATTAAACAAAATATTTGTAGAAGCGCATCTTTTATACATATGCCTAACACTATTTTTAAGTATCGAATCATTTGTGAGTATCTAATAATTCTAATCTCTTTCCACTGTTAACATAGATGAACTTCTCGTGATTTCCATGATCATTTTCTGTTCCATATACACATGATATACTACGTACTTTTTGTCCTGTTATATCAGGCAACACATAGTATAATACATGCGTATCATCCTGCTATATCAGGCAACACATACAGTAGTATACTATGTGCGTATCATCCTGTTATGACATGCAGCACGTAGTATAGTACGTGCGTATCATCCTGTTATATCAGGCAACACATAGAGTACTACATGCGTATCATCCTGTTATGTCAGGTAACACGTAGTGTACTACATGCGTATCATCAGGCAACATGT
>NC_090732.1:13379073-13401573 GCF_036898095.1 Palaemon carinicauda
TTTTATTTTTTTGTGCATTAAGACTCAGAGATGTATATTGCAAAAAGCAAATATGTTAACTTTTTCTTATCAAAATCTATCCTTATAAATCATACAACGTTGTTAATACAGAAAACAACGCCTCTATGGTCTTTAACCGAAATTCAGTGCTAAATCATAGAACGTCACAAGTAGCAGAAGAATAAAAGAAGTAGAGTAAAAAGTGAAATATATCTTCTAATTTAATATTCCAGTAATTTTTATTGCATTAGGAAGAAATGAGTGACAAAAAATTTTAATATCTTAAAATACAATATGAATGTGCCTTTTCTATTTATTTCGCCCACACATAATCAATGCTCTTACTTTTCAGTGACTATCTAATTTGAATCTGCAAAAATGGGTACGACTCCCCCCCCCAAAAAAAAAATAAAGTCATTTTTATTGAATATTAGAGAAGTCTCTAAACAAATGTATTTGAGATCATTAGTGCATACAAAAGGCTAAGTTGAAATATATCCATGAAACTACTGATGATCATTTCAAAATGGAAGATGAAATGGTTGCCAGAAGTCCTTTTTTATAAATCTTGTAAAGTAAGAAGAAAATTTTTGTTACTGTGCAACAATACAAAATGTAGTAACGCACAGAATAATCTAAGTGTATCATAGCTTCGAGATTTCTCTGTGTTTGTGTAGTCATGATTACTGCTTCGGCAGATCCTGGACCTAGGAAATGTTATCCGCGCTAGATGGCGTTCCTAATTACATCGTGACTACATCCTCCTGCAGTTAGTGGCAATGAAATGTCCAGGCAGATTTCTCAACGATTTCTTTCCTTTTAGGGATATGACACTAGCGATAAAGAGCTGGTTCCCTTATATCTAATAGGGTGTGGTCCGTCACACAAATTTAAAGACGGAAACTTGTTTAGTTAGAACTCTCATGTGAAATATACAGTATATAACCGAAATATAACCATGAGTATTTAGATTTTCAATTCTATAATTAGACAATTGGGTGCAAAAATAGGATATATCAATTGACAATTAATAATATGTATGCATAAGCTTGACGAGGCAATTAATATACTGTATAGGGAAAGTAGTACTTTTGCATTGTTTGGGTGAAATTCTATTTGTATTTTGATATACCGTACAACAAAAATATTAAACGTTTTCCATGTGACTTTCGCCGTCAGACCCGTGTAAAGGTACCAAATACAATCCAATTCTATAGGTTTTGTTTTGTTGCGGAAAGCGTTCTTCTTCTTCCATCTACTGTTGTCAATTCAAGTAGACATGTCACATACAGGTATTGAGTATTGACAGTACTTCGTGAGGGAAACATCTTATAACAGATTAGTTGTGAAACGTAGACCGGAAATATTAACCTATTCTTTGCGTTTATAGGAAATCTTAAGAACATTTAGATGTATAAAAAATTGTAATAACTATTAATGAAATCGCACGCTTGTATTTTCCCGGCAAGTAGATATGAGCATTGTATTTGATGAATGGCATGGTAAACCCCAGACAGTGTTGGGATTAGTTTGGTGGCCTTAGCTGGTACTGCTTTCTGTCTATCTTTATTCTCCTGAATGCTTGAAGTGCAAAAGGGGACTCCGTATTCTAGAAGTGTACAGAGGTGGCTGGCATGTTCGTTTCATTTCAATATATAGCAACAAAAGTTAACTTTGGAGCCGTAGTGAATATCTCGCGAAGCCAAATTACTGCTTTATTTGTTGTGGTACTACATGACCAGGTTTATTCTGTGTGTGTTACTTAACATACCTTCGTAGTTGTATAGTTTCTCTTAGTAATGTAGAACCATTTCTATTCCGATTTCTGCTTTGGGAAAAGGTTGCATAATTATGTCTCCCAGAAAGGTATGTGGGAATTAGTGTCTTTTTTTCGTTAACTAATTCTAAAGAGTTTTGTTACCTGGACTGAACTTCCAAATGTCAGAATTTGCAGGATATCTCTAATATTCTCCATTATGATTATACATAGCTGGAAACCGATCATGAGCATAAGAAAAGAAAGAAATATAATTCTTTGCTATCATTCTTCATCTAGAGATATTCTAAAAAGGTTCACTGTTTATAGTGAAAGATAGAAGTCCTGAGTTTTTGTTCTATATTTAACGCATATCATAGAGTTTATTAGTAAGTATTTTTGCTTCAGTTTATTAAAAACTAAAAATTACCAATAAAATTTTAAATCGTTATATTTACTCAAATCATGTGCAGTATATATGGTCAGTTATCTGTCATGGGAATTAAATTTTGCCAATATTTAACTACAATAGGCTTAATGGCTTAGCTACCTGAATATGTTTACATCATGGATCAGTTTGCAAACGATAGCTAACGTCTTTGTCAGTTTATGCAAGGAAAACCATTATATGAAACATCGTAAAAATTTTGCACTTTTATCAGATGAAAAGGGAGATTGAAACACACAGGAAGAACTAATACGGTTATAAGTTTCGACGGTTAGAGGATTAGCCTCATAGCTAATCTGCAAGTAGTAGTATGTCCCATTCAAGTATGAGATTCCTTTAAATATGTATGGTGAAGAACGATAGTCTAAAATTATCTCAGATGACACTCCATTCGTGTAGCCTACACTATCTCAATATTCCGTTTCTTTCTCTTATCATTGGTCTAGTTCCCAAATCTAACCAATGTTTCCTTATCGGGACAGGTGGAGAAAGAAAAAGTGGTAGCCCATATCTTTCAAAGCTTTATGAAAGGTTTTCAAAATGATTTGGAAGTTTAATCTAAACCTCATTTTTAGCTGAATGATTATTAATTTGGTTTTGTTATTATATATTCTTAATTGTAACCGATCCTCTATTAAAGTTATCACATGTCCAACTTACTTTGATACTTTTATATCTTAATTTGTGATATGTACATTGGTCTCTTCTCTAAATTATAAAAGCCAGTTGGAAGTTTTAATAACTTTTAAAATACCATGGTATTCCATTAGACTCCGGAATATCTCTCATTTATCATATAGAAATTAAAGAACAACGAACTAGTTATCCTTAATAAGAACTATTAGAAGATTTAATAAATTTAAACCCTTCCTTTAGAATTGATGCCGAAGCATCAAAATGAGAACTATTTATGCTTTTGACAGTGCCTCAAGCAAGGCGGCCTTCGACATAGCCAGCAAGTCCAAGAACGTCCTAGTCCTAGGCGCAGGCTATGTGTCCGCACCTCTCGTAGAATACTTGGCCAGGGATCCTAATATTGGAATTCTTTTGGGTAAGTTAATGTCATTTAATAAAAACATCTGTATTTTGATATATTAAAATAATTGTTATTGTAAAATTACCAAATACTGTTTACATAACTATTTTTTTTTATCATCAGCGTCTGGTTTGCAAGACGAAGCCGACGCCATTGCACAAAAACACTCCAATGTTAATTCCGTTCTCCTTGATGTTGTTGAACGTCCCGACCTCCTGAGCGACCTGGTGAAGCAAGCCGATGTGGTGGTTTCGTTGCTGCCATACGCTCTGCATCCAGAAATAGCGAAAGAATGTATCAATCAAAAGGTGAGAAACTGAGAATGCGTTCGTGCATACACATATACGCGGATAAACGCATACACAGTATCTCTCTCTCTCTCTCTCTCTCTCTCTCTCTCTCTCTCTCTCTCTCTCTCTCTCTCTCTCTCTCTCTCTCTTTCCACCATGTTGTTTTCGTTTAGATGGTAAGTAAATATTCCCTATTATTTTAATTTGGTATTTCCATACTGTAATTTCAAGCCGAAATGTAAAATATACTGTAGTCATAATTATAAGTTTTCAAGTTCGTAACAGATTTCTTATGTATAAATCTATCATAGAGAAACAAATTAGTACCCTAGAATTTTTCTTCAGTATTAAACGTGAAGATTGTGATTCTTAAAGTATTCTTTAGGCTAATTCTTAAAGTATTCAAATGGGGTAGCTGTTTTATGCAATTAAAAAGTATGATTTATTATTATTATTATTATTATTATTATTATTATTATTTAGGCAACATAAAAGACAAATTTCCTACTAACCTTTCCAACCCGCAGACCAACATGGTGACAGCCTCGTACCTGTCTCCCGCCATGAAGGAACTACACGACGACGCCGTTGCAGCGGGCATCACCATCGTCAATGAAGTGGGCCTCGATCCGGGCATTGATCATCTCTTGGCTTTAGAATGCTTCGATGAGGTAAGAATTCTCTTTAAGTTTCCGGGGAAAGTAAAGCCTCCAAACTTGCTAGACTCCTGGGTAGTACAGTGATAACTTGTTTGTTTAGCATTCGCATGCCAGCAGATCGAACCCCTCCCGGGATCGTGAATTTAAATTGTTTACTGGGGAGGCCACTGCTGTGGTTGGGCACCACAGTGGGGGTTTGAGCTTGCCCGGCTGACGTTCTGGTGAGCCTCTATTGTGATGGAACTGAAACTGAAACCAGACACATTTAACCTTTACCTGAATTTCAAGACGTTTATTCTGTAGATTTATTCCTCCACAAGAGCTCACAAGGCACTAAGAGAGTTGGAAGACATAGGCCTACATGGCTGATGGCTATGAGGAGTGAAGTAGATGATGAATGGAGAATTATTGAATTAGAAGTTTAAGATAGAGACAAGGCCCTTTGGCGTCAATAGGCGTAGGAGGAGATGATGATGATGATGATGATTTATCACTCAGTTTGCTACTAAATGACTTCTTCTTCTTCTTTCCCATCGTTATCCCTACATTAAGGGGTCGGTTGCTTGATGCGCCCTCTCCAATGTCATCGACCAAAAGGCATCCTTTCCACCGAACCTCTTCTCTCCACGTCATCCTTCACCTTATCTCATCATCTGATTCTCTGCCTCCCTCTCAATTTTCTCCCCTAACAGGTTCCTCCCATGCCCTCCCCACTCCCTCTCCACCATCCATCCTCAATTTGCCACTGAATTACTTTGCTATTAACAAATGGGTTTAATAATAATCATTTCCTTCTTTAATCATATCCGCTTTCCTAGAGGTTTTTCTACTTATCTATTCCCAATTAATTAGTAGATACAGTGACCCTTATGGTGCTATTGTTATTGCTTTGATTTATGCACAATTTATTTCATAGACTTGACAAACTACTAACATTATATGTAACTACATTTTTTTGGTAAGATGGAATTTAATATGAGATTATACGTAATTACCTCCGCCAACAAAGTCTGAAGGAGGTTATGTTTTACCCCCTGTTTTTGTATTCGTGTTTGTGAACAACTTCTTGGCCAATAGTAGAATAATGAAACTTGCAGGGATTAACTGTTATGTGAAAAGTTGGAAATAATTACATTTTTGGAAGATCAAGGTCACGTTGAAGCAAAATGTCCAATTCATGTAACCAGCCATAAGCTTGGACATCGTTGTCACAGAGACTGCAAACTTGGTTCATATTTGAGTGTATAAAACTCTACGCCAATTAATATATGTCAAGGTCAAAGGTCAAGTTCGAGAAATATGCTACTGCTTCGGATGTCTGCGCTCTACTGAGTGCCCCTCTAATTATACTATGTTTATCAGTCAGTGCTGTAATAGTGATGGCGCTTGCAACCTGAACGTCAGTGATCTATATTATTATTATTATTATTATTATTATTATTATTATTATTATTAAGCTACAACCATAGTAGGAAAAGCAGGATACTATAAGCCCAGGGGCTCTAACAGGGAAAATAGCCCAGTGAGGAAAGGAAACAAGGAAAAATAAAATCTCTTAAGAACAGTAAAAACATAAAGCCTTTGTAAAGGTAGTTAGAATACAAGTGTCCAGATTCTCTATTGTCGTTTCAGAATCATTTGCGGAAAGTGATGAAAAAAAATGTTTCTCTCAATATAAGATAATCTCTCTTTAAACAAAATTATGATGGATATAACTATAAAGGTTAAAGAAAAATTAAATATTACAAAATTCCCTACTCTTGTGTGTGTGTGTATATATATATATATATATATATATATATATATATATATATATATATATATATATATATATATATATATATATATATATATATATATATATCCAGACACTTACATCTTATTATATAAGGGAGAAAGGTTTCTAATCAGTTTGTACTTTGTTGAAATAACAGGTCTTACAAGGAGGGGGCAAAGTAGATTCCTTCGTATCCTTCTGCGGTGGTCTCCCTGCCCCAGAATTCTCAGACAACCCTCTAAGATACAAATTTTCTTGGAGTCCTCGAGGAGTTCTCCTAAACACATTGTCTGGAGCCAGATACCTCGAGAATGGAAAAGTAAGTAACCAATAAGTGGTTTATTTTTTGTCAATCTTTTTTTATACAATTATGGTTTATTTCCTTATCCCTTTTAAAAGGTTGTGGTGGACGATGTGGTAACGTCCCTGACTGGTAAACGCCAGACTGGGGTTCGAGTCCAGCTCTGACTCGTTAGTTTCTTTGGTCGCTGCAATCTCACCATCCCTATGAGCTAAGGTTTGGGGTAGCCTATAGGTCTATCTGCTGAGTCATCAAAAGCCATTGCCTGGCCCTCCTTTGTCCTAGCTTGGGTGGAGAGGGGCCTTGGGTGTTAATCATATGTATATATGGTCAGTCTCTATGGCATTGTCCTACTCGATAGGGCAATGTCACTTTCCCTTGCCATCCATGAGATACCTTTAAACCTTTAAGCCTTAATTATCTCATGATTTCATGACTCTGCAGGTTATTGATGTACCTGAAGGAGGAGCATTACTGGACACGACTGAGGACTATTCCTTCTTGCCTGGATTGGCCCTTGAAGGATTCCCAAATCGTGACTCTACTATATATGGCAATCTCTATGGAATTTCGGAGGCGAAGACCATCTTGAGGGGCACATTGCGATTCAGAGGATTCTCTAGCGTCGTCAAAGGACTGCAGAAGTTGGGACTGATCGACCCGAAAGAGCACCCCATGTTGCACCCGCGTGGACCAGACATAACCTGGGTAGGTGATAGTATTATTATAACATCCGCCAAGGAGGTTATATTTTCATGTAGGTTTATTTATTTATATATTAATTTATTTATTTTTTTGTGTGTCTGTAGACAGGATTACGTCAAAACTATTCAACGAATTCTGACGAAAGTTCCACCACTGTTAGATCTCAGGTCATGGACGACCCCATTAAATGTTGAAGATGATCCGGTACCGGATCTGGATATCTAGATCCGGATTGCATTTTTCATAATTTTCATGATCAAATCAAAACAAATTGGAGGATTTTAACGAAATTCCCACCAAAGATAGATTTTAGGCCATGGACGATCCCATTAAATTTTGGAGATGATCCAGATTCTAGATCCGGATTTGCATTTTTCACAATTTTAGATATCACGTCAAAACAAATTGACACATTAGATTTTCCCCAAATCTTAATAATGGATTGATATTATGCATAGGAAGAAGCTATAAAATTTTGGAGGTGCTACGGATCAAAATCTCGATTGTGGATCAACTTTGCACTTTTCACCATCTCCTGTAGGCTAGTTAGCATATGAAAAGTGGGATGCGATGTCCGAAGACTTTAGTTAAATGTTGGCAATATTCATTAGCGGAAGTCTGAAATCTCTGATTATTATTATTATTATTATTATTACTATTATTATTATTATTATTATTAAAATTTTTTCCCATTTGTATGGGGTAAGCACGGTTGCCTTCTTTTAGATAACCCCATTTGAAATGTTTGGATGTAAGATAGTATAACCAATGCAATTAAAACTTTTGCCAATTCTGATATCTAATTATATTTCTTTCCGGTATCAGTAACAAAGATTACTGAAATACTGAAAGAAATACCTGTAATTATTATCATAAGATGCCATAGCTATCCATTAATACTGAGCAATACAATTAGTTAATATTCTGCCTTCGTGTAGACCTAAGGAACTAGATCAGATAACAAGAACAAATTTACTTTATATTTAACGATTTATCAATGGAACACTTCTTACACCTTCCTTTAAAAAAATAAGAATCACATAAATTTCTAAAAAGTTGTCTTTTTTTAACGAGAAGTTTATTGAACTTCACTGTATCTGCAATATTCAATCGATTCATCTGCTCAGTACAGTCGTGCTTCACTTTTTTTAGTTTATGCATAATGTTATCAGGTGAGGCAATCTACACACACCCATCGGGTGTCGTTGAACCTGGCCTAGTTAGGAGTACTTATCATAATATAAATTACAATTTGGATCGTCATTTCTGATTCAAAGTGAATTTGGTATTAGAAAGTATCATTTTGTGACTTAATGTTTGAAAATATGTGCCATGTGTGTTAATAGCAAATATGCAATATCATTATATATATATATATATATATATATATATATATATATATATATATATATATATATATATATGTATGTATGTATGTATGCGTGTGTGTTTACAAATATATGTAGGTACTAATATATATATATATATATATATATATATATATATATATATATATATATATATATATATATATATGTATGAGTGTGTGTTTACAAATATATGTAGGTACTAATATATATATATATATATATATATATATATATATTATACACATATATACACATATATACACAATATGTATGTGTATATATATTATATGTATATGTGTGATATACATTTATATGCTATAAAACCCAAAGCCTAGGCATACATAATTTACTTTCATTTATGTGAATGCTATCATTAATATTTGTGCTATTTCAGAGGCAACTGATCTGTAATCTCCTCGGTCAATTGGACAGCAATATTTTCCCGGACAACCTCAGAACGCTAATCATTGAGAGAATCGGTGACGAGACGCAGTTAGCTGCCCTCGAAGCCTTGGGACTCTTACAAGATGACTCCGTGGTCAAACTGGGAACTCCACTCGATACTCTCTCTCACTTTTTGGACAAGAAACTCTCTATAAGTAAGGCTAATACTTTTAAGTTACTTCCTATAAGTGTTCTTCTACTTTAAGTTACTTCTCATAAGTGTTCTACTTTAAGTTACTTCTTATAAGTGTTCTGATTCACTGTTATCAGTATTAATATTAGGCCTACTATTCTTATTTAGTTGTAGCCTTCCTAAGTGGGGGAAACCTTAACATTATGAAAGGTTTCGTGCATTGCTATAATCAGCAAAGCTGTACTAGTTAGGGCCATCCATACTAGGTTGGTTTGCTGTGAATGATAAGACAAAAATCTCCCACCACCACCAATCCGCAAAGGCCGGCGTTGTGATGAAAACTGGCCAAACCCTTGACATGAAAAAGGACATGACTGAGGGATTTGTCCTGCAGTGGACCATAAACGGCTGCATTTGCTGTTGTTAATAACAATCCAAATGGTCCTAAATTTGTATAGGGAGCTTTCCATGATTAGAATTCCCATTTGTGAAAATTAGGAAGAATAGCAAACATTTTGTTGATGTTAGGTACTTTCTTTAAGTAATATACTGTATATATATATATATATATATATATATATATATATATACAGTATATATATATATATATATATATATATATATATATATATATATATATATATATATACTGTATATATATATATATATATATATATATATATATATATGTATGTGTATATATATATATATATATATATATATATATATATATATATATATATACAGTATATATATATATATATATATATATATATATATATATATATATATATATATATACTGTATATATATATATATATATATATATATATATATATATATATATATATATATATATACATAAATGTGTGTGCAAAGAACCACAAGTTCCTCCTAGCCTAACTTTCATCATGAGTATCACTCAATCACGCATCTAAAGAATTACAGACGTAGATTCATAAAATTCTTTATGTATCCAGGCTATACTTTTTCTCATCTATGTACCTTTTTTTCTTCCAGAGGCCGGCGAGCGGGACATGATAGTCCTTCGCCACGAGATAGGAATCACCTGGCCTGACGGGAACAAGGAACTGAGAGGAATCAATCTCGTATGCTACGGCGACGCCAACGGATACTCAGCCATGGCCAAGACAGTCGGCTACCCAGCCGCTGTGGCCACGAAGATGGTGTTAGATGGCGAGATTCAGGGAGGAGGGATGGTGTTGCCATTTACCCGAGAGATTTTCAAACCAATGACCACTAGGCTACGGAAGGAAGGCATCACAGCTACCGAAAAATCCACGTTTCTCTCATAGAACGACTCAGGAGATGCGTGTAGATGCAATGGCGTTGAACTAACTTGTTACGATTGCATAAAAGATGAGTCTGTAAATTACGATTTAATGTTAGTAATGATAAAACATGTTTATTTGACATCGGGGTGAAGAGCAAGGAAAGAGGCATCTTTTATATTATATTCTAAATACTTCCACGAGATATTAGGCCATCTTGACATGGCATAAGAAAGAAAAATTGTGTTTGAACGGAAATTTGCCTTCATACATAAATTTTTTTTTTTCTGACTGAAGGCAAAGATAACTAGAACAGGCACTTGTTGGAGCGCATACCTTCGCCAATGACACATTCGTTACTATGGAAACAAATTATTGTGAGTATTGATGAATCACATCACATCTGCAATCTGATATATTTTATGATTGCATCGGTTAACAATTGACCATCTTATAGAAAAAAGACGTCTTTAACCTTTTCGTGACCTTGACCTTTGACCCAATCACTTCCAAAATCTAATCAAATAGTCCTAGGGTCACGGCCAATCAACCCACCAAATTTCAGGACATTCGGTCAAATAGTTATTTGAGTTATGCGAATCACAAACAAACAAATACACGCCTATCAAAACATAACCTTGAAACGAAGTTGGCGAAGGTAACAGAGATAGCAATGCAAGTGAAATTGTATTTGAGAAGTCTTTTGTGACGGTAATAAATTATTTTGAAATTAAGATAAATATACATTTTGCCTTTGCACTTTCTCTCTCACCCCATGACATATGGACAATGTGATAATGTCTGTGCCTAATGTGTACTTGTACTTTCTTCATGTTTTTTAGCAGAGCTGGTTACTACGTCTATCTAGACGTAACAGGAGATCTATTTTCTTAGCGATTACATTTGTTTCTGTTGATATTAGCTGAATGAGAGTTTTGAAATAGAGTTTTATAAAGATACAATACGTTAGTTAGTAACATGTTGATCAACATTTCATTTCAGAGTTTGTGAAAATATGTAATGTATTTACTGTTAGCACATCTTTGTCAATGATCAGAGAAATACATGTGTTTTTTTGCCAAGATGTTTCACTTAATTTGCCTTCGAAAAAAAAATATATAGGCCTAGGCCTACAATACGGTTGAGACGGTGAGTATTTTCAACCAGATTTGCAGACTTTACTTTCAGTTTCTTAGAAAATTCTAGATCAAGACTGTTTAGCTCAAACTATTATCTTTGGATTCAGTCTGCCAAGGACGTGCTAAGGATGAAAAGGTTTCAAAAACATTATTTCAAATATTTATGTAAAGCTGGGTCTACACGGTCGAACGGTTCGACAGACTAGTATTTGAAGTGATGTTCGAATGTGTGGAATGGGTATTTGGTTGTCCAACACGTTCGTCGAACGGTTCAAAGAAAGTCTGTTTAGGCCGATTTCACCTTTTCGAAACGTTTGTCAAGCAGGTTCGACCGTGTGAACCCCGCTTTAGGGTTTACGTCATTAAGCTACTTGTTGATACAGATATGCTAAATTAAAATATGAATATTAGTTTCAAATCCCTTGTGATACAAATATAGGCCTACATCTGGATGTTCATTTTATACATTAGTCGTTATTTCAGTTATAAAAAAGAAAATTAGTTATGCAAAGGAGATTATGATCATTTCTACTATCAAGGATTTTTATAGATCATTTTAAATCCATTAGAATATCTCGACTTCATCAGATGATTGTATCAGTAACACACATATAATTTAAACACTAATCGAAATTCCAATTACTCGGGAAATACTTTTGCCTAAAGCAAAAGTTGATATAAGAACTAAAATTTGAAGAGGTTTACAGTCTCACCTTGTTAGGTAGATTATTGTAGCTTGCATGTGGCTTGATCATTAGCAATTTTCCTCTTGGTAAGGCTAAAAGAGACTAGTTTTGGTAAGCAATTCTTCTAGAAGGACACTCCAAAATCAAACCATTGTTCTCTAGTCTTGGGTAGAGCCATAGCCTCTGTACCATGGTCTTTCACTGTCTTGGGTTTGAGTTCTCTTGCTTGAGGGTACACTTGGGCACCCTATTCTATCTAATTTCTCCTCCTCTTGGGTTAGAGTTCTCTTGCTTGAGGGTACACTTGGGCACCCTATTCTATCTAACTTCTCCTCCTCTTTTTTTTAAGTATTTATAGTTTATATAGGAAATATTTATTTTAATGTTTCTACTGTCCTTAAAACATTTTATTTTACCTTGTTTCCTTTCCTCACAGGGCTATTTCTCCCGTTGGGGCCCCTGGGCTTATAGCATCCTGCTTTTCCAACTAGGGTTGTAGCTTAGCTCTGTTATAAGAAAAGACTTATCTGTTGGACGATTCTTTTTACTCAATCGGTTTCCTGGTGAATTAGAATGTGATTGAAATCAAGAAATAATGATGGTTAGTTCAGTTACAGTAATTGTAGTTCAAAGTATTTAGGTTTGGTCTATTTTAGGAAAAACAGAAATGTTAAATACGACGAAACAGGATATTTTGGTTTAATGTCTTTCGGTGATAACATTTATTTGTCAATGTTTTCGAATTCATAAGACGTATGCAATTGCGTGCATTCCTAAATGATTGCTGAACATTTCAGACTTTATGTGAATGCTTCATAGTTCTCAATGCTAATGAGTGAATGCGCAAGGAGCTTTTGTTAGTTTTGGTGAATGTCATAATTCTGTGAAGTAGAAGCTAATCTCCTATAATTATCTTGAGATTTAATGTTGGAAAAACTTTATATAAAATAATAATATTTTACTACATCACTGTGATAGTGATAAGGGAATGTCACGCCAATTGTTCATTTAACATTCCTGAAAATTTTTGATAATGTTTGAATTCACCCAAAATGATTTCTGGTATCCCATGTTTTACGCTTAGAAGTTGTGCGGCAAACTCTTCAGAAACATCGGGGATTTAGTTATTTAAAGTCCAACGGCTTTAATTAAAGGTCTGAGCAGCGCGAGTAGCGTAGTAGACTTTTAGATTTTATTTACATCTGTTATTTTAGTTATCATTCTCGTTATTATTCATTAATTTTGAATTATCCTAGTTCGTCTGGCATTGCTACAACATTGTTGTGATGTGGATTGTGTGCAAATGGTTGGAGAACCTAGTCGGCCACCCTGCAGGAAGTCATGTTACCAACGGAATAACGTAACAGTTACGGACGTTAACAGCTTTGTTACACTGAGCTATCACCGCGAGCAGTGTTATATTTTCCCGTTTATTTACTGGTTTTCGAGTTTTATCATCGTTGTAATCTAACTTAAGTGTCTTCAAAATGGCAGAACGTGTTAGTTATGCTATTTCTACCACCAACTTAGTAAAGGCAGTGAAACGAAGTGATCTAGCTTAGAGACCTTGCATACAGACATGGCATCTTCAACCGACTGGCTTAGTATTACATCAAAGTCACAGTTTGACTAATAAGTCAATATTTACATTGTGAAGAAAGTAGATGTCGGGGTTCCAAAAATTGGGTTTGGATACGAGAAGATTCGATGTGGAAAGAATATTATTAACGTGTATAAAGTGCGGACATAGTACAGAGAGAAGAAATAGGTGTCAGGAGTATTCCCTGGTGAGTGTTGAAACTTTATTTCTGTATTTTGCTCTTTTATAATTTAGATTTTTTATTTATGAACGACGAGACGTGAGAATTCAGAAAAAATAAAATTCACCGAAGCAGATGATTTTGTTTCATGATTTTTTTCACTTAGCACTGAAGATTTCCTTATTTCTAGATCAAAAGTAAATATGCCGCTGACAAGAGGAAAAGAAGACACCCTTTTCCGAATGATTTAGAATTTTGTCTAAGAACGAGGAATCGTGGGAAATCAGAAAACTGCAAATTTAGGCCTACCTATCAAGCTGCTTTTCTAGTTTTCGTGTAATAAGTTCAAACGGTATAAACTTTTTTTTTCTGTTTACATGTCAATTTTAAAAGTAAATATACCATTTAAAGGTTAAAGGTGACTGGTTTCAGTTCCGGTGTAGCAGGAAATTTTTCCCCCCTGGCTGAAATTCCCCCCGGGAAAATTAGCCTAGGATCGATTTCCCCCCCGGGATAAGCAGCCTGGGCTGTTATTCCCCCGGGGGGAATTTCAGCCCTAGGATATTTTTCCCCCCCTAGGCCATTTCTCCCCCACCCTCCCATACAGAGAAACTATTTTGATGAATTAAATAATCAACGGTAAGTTTGACAAAATATTAGGAAATATATATATATATATATATATATATATATATATATATATATATATATATATATATATATATATATATATATATATATATATATATATATATATATATATAATTAAAACCTTACTCTTCTTTCGTACTGTCCAGCATGAAATAAAAAAGTACACTTGATGTTAAGAAGCACTATGGATGAGAAAGGAGATGATACCAATTCAGTTGTGTTACCAGAGATTATGGGGGAACCGAATGGGAAACCTGGGGTTTTAGGGTGGGGAAATGTCATAAACGAGTGATTTACAGCAATAATAATGGTCAGAAAGGCTAAATGAGAACAAGGTAACCAGTTGGTAAAACATATGGATCATGTAAGTGGCTGAACATAGGCCAAACATGATTATTTAACACATTTGAGATTTTTAAAATGGTACAGAACCTAACAAACCCACCTAACCTAACCTAGTAGTTCCCAGGTCACAACCCCTAGCCGGGGGCAAGCCCCCGGACCCCCTTCCCAGGTCACAGCCCCTAGCCGGGGGCAAGCCCCTGGACCCCCTTCCCAGGTCACAGCCCCTAGCCGGGGGCAAGCCCCCGGACCCCCTTCCCAGGTCACAACCCCTTGGACTATCCCAATATCAGCCTTCATCATAAATTCTTTAAACAAACCGGCATTTTTTTTTTCTTCTTGGCATTTGGAGGTTTATAGTTACGTCTGCACAAATTTCTTGAATTGAGGATATATATACTAAAGAATTTGATTGTTCCCTCACATCCTTCGAAATCAGCAAGTTTGTTTTCTAAGCAATATTGCATGGGGTTTGATACGGATTCACTAAGAAACTGAGCAGCACGTTTAAAATTCATTGTCCTTTTTTATCCAAGCAATATGTTGTGACCTCAATTTATTGCCTAAATGTAACCCTTCATAGTCTTGCAATTTGTGCAGCTTTTCTATGAAATCCCAATGAAATTGATTTCCATGGCAAACGAAAAAAAAAAAATAATAATGGTTACCTCCACCAAGCAAAGGGGGAATCTTGGCCCAGAGGGGGGAAAATTATCCTGGGACAAAGTTCCCCCGGGGGGATATATATCCTGGGACAAAGTTCCCCCGAGGGGATATATATCCTGGGCCATATTTCCCCCGGGGGGAATTTCGGACGGGGGGAAAACCAGACCGTTACACCGGTGTGGCAGGAAATTTTTCCCCCCTGACTGAAATTCCCCCCGGGAAAATAAGCTTAGGATCGCCTCCCCCCCCCCCCCCGGGAAAAGCAGCCCGGGCTGTTATTCCCCCGGGGGGAATTTCAGCCCTAGGATATTCGCCCCCACCCTAGGCCATTTCTCCCCCACCCTCCCTTACAGAGAAACTATTTTGATGAATTAAATAATCAACGGTAATATATATATATATATATATATATATATATATATATATATATATATATATATATATATATATATATATATATATATAGTGAAAACCTTACTCTTCTTTCGTACTGTCCAGCACGAAATAAATAGTACACTTGATGCTAAGAAGCACCTTGGATGAGAAAGGAGATGATACCAATTCAGTTGTGTTACCAGAGATTATGGGGGAACCGAGTGGGAAACCGGGGTTTTTAGGGTGGGGAAATGTCATAAGCGAGTGATTTACAGCAATAATAATGGTCAGAAAGGCTAAATAAGAACAAGATAACCAGTTAGTAAAACATATGGATCATGTAAGTGGCTGAACATAGGCCAAACATGATTATTTAACACATTTGAGATTTTTAAAAGGGTACAAAACCTAACAAACCCACCTAACCTAACCAAGTAGTTCTCAGGTCACAACCCCTAGCCGGGGGCAAGCCCCCGGACCCCCTTCCCAGGTCAAAACGCCTTGGACAATCCCAATATCAGCCTTCATCATAAATTCTTTAAACAAGCAGGCTTTTTTTTTTTTTTTTTTTTTGCATTTGGAGATTTAAAGTTAAGTCTGCACACATTTCTTGAATTGAGGATATATATACTAAATAATTTGATTGTTCCCTCACATCCTTCGAAATCAGCAAGCTTGTTTTTTAAGCAATATTGCATGGGGTTTGATACGGATTCACCAAGAAACTGAGCAGCACGCTCAAAATTCATTGTTCTCTTTGATCCAAGCAATATTTTGTGACCTCAATTTATTGCCTAAATGTAACCTTTCATTGTCTTGCAATTTGTGCAGCTTTTCTATGAAATCCCATTGAATTTGATTTCCATGGCAAACGAAAAAAAAAATAATGGTTACTTCCACCAAGCAAAGGGGGAATCTTGGCCGAGAGGTGGGAATATTATCCTGGGACAAAGTTCCCCCGGGGGGATATATATCCTGGGCCATATTTTCCCCGGGGGGAAAACCAGACCGTTACACCGGTTCCGTCAGAATAGATACTCACCAGAACGTCAGCCGGGCCAGCCCAACCCCCACTGTGGTGTCCTACCACAGCAGTGGCCTCCCCAGTAAACAGCTTAAACTTACGGTCCTGGGGGGAGACTAATCTCTTGCCATGCGAATGCTAGGCAAACACGTTGCCACTGTACTAGACATTTTATTTATCGAGAGATTTTTTAGTTAATGGAAAAGCTATTGTACTAAGATAGAGATTAAAAAAAAACTAAAAAATCAAAATATGTAAGATTTTTAATTTGTTTTATAGAAAATCTGATAGTAAAATGTGTACCTCTAATAATAAACCCCTGTTTATAGTAAGCTTCATTACAATATCTTTAGAAATATTGGACCAGTTCGATTTTTATTTTTTTTTTTAAATAAATCTAAATGTAAATATCAGGTCACTTAAAATATTTTACAGAAAAAACCTATATATATATATATATATACATATATAAATATATAAATATATATATATATATATATATATTTACATGTGTAAATATATATATATATATATATATATATATATATATATATATATATATATATATATATGAACATATATCACGAGCACACGTGATTTTAATTAATGTAAATATCACCCACGAATGGCATTTAATACCGAATTCTATCTTGGGAAATACATATCCACTTGGAATTCATTTTATGGTAACAGCTTCTGGCCGGGTGGTGATTCGAACCACCACCTGTACGGCTAGAAACCATGCTGGCAGGGACCCTACCGACTCAGCTATCTCTAGATAGCTGAGTCGGTAGGGTCCCTGCCAGCATGGTTTCTAGCCGTACAGTTGGTGGTTCGAATCACCACCCGGCCAGAAGCTGTTACCATAAAATGAATTCTAAGTGGATATGTATTTCCCAAGATAGAATTCGGTATTAAATGCCATTCGTGGGTGATATTTACTTTATATATATATATATATATATATATATATATATATATATATATATATATATATATATATGTAAATTTTATCAAAATCTAGTAATAAGTCGTGACAACTCGGCCGAAGCAAAGATTTTCTTTAGCGTGTTATAGATCGTGTTTCTGTGTTTTACTTGGAATTATTATATCGGTGCCTTGCATTAGGTTTTATTTCATAAACTCATAAGAAGAGTTTTACTGGTCTTAATATGATTCCCATGGTAGTCTGTATGTGAGTTGATTGTGAATCATGTCCTTTAACTTTTTATTTTTCTTTATAATTTTTAATATATCAAAGAAGTTTTAACTAAAATAACAACACGTTGAAACGGTTGCTAGGAATAGTCCCTGGTAGTGCATGACAGTATGCGTGGTGTGTGGGACGTCAGAGAAAGTATCTGTTCGTAATGTTTCCCGTGTCTCGACACACGCCAAGCTTCACTTGCTTACCAGTGGAACTGTTTAACAAGTTAACTGCGGAACTTTATATCGAACCAATGCTTTCGGTTAGCTGGTAATAAATTCACTTGGCCAACATTTATTCAATGTCAGGGGGTAGTCACCTCTTACCACGGTTACCTAGGCCAAGTGTATGCACCGTCAATTGATTTACTCTTTAATCGGATTAAACCAGATATATGCAGTGGAGTAGTGTTGGAATCTTGATGACGATACGGTTGAATTTAATTTTCCAAAGCAATGGTAATTATAGTTTTTGTCTAGAAGTTTCGTAGTTCATCTGGATTGGATAGAAGATAGCACGGTATATATGTACATTTACGGTTAATTAGCATATGTATATATATATATATATATATATATATATATATATATATATCATATGTATATATTATATTGTATTTATATATTATACATGTTTATATTATATTTATATATTGTATATATTTATTATATATTTATATATATTTTATTCATATTAATTATATTTATATATATTATATATATATATATATATATATATATATATATATATATATTTATATATATATATATATATATATATATATATATATATATATATATATACTGTAGGTTATTGTACCGCAGAAGATAGCCTCGTGATTTTTCAAATAAGCGAATATATATATATATATATATATATATATATATATATATATATATATATATATATATATATATATATATATATCCTATGGAAAGCATTAGTTAAATTTCGCCAGTCGTCTCTATCTTGAGCTTTTAATTCAATACTTTCGCGCTTCATAGTCCTCAGCCATGTAGGCCTTGGTTTTCCAACTCTTCTAGTGCATTGTGGAGCCCAGTGGAACGTTTGGTGAACTAATCTCTCTTGGGGAGTGCGAAGAGCATGCCCAAACCATCTCCATCTATCCCTCATCATGATCTCATCTACATATGGTACTTAAGTAATCTCTCTTATAGTTTCATTTCTAATCCTGTCCTGCCATTCAACTCCCAATATCCTTCTGGGGGCTTAGTTCTCAAACCTAGTAAATCTATAGGAGAATGTTTCATTGTCATTCCATGACTCATGTCCACAGAGGAACACCGATATCACTAAACTGATAAATAGTCTGATTTTTATATGTAATTTCAGGCGATTTGGTTTCCAAATTTACTTAACTTTACTTAACGGATATAAAGCTTAGTCCCAAATTTTGTCAGGTCAGTGAGATTTTGGGAGACATTTAAACTGAATCAAGTTTACCTTAAAAAGGGAACTGAACTTGGTACTGCCAGTCAGGATTTTTAACGTATTTTGCTGTCACGTTTGAGCTGGCAATATTTTCTAGGAAAACTTTAGTTGTATACTCAGTTATATAAGTAAACATATTATTACCGGGTTTGATTATTTGAAAACTAACAACGGTAATTGCAGTGTTAGTACTAGCAATCACTTTAATCTGATTACAGTGAAAACAACATGGGCCATTTAAGTAGCTTGCAGAAACGAATGCGCTGTGAGGTAAGACGTATCTATAGTCAGGATAAATAGTATTCCTTCACGTATTTTTAAAACTTTTGGGTATGCTTATCTATCACAGAAACAATTTACTTGGTAATGAGAAGGAAGAGCCAAGGTTTACAGGACAGCCACCGTAAGAACCCGTGTTTACATGTGTTTGGGGCAGTCTTAAACGAACGAGCTAACTGTTAATTCACCAGAATTCTCTAAAGAAGAATATTGAGAATGTTGTTTTTATAAACTGCAACATGAAGCAACATCGTTTTTCGAGGGTCGGTATGCAATAATGCCAATCAGTTTGGAATAGCGCTGCCCATATCACCTACGCAACTATCGATCGAACGTTCTAGATGGTCAGTTCCTCATTGGCGCCCCAGTCCAGCGCTGGCCAATAGGATGATGTCAGACAGGCGGTGGATGACCGTCACACAGAAATCGATTTCCCGATGATTGGCGAGGAATGTGAACTGCAGGTATAGACTTATTTCCATCTATTGTTTTTCTTTTTTTTTAAATTCTGAAGTTAGCCACTTCTAATGGCTGTTATTATTGTCTTGGTGGGGTGAATATAGTTCGTTGGGAGAAGGGAAAACTTTCTTATTAGGCCTACTTGATCGATTTTCTTTAATGGGAAAATGTTGTTTATCTTGGTACGAAATAAGATAATATGAAGGTAGTTTACGATTTACGGAATATTATGATTTACTGTTATTGTGTCAGGAGTGAAGCCGCTTGGGAACAAACACGGAGTTGAGACTAAATTACTGTATTAGGGTAAGTAGGTAAGGATGAGGATCCTAGATTAGGTTAGGTGGTTTGTTGGGTTTGTTTTCATTTTAAGATGTGGTTTTCCTGTCATTACTTTTGAAATTTTACACCCGGTCTGTCATTGAAATACAAAAGTTCTTAGTTTAGGTCATTTTACTATGAATTCGTGGAGAGAGAGAGAGAGAGAGAGAGAGAGAGAGAGAGAGAGAGAGAGAGAGAGAGAGAGAGAGTTCTATTTTAAATATGGCCTTTATCAGGCAACTTACAATGAAATCCGTTTTAATTCCTTCCGAAATCCTTATTTTTTCGCTATTTCCTACAAGCACAGAAATTTTGCTACGCTATATATAGCAGGTGTATTCAAACTCCTCACACACGGATGCATTGTGTAACTACATAAAGATTTCAAACAAAACTCAGACGACGAAGCCACGCTGGTTGAATAACTTATGGGCGGGGATCGATGTGTATCAGCTTCGTTATTTCGAGATGAACTCCAAGCAGATTTCTGTAGCGTGAGTCATCAGATCCACTTTGCTAAGTGATTTTTTTTTTTAAACTTTCGTGTTAGTAGTTAATGGTTCATATAAATTCTGAATTGAAAATCCTATAAAATGATACTAAGCCTAATTATGATTGTAATAAATCAACCAAAACACAATAAACGAACCGAAATAGGTTGCTTATTATAATGTTTAAATCTTCGTTTGCCGTCTCCATGTATAAAAATCCCAGCAAAGCCAAATAGATAAAAACAAAGTATTACGTAGACTAAAAGGAGGCTGTCAACCTTAATTTTACCAAATAAAGACCTGTTATAAAATATCGTAAAAATCATTAGGCCTACTTTTACTTTATTTTAGAAAATTATTCAAGTCGTATCCTAATTATTGAAAAATATATAGCTTAATATAATACATTTTCCTTTTCGTTAAATAAACAATAATGACAATTTTTCAAAATAAACGAAATGAAGTCACGTTGAAAATTCACGGAAATCAAAGCAGGAAGTCACATGATTCTCTCTCTCTCTCTCTCTCTCTCTCTCTCTCTCTCTCTCTCTCTCTCTCTCTCTCTCGTGTGAATAAGCAAAGCGTTCAATAATCATTTGAATACTTATTCGTACACTAACCAAACTAGTGGTTGGAAGTTTCTCCTTTTCTTCAAATGTAAAGGTGCTTAAAGGATAGTAATCTCTATGGATGTCTTTTCTTTCTAATTTTCTTTATTAAATTGCAGTATGTTCCATTTTTTCAATATTAGAGAAAACCTTTACTTATAGATAAACGTTCAACATGTGCATAAGGAGTAGATGGTTTCGAATACTCTAGATATATTCTTTATACGTAGGCAGTGTCATAAACAATATGAGGACAGGTAATTGGCGTAGCCTATCATTAGTTCTCGGAAAACAACAAATTAGATCCATAACTAGTAATCTCAATATAACACCCCGTTTGGAATAAGTTCCACTTACTTACATCGTTGTGAAGTAGAGAAGAATTGTTACACATTTCTTATATAAAAAACCGAGGTGGTTCCGGCAGCTTTTTGATTAGTACAAGGATAAACAATCATAGAGGACACAGAAACATCCCTCGGTCTAATTCCTTGGAAAAAGCCACTTTAAACTGCACCTCCTGGGTATTTCAGTGGTAACGTGTTCGTATAACATTCCCATGACAGTAGATCGATCCCTGCCCGGGACCGCAAGTTTAAACTGTTCACTGGGGAGGCCATTGCTGTTGTTGTGCTCCACAATGGGGGGGTTGGGCTTGCCCGGATGACGTTCTGGTGAGCATCTATTCTTATATTCTAGACATTTGACATATATATATATATATATATATATATATATATATATATATATATATATATATATATATATATATATATATATATATTTCTATAAAGCGGTGCTAAAAGATATTGCATGAACATATATTCAT
>NC_090732.1:13406573-13415082 GCF_036898095.1 Palaemon carinicauda
ATGTGAATCGCAAACACACAATCAGAAATATAAAATACACGACTATCAAAATTCGTTGCGAATAAGGTAAGAATCTTTCCAGAAGCAAAACTCTCTCTCTCTCTCTCTCTCTCTCTCTCTCTCTCTCTCTCTCACATCCTTTTATCCTTTCCAGACATGAAGGTCACTGAACTTTATCGAGCGCACTCTAGAGAAGAGCTTCTTAACAACTCCATGTATTTTTTATTATGGCATAGCAGCGCTCGAGCCAATAGGGTTCTCGCGGGAGGCGAATTTATCTGAGTTCGATACATCGTATTTTCTAACTTTTAGTCTTATTAAGAGAGAGGGCAACGCACTCCTATTTCTGTAACTTAATAATGAGACAATTGAGAGCCTCTGGCATTCCGATGACGTCCTGTCATGATTATCCCTTTGGAGGGAGGGGGAGGGGCAACCTGCAACCTACCTACTGTAGGTTACCTAAGGTCGATCTCATAAGCGGAACTTTGATGATGTAATCTTTTATTTTTATAATTTGTGCTGCTAAAATTTGTTTATTATATTTTCAGCGTTTATTTCTTTTTATTATGACATAATAAAGAGATGGGAAGAATATTTTGAGGCCTTACTGAATGAAGAAAATGAAAGATTTCTAAGAGGAGACGGGGACACAAATTGTGGACCAGTCACAGAAATAACAAAAGCTGAGGTTAGAGGGGCACTGGGAAAGATGAAAAATGGTAAAGCTGTGGGACCAGATGGCATACCTGCAGAAGCCTGGAAGGCTCTTGATGAGGAAGGAATTGACATATTGTGGCAGTTAATGAAAAAGATTATGGAAAGTGAGACAATACCCGAAAAATGGAGGGAAAGTATATTAATCCCAATATTCAAAGAGAAAGGGGACATACAGTGTTGTGAAAATTATCGAGGAATAAAACTCATCTCACATACACTGAAGGTATTTGAAAGAATTATGGATGAAAGATTACGGCAGCAAGTTTCCATCGGTAGACAGCAACTAGGATTCATGAAGGGGCTAAGTACTGTGGATGGTATTTTCGCTTTGAGACAAATTATGGAAAAGTACAGAGAGAAGCAAAAGGTCTTGCATATGGCCTTTATAGACCTAGAGAAGGCATATGACAGAGTACCACGACAGGAAATATGGAGATGTCTCAGGGGGAGAGGAGTGATGGAGAAGTATGTCAGAATGATCAGGGAGATGTATAGAAATGTAAAGACCAGCGTCAGATCTACAGTTGGAAGAACTGAAAATTTCCAAGTTGGAGTCGGGCTACATCAGGGATCTGCTCCAAGCCCACTCCTGTTTAACATCGTCTTGGATGTGTTAACAGAGGATGTCAGGGAGGAGCCACCATGGTGTCTGCTCTATGCAGATGATATAGTCTTGGTAGCCGAGAACAGGGAAGAACTGGAGGGGAAACTAGAAAGATGGAGATATGCCTTGGAGAGTAGAGGTTTAAGAATAAGCAGGAAGAAGACAGAGTATATGACAACCGAGATGGATGGCGACCAGCAAACTACGATCAAATTAGGCGGAGGAAACATCAAAAGGGTTCATAAATTCAAGTTCCTTGGTTCAGTGATCGACAATGGGGGGAACATGGAAGAGGAAATTAACAACCGGATTCAGTGTGGTTGGAACAACTGGAGGAAGGTGTCTGGTATCATATGTGATAGGAAAGTCCCTATAAGATTGAAGGGCAGAGTGCACAAGGCAGTGGTCAGACCAGCAATGACATATGGATTGGAAGCAGCACCCCTAAAGAAAACAGAGGGTAGAAAGTTGAACGTAACCGAGATGAGGATGCTTAGGTGGATGAGTGGAGTAACCAAAAAGGACAGGGTTAGAAATGAACATATTAGGGGTACAGTAAAAGTCACTGAGGCATCAAAGAAAGTGCAAGAGGCAAGGTTAAGATGGTATGGCCACCTGATGAGAAGAGAAGGGCAACACATGGCAAGAGAAGTGATGGACGTGGAGGTGGATGGAACACGAAGGAGAGGAAGACCTAAGACCAGGTGGAGAGATTGCATTAGAGATGATATGAGGGAGAAGGGAGTATGGGAGGAAATGACACAGGACAGAGGGAGATGGAAGAGACTCATTAGAAACGGCGACCCCGAATAGGGATAAAGCTGGGAAGAAGAAGAAGATTTCTTTTTATTATGAATGAGTGTGCTTTAATTTGCGACACGCATGCACTTATAAATAAGTTCATGTTTATATATATATATATATATATATATATATATATATATATATATATATATATATGTATATGTATATGTATACATATATATACATATATATATATTATATATATATATATATATATATATATATATATATATATATATATATATATATATATACATATATATATGTGAGTGTGTGTGTGTATGTATGCAAGTACGTCATTGTTTGCGTATATAATTAGTACATTTGTTATTATATTAGTTTTAAAGTCCATTTCCTCAATGGCCACTAAATATTCACAAGGACAAGAAAAGAAAAATCTGGATATTTCATATTTTATTTCAACACATAATTGATAATTGTATGAATACATTCATGAATACAATCAAAACGAAGAATGTTCAGGTTGCACTGCTTTTAACAAAATAACAGCGAACTCTTCGGAAAAACAGTTAACAATATTAGACTTTAGTCAAAGAAAATGAATAAGTTTGAAGTACAAAATATGACGGAAGATTTTGCTGTTCAGTTGTGCAATGTCAAGGTTTAGTTTAAGCGCAGATTATGGATTATCTCTCTCTCTCTCTCTCTCTCTCTCTCTCTCTCTCTCTCTCTCTCTCTCTCTCTCTCTCTTTGGATTGTTTACATGTCCGGTTGCCATCCATAAGGGCTGCAGAGTTTGGAATTTATGTAAGTGCTTTTTGGGGTGAACAATAATGCAGTGAGAGAGAGAGAGAGAGAGAGAGAGAGAGAGAGAGAGAGAGAGAGAGAGAGAGAGAGAGAGAGAGAGAGTGTTTATGTAGTGGTCATAAATCATTTACTTATCGGCAGCTATACTTATAACACTTACTATGTACAGTTTTTTAGTAACTAATAATTAAGAAAAGCAATTATGCTTTACGATATAAAGGATATTCAACGCCGATTAGCTGAAAAAATATTGTAACCTAATATTAACATTTTACATTGCAACTGCGAATGTATAATGAGATATTGATTTAAAGAATGAATTTGTTTGAATAACTAATCCTTCAAGACTCGTTTCTCGTCGTAGAAAAAAATTAATACCCAAAAGAAAATTAAGTTGATATTGATCGCAAGTTTTCGTTAACTTTACATCACCTGGAAAAGACCTTACTGTCGTGTCTGCTTCTAATTTGCGAGAATAAGTCTCGTCAGAATGGATATAAAAGGCTTATTTGTGTATCTGGCAGTTGTTTTGCTGCATTCCGAATTCCAGGAATGAATAAAAAATAACTGTACACTCGCTAAGGACAGAAAATTAGTTCAAATTGTCATTGAAAACTACTACAACATTAAGTTATTTTATTTTCAAGTAATATGTATAATAGATGACTTTTTGTAAGGGGTTTCAGTTTAATTATCAGTTTATTTTCAAGTTCACTGATTTCATGTATTAGATTTATGAGAGAGGCGATGTTATGACTGTTTTTTCGTGTTATATTTAAAAAATTTATGCTCTCTTTCTGTCAGTGTATGCAGAAGAGTTTTATCCATATCATATTCACTTCCGCATAAACAGTGTAAACATTGTAGCAACAATAAAAATATGAAAAGAAAAGTACACATTTCAATGCAAGTATTATTCTTTGGACAATTAGATCAAAACCGAAGACAGGTAAAAACTATCGAGAACAAAACAAATATCTGATTGAGCTCTCAAAAGTCAAACTAGAGTAGCAGTTGTCTAAACACACTTTGAAAAGAAAGAAAATGCTTTGCTCGACATATTTTCTATTTTCATAAAATGTCATATTTGATGATGTAGATAGAATCAGAAGAATTCTTTACAGCTGAAGTATTTGATTTGAATGTTAAAAACTTAACTTAATGGACAATTTCCATATAGCATTCTCTTGAGATCAGTTTATTCAAAGCTTAGTGCTTTCATACGACCATTATTGCTAAAAAGAAAATATTTTTCTTTATTTCTTTCCCTGTTCAGTGTATGTCGACTCCTGTTTTTGTATTTACTTTCCATCAAAAAATATATTATAAAGCAACATAAAACAAAATATGATGCATAATTGAGGGCCGGGTTCATCAACCTATATGCTCGTTTCTCTTTACGTGTCAGTATTTCATCACATTTCTTGATATGTTGAACCATATTTCTATATGCTCAAGAGATTATTTCCATCCCCATTAATATAATGGAGAGCAAATTATCTTAAAATATCATGCAGAACACTTAGAGTATATAAGCATTACGGGGAGAGAGAGAGAGAGAGAGAGAGAGAGAGAGAGAGAGAGAGAGAGAGAGAGAGAGAGAGAGAGAGAGAGAGAGAGAGAAGGGGGGAGTCGGTTGTGACTACCGTAATGCTTTTGGATATAACTATGCACCTATATATTATTATCCAAGTTAGAATAGTAACTATTTGTGTAATATAAAATATATACATGTTTTAGCAATTACGAAAACTAGATAAAGAAATACCAACACAACTGCATCCGTCGTGTATCAAAATATATTTGGTCCATCACATTACTAAGTAAAGAGGAACTGTTACTATATGGTACCTATAACGGTCATTTTTGGTTCACACCGCGTCGGTTTACTGGCGGTTTCTTGCGAACCCACGCCGCAACTGCCCGTAACACAAACTGCATAAGTGTAAACCTACCTTAGTAAGCGTCTCAAGTTTTTCATGGACGTAACAAGATCTACATAAACTTAGAAAACTATATAAATCTCATGGACTTTACATTAAATTTGTTATATATCATTTTATAAAACTCTACAATTTGGACGGATAATTTAACTCCAGAAAGAAGTTGCGTTTGAAGTTTAAGAGATCAATACATTTCACGTGTTTGTGTTCACAATATCGGTGGTATTTTGCTTTCGATGTGGTATCAAAACATTAATTCTGAGTACATAACCTACAATCAGCCTTTGGGTAAGTTTAAAAGTTTGATACTTTGATATGATGTATTCATTTCACTTACATATAGATACATGCGCATTTATGCAAGCAACACCCATACAAATGTATAATACATACACTTACACACCTCTATATATATATATATATATATATATATATATATATATATATATATAGTGTGTGTGTGTGTGTGTTTGTATACATACATACATACATACACATATACATCTATGTTTGTGTATATATATATATATATATATATATATATATATATATATATATATATATATAGTGTGTGTGTGTGCGTATGGAATAAACAGTTTAATGTAGAATAATATAGCAAACACACGTATTTATATATAAAATATATACAGTATATACCGTGTAGCCAATGTATCAGAATAAACACATACTGTATATTTATCTTCTTCAAGTCCCATGAATGAAAGTGGACGGAGTAATATGGAACATTAATGAAAAGAGTATTTCATTAATAACTCGTTGATTATTTGCTTTCTCTGGGGGTTGTGTTTATCTGCTTCCTGCGTCAATTATAGAATTAAAAACTGGTATGCACACATTCTGTGACTATGACTCTTGCTACATTTCAAAAAAATTTTCACCCTTGAAGTTTTGTAAATATATACATTATCATCATCTCCTACGCCCGTTGACGCGAAGGGCCTCAAGAGGATTCATTGGCTAAATTCATCAAAGGATAACCAGTTCCTTGTGATGCGCAGTGCCTATCTAACTAAGGCAAGTTACTGAGAGTAAACTTATTGGGCAGTAAATTTTCAGGTCTTTTTTTCTAGCAATACCCTAGACTGTATTTAGAGTTGAAATTCAAAATCAACTACATAAAATTATGCTTAAAAAGTCCTTGATTTATGGTCTATCAGCTGTGGCTCCTGGACAGTGGACCCTGAACACAAATTTCATTCATCACCTCAAGATTCCCTCTGGCAAATTCCATTTGTTGCGTTCTTTTATGGAATTTTCTTTCAACACTCCATGTATTGCTGCTGATACTAGCGTTTACACCATTTACCCACAAATTTACACCTTTTACACAAGTTAAAAGTTAACTTTTGAGGCCACAGTAGTCCCTCTTACGGGCTGCCCCAGTGCAATAGCCCGTGTCTTGCTATAGGCAGGGCAATCTTTTACCTACCTACCTACCTGCCCACAATATCGTCGTGTATGCTGGGTCCATCCCATTATTACATATACATTAATTTGCCTCCTTTAGGGATACTTCTAGTTTGCAAAGATACTAGCATTATCTTCCTTCATACTCGTAATATCATCCTTGATACTGAAGGCTTCGTTCTTTACACTTGTTGTATCTTCCCTCGTAACTAGAACATTATCAGGGAAATTTGCAATTTGTCCTTTGATACTTGTAGTGTCACCATTGATACTCCCAGTTTCATTCTTGGCACTTGTAGTTTCTCCTTTAATGCTCACAACATCACCCCTGATACTTTCAGTCTCTTCTTTCATGCTTGTAGTATCTCCCTTTACAGACAAGGTATCGTCCTTTGTACTGATAGCTTCTCCTTTCATGCCATTAGTATCATCCATGGTATTCGTGGTATCACCCTGAATGCTTGTCGTTTCTGTCTTGATGCTTTGAATTTCCGCTTTGAAACTCATTGTTTCACCCTTGATACTTGTATTGTCTCCCTTGATACTTATACTTTCGCTCTTGATACTTGTGTTGTCACCTTTGTTACTGGCATTGTCTCCCTTGATACTTGTAGTGTCACCATTCATACTTGTTTGATCCAGTTTGACACTTGAGGTCTCTGCCCCAGTGGTTATAGAATCCCCTTCAATACTTGTAATTTCTCCTTTTATGCTTGTACTTTCACCCTTGATGCTTGTACTTTCACCCTTGATGCTTGTAGAGTCAGCCATGATGCTAGTAGTATCTGTCATCATCATCGCAGCATCACCATTGATATTTGTATTTTCATCCTTGACACTTGAAATCTCTCCCTTGATACTAGTATTTTCGCCCATGAAACTTAAAGCATCCACCTTGAGACTTGTAGCATCCGCTTCGATACTTGTGGTTTCTCCCTTGATACTTGTGTTGTCATCATTCACACTTGTAATATCACCTCTGGTACTTGACGTCTCTCCCTTTATACTATTATTATCATCTTTAATACTTGTAGCATCACCCTTTACGCTCACAGTTTCTCCATTGATACTTCTAGTATCCTCACCAAGACTTGCAGTATCACCCTTCATACTTGTCGTATTGGTCACGATACTGACATTATCACCCTTTATACTTGTGTTGTCATCCTTGATACTTGAAGTCTCTTCCTTGTTACTTATGGTATCATCTTTGATACTGGTTGTTTCTCTTTTTATACTAACTCTATCATCTTTGATACTAGCATTTTCTCCTTCGATAGTTGTAGTTTCCCCTTTTATACTGAAAGCCTCAGCCTTGATACTATCATTTTCTCCTGCGATACTAATAGTATCCCCAGTAAGACTTGTAACTTCACCTCTGATACTTGCAGTGTCTCCCATGATACTTGTAGCATCACCCTTTATACTTGCAATATCTCCCTTAACACTTGCAGTTTCTCCCAGGATACTTGTAGCATCAACCTTCATGCTTGTAATATCTCCTTTGACACTAGCAGTTTCTCCCAGGATACTTGTAGCATCACCCTTTATACTTTCAATTTCCCCCTTGACACTTGCAGTTTCTCCAAGGATACTTGTAGTATCACCCTTTATACTTGCAATATCCCCCTTGACACTTTCAGTTTCTCCCAGGATACTTGTAGCATCACCCTTTATACTTGCAGTTTCACCCAGGATACTTGTAGCATCACCCTTTAAACTTGCAATATCCCCCTTGATACTTGCAGCTTCTCCCCGAATACTTGCAGCATCACCCTTTAAACTTGCAATATCCCCCTTGACACTTGCAGTTTCTCCGAGGATACTTGAAGCATCACCCTTTAAACTTGCAATATCCCCCTTGACACTTGCAGTTTCTCCAAGAATACTTGAAGCATCACCCTTTAAACTTGCAATATCGCCCTTGACACTTGCAGTTTCTCCAAGGATACTTGTAGTATCACCCTTTATACTTGCAATATCCCCCTTGACACTTGCAGTTTCTCCCAGGATACTTGTAGTATCACCCTTTATACTTGAAGTTTCACCCAGAATACTTGTAGCATTACCCTTTAAACTTGCAATATCCCCCTTGACACTTGCAGTTTCTCCGAGGATACTTGAAACATCACCCTTTAAACTTGCAATATCCCCCTTGACACTTGCAGTTTCTCCAAGGATACTTGAAGCATCACCCTTTAAACTTGCAATATCCCCCTTGACACTTCCAATTTCTCCAAAG
>NC_090732.1:13415582-13418082 GCF_036898095.1 Palaemon carinicauda
TCTCCCAGTAATACTTGTAGCATCACCCTTTATACTTGCAATATCCCCCTTGACACTCGCAGTTTCTCCCAGGATACTTGTAGCATCACCCTTTATACTTGCAATTTCCCCCTTGATACTAGCAGTTTCTCCAAGATACTTGTAGCATCACCCTTAATACTTGAAATATCCCCCTTGACACTTACAGTTTCTCCAAGGATACTAGTAGCATCACCCTTTATACTTGCAATATCTCCTTGACACTTGCAGTTTCTTCCTGGATACTTGTAGCATCACCCTTTATACTTGCAATATCCCCCTTGACACTTGCAGTTTCACCCAGGATACTTGTTGAATCACCCATTATACTTGTAATATCCTCCTTGGTACTTGGAGTTTCCCCCAGGATACTTGTAGCATCACCCTTTATACTTGCAATATCCCCCTTGATACTTACAGTTTCTCCCAGGATACTTGTAGCATCTCCCTTTATACTTGCAATATCCCCCTTGACACTTGCAGTTTCTCCCAGGATACTTGTAGAATCGCCCTTTAAACTTGCAATATCCCCCTTGACACTTGCAGTTTCTCCTAGGATACTTGTAGCATCACCCTTTATACTTGATATTTCCACTTTGATACTTGCAGTTCCTCCCATGATATCTGTATCATTCTTATACTTGAGGTATCTTCCTAGTACTCACTGTATCTTCTTTGTTGCTTGTAATTTCATCTGTCTCCTCTTGAACTATGGTTCCGAATAATGAGGGCTCTGAGGTCTTATCTAATTGTTACCTGAAACTGACGAAGGGCGAGAACCTTTACCATCAGAGCCGATAATGTCGCTAATTGATACCAAAGATGACTTGACAGACGACAACTTTAAGTGGTCTCCAGATGGATGTAGCTCTTCCTTCTCGGAGGTCTGTGGGTACTGCTCAGATGTAGATCCTAACTCTGGCAATGCTGTATCTGTAAGAAGAGTTTGGAAAAGAAAATCTTTAGTCTTGTTATGATATACTTTCATAATCTATGCTATTTGCTAAGATATGTCTTTTATCTTTTATCAAGACGACCCTTTGGCACATTAAATGACCTAAATAGGTCTGGATGTATGTGTAACGAATAACAAAGCTAAACTATAGTATTTTGACTTGATAGGAATCATGACAAAGAATTCATACATTGAATAACTATATAATGAAAAAAGTAATGTGCTTTAGTACATAATCAAGCAAGGCAACTAGAAATCAAGAAAGCAGGTCATGACATTTAGGCAATGATACAATGGAAGGTTTCCGAACATTAGTTATATGGTCAAGACAAGACCCAGTTCGCGGGATCGACATGTGAAAGCTTAAACTTGAAGGGCACTCAGTAGAGAGCAAACCTCGCTTCGGCACCTTATTTCTCGACCTTTTGCTCGACCTTGACCTTGACCTTTGACCTTAACATGTATTAATTGGCGTGGATTTTCATACGCCCAAACACGATCCAAGTTTCAAGTCTCTGTGACAACGATATCCAAACTAAGGCTGATATCGGGTATTAGGACCTTATGCTTGACCGTGACCTTGACCTTTAACCTTGACCTTTGACCTTCCAAAATTAAAATTTTGGAAGGTCAAAGGTCATTTCCTGCCTTTTACATTACAGTTAATCCCTATGGCCAGGAAGCTGTTCACAAACAAACCCATAAATTACAAACACACAAATAGTGGGTAAAACATAACCTCCTCCTAACTTCGTTGGCGGAGGTAATGACCCAACAACCACAAGTAGTAGCATAGATAGGCCTACTCTAGTCGATTAAACTAAGCAAAGCAGGATGTAATGCATGACGAGTGTTTTAATTACCTTTTAAAGGCATTAGTCGCAAGCCTTGTATAATCATATGTTATATCTATATACTTATCTATATATTATGTACATGCATATCTGTGTATATGTTTTCATATATTTGCATATATGTATATATATTGATATATATTTATAAATATATATATATATATATATATATATATATATATATATATGTGTGTGTATATATATATAATATATATATATAATATATTTTATATATGTATATATATAATATATATATATAATATATATATATATATATATATATATATATATATATATATATATATATATATATTTATATATACATATATCTGTGCATATATACTGTATATATATATATATATATATATATATATATATATATATATATATATATATATATATATATATATACACACACACAGATATTATATGTGTATATTTGTATATATATATATATATATATATATATATATATATATATATATATATATATATATATAATTTATCCACAGTATATATGCACAGATATTATATGTGTATATTTGTATATATATATATATACTATATATATATATATATATATATATTATATATTATTATATATATAATTATATATATATATATATACAGTATATATGCACAGATATATGTATATATATATACAGTATATATG
>NC_090732.1:13423082-13433082 GCF_036898095.1 Palaemon carinicauda
CTCGTTACATCATGCGCTTCTGTTCATGGCTGGTAACGCCACTCTTATGAGATAGATTCTTCACCGTCTACAATTGATTGAACGATTAATTCATCGATTTTTGTAGCAGCTCAGATGTTAGAGACGAATACTAGACAAAGTGCGTTACAGGAAGAAGTTGAAGACTGATTCTGAATTCATGGAATTCGTGTCTATTTTTATTGACCATTTTATAAAGACAAGCACTTGCACCCTTCCGGCTTCACTGTAACTGGGAATATTAAGTCCCATTATTCTTATTATTTTTACCATACTGGTCTTGTTTCAGTAACCATTATGGTGTTACTGTAACTACTGCTTACTACTGAGAGAGAGAGAGAGAGAGAGAGAGAGAGAGAGAGAGAGAGAGAGAGAGAGAGATTCCACTGTTTGTTCCATAATCTTACTCTAACGAATATTGCAAAATTATCATTCGGTGTTTCCAGACTTTACTTGATGAAACTGCCCGTGCAGCTACAGTATTTGCGTGAACCATATTACAGAACTTCCGTAATAATACGAAGTAATATTAATCATATATATTAAAAAAAAAAAAAAAACTCGTGATTACAGTAAGAGCATTCTGGTGTTTCAAACATTCCCCCAGACATCGGCAGAAAGTTATTATGCAGTTATTCATTTGTATACTTTTCCTAAATGTTATATAGCATACATAGTTTATATATCATCATATACTGAACACTTTCACGTCTTTAGATATACACAGGGGAAAAATAGTTGGCATAAAATGAAAGGCATGGTATCTACCGATGACCTACAGCTGCAGTATAGGGGGGATAGGATAGGTGGGGGAGGGGAGGGGGAAATTAGGATTGGAAGGATTGGAGGGAAAAGTGTTTAATTGAAGTACAGTGGGAGATGAAAAGATTGGGGCAGACCGAATAGCTCTTTGTTGTTTTTTTGTTGTCAACATCTTGCCTTGTGGACTTCCAGGAAGGGAGTTCTCTTACCAGTCTCCGAGGGACTTGTTTTTTCGTGATTATTCCCTTTATGGGGCGTGTTTATTTATTTGTTTGTCTACTTTTGTTTTATTGTTTTATATTAATACTCTGGTTTGGTTCATCCTGAGCTATGAAAGGAGCTATCCTTCTACATCATGAGGCTCAATACTACACAGTACTCTAGAAGTTTTATTCCAGGTGTGACCAAGTTGTGGAATGATCCTCCTAATCGGGTAGTTGAATCAGTAGAACTTCATAAGTTCAAACTCGCAGCAAATGTTTTATGTTGAACAGGCTTACATAAGTCCTTTTATAGTTTATATATCAAATATATATTTAAATGTTAATGTTTTTTAAAATATTTTAGTTTAATTTTCTTTACTTGTATCTTTTATTTATTTCCTTATTTCCTTTCCTCACTGGGCTATTTTTCCCTGTTGGAGCCCTTGGGCTTATAGCATCTTGCTTTTCCAACTAGGGTTGTAGCTTAGCTAATAATAATAATAATAATAATAATAATAATAATAATAATAATAATGCTTGCCAATGACCTCAATAGAGGCATTGCAATTAAAAGCTATCAATTGGGTCACCTGTTGGGTCGGAGAGCTGGGTCAAACTCGCTTGGTATGCAAGACTAATGTCCTCGCCAGGTAAGTGCTAAAATGCAGTTAGCGCTTGGGCACTTTTGTTCATGATTTATTGTAAAGTCTTTTTAATTTACCTCCTATATTTTCATGTAGTGAATCTGGTGAATTTTTAGAAAGGTGATTTAATGGCTAGTTCCAAAATAGTTTCTCATTATACTTGAGCATTTAAAATTTTTATTTTAAATATTTCATTTTCAGTTAAACATACCGTGAAATGTTGTTTGGCCCTCATGATGTTTATACAATTAAAGATCCTTTTTAATAATGATAAATGCATTTATGGTAAAGATCTATTATGAATTACATGAATATCTATCAAAATTATTTATCAAGAAATTAAATAACGGGAAAATGTATTTATTTCCCATAGCATTCTTTTTATCATACATCTTTGTCTGACCCAGAATTAAAAGCATATTACATGAAAATAAATATAATGACGAATTTTACCTTATGGTGAAAGACTCAAATTACCCTTTGAATAAATTAAGCGGTATTCATTCCAAGGATTCTTTCGGGCTGGAAACTCTTGCAGGTGTTCAAGGCAAAAATTCATAGAGTATTATACAGATACACGCACAAATATGCATGCGCACATGCATACAAACGTCTCCCTGTATAATAAAGAGCAAGAGTATGGCTATATATATATATATATATATATATATATATATATATATATATATATATATATATTATAATATATATATATATATATATATATAAATATATATATATATATATATTATATTTATTTATATATGTATATGTATATGTATATATATTTATATCTATATATATATATATATATATATATATATATATAATATATATATATATATATATATATATATATATATTATTTGGTTACGCTCGGCTCTTCCGGTTCCTTGGGAGGGGAGAGAGGGAATAGTCATGCCCTGGTGAGAGGGGTGCTTGTGCATGTGTTTGCATATCTATCTAAATATTTAGCCATCATTTTTGACGGGTCGCATACACTAGTTTATATATATATATATATATATATATATATATATATATATATATATATATATATATATATATATATATATATATATATATATATATATATATATTCGTACACACCTTTCTAATTGGAAAGGGGATACCTTATCGTGGTGAAAGGGTTTGTGTATCGCTATGATTATCAAAGCTTGGTTTGCTATGACTGAGCAGACTAAAGTCTCCCACCATCACCAATTACAATTTGCACAGCGTTGTGATGAAAACTAGCCAGATCCCAGACATGAATAACGACGTGTCCGAGGCATTTGTCCTGCAGTGGACTAGAAATGGCTACATTTGTTGTTGTTGCTGTTGTGTGTCTGTGTGTGTGCATGTTCCTATCAACATGGACATCCTACAGACTTTTATCTTTTAAGGCAAGTGTTGAAGAATTAATATTTTGTATCCATGACCTTTTCCTCTCGTAAACCACACTGTATGTTTTCGTAGACCGTGATCTATCGTGGCCTTTATCAGTCACCCCTTCTCTTCTCCACGGAATCAATTAAATTTCCAACAAATGTGTTGCGTAACCATCATTTTTCTCTTAACAAATATCGTAATTCCTTTACTGGACTGTGCTCTGCGTATGCATTTATTCGTATGTGTTTTATTACGAACAAACGCTTGTTTCTTGATCTTAAGGCTTGGGTAGTCACAAATTACATGATTTACCCCTATCTGAAAAATTATTTGCTTAGTGCATTGCTGTAAGCAAAATATATGCTTTGCTCGCCTTGGTAAGCATTTCTGTTATATTCAACATTAACAGTACATCGCTAAGAAATTAATGTACTTTCATAAAAGGAAAATTTTGCTTAAGAATGGAGCAATTATAAAAAAATATCTAGATAGCAGTAGCTTGTAATTTTTCGTGTTCAGATGGTTCTCGAAGTCATCGTCGGGGAGATTAACAGCTAGCAACCCTGTTTAGATCATTGATAGAGGAGTTATATGATTTGGACTCTATTTATTTATTTCTCAGCCTAATACGAGTGATTATTTCTTTAATGGAACTTTCCGTATATTGATTACAGCGAGAAATACATACTCAAGTGTCTAGATTTCTAATTTTCCATTGTAATGGTACTTTTGTGCTAAGGTTCCAGGAACTACAGTTAAATATTCGCGGAATCTACATACCTGAGAGAGAGAGAGAGAGAGAGAGAGAGAGGAGAGAGAGAGAGAAGAGAGAGAGAGAGAGAGAGAGAGAGAGAGAGGAATAATACTTAACCTATTACACGAGCTTTCATATCTCTCTCTCTCTCTCTCTCTCTCTCTCTCTCTCTCTCTCTCTCTCTCTCTCTCTCTCTCACACACACACAGTTCGTGTTACCTTTAGCTAAATAATTCAACTGGTTTTGTTCCCTGAACTCCCTCTTGGTGCCGTTCACTACATCCATCTCCTTTTCTAATCGATAATCTGCCTGAGTCACAATCCTTGAAAAACGTCATGCATCAGAAAATACCTCTTCTCTCTCTCTCTCTCTCTCTCTCTCTCTCTCTCTCTCTCTCTCTCTCTCTCTCTCTCTCTCTCTCTCTCAAGGGTAAATCCTATGACTCAGGTCACGCTTTTGGAATGTTAGGAATTTCAGTATTGTTAGGCTTGGAATTCTATCCGCCTTGCTTTCCTTTGTTAGACTGATAATTAATTGGCTTGTGTTTTCTTACAGGAGTTTGTAAGAAATATGTCAATGTTGACATATTTCACTAGTCCTTCCGAGAATAATTTTTTTTCAAATTATATATATATATATATATATATATATATATATATATATATATATATATATATATATATATTATACATATATATATATATATATATATATATATATATATATATATATATATATATATATATGTATATACGTATGTATGTACAGTATATATATATATATATATATATATATATATATATATATATATATATATATATATATATATATATATATATATATGTATGTATATATATATGTATGTATGTATGTATGTGTATATATATATATATATATATATATATATATATATTATATATATATATATATATATATTAATTGATATGAAAAGTTTTTATCTTATAAAACAATATAAGTTTTGTTCTATAATGACATATTTCATTAATCCTTCCGTGAATAATTTTTTTTTTATAATTATATTTCATTAATTGAAAAGTTTTTCTCATATAAAACATTAAAAGCTTTGTCCTGTGCCGTCATATTTCGTTAATCCCTCCGTTAATTATATTTTTCTAAATTTATTAATTTTCTTCATTAATTGAAAAAGTTTTATATATAAAACATGATGCGCTTTGTTCTATGTTGACAAATTTCATTAATCCTTCCGTGAAATATTTTGTTTGCATTATTAATTTTCTTTCACTAATTGAAAAGTTTTTATCCTATAAAACAGTATAAGCTTTATTCTATGTTGATATATTTCAATAATCCTTCCGTGAATTAAATTTACTAATTAATTTTCTTTCATTAATTGAAAAGAAAAGTTTTTATCGTATAAAACATGATAAGCTTCATCCAATGTTGACATATTTCATTAATCCTTTCGTGAATTATTTTTATAATTTATTATTCTTTTCATTAATTGAAAAGACTTTTTTTGTCCGTTTCCTCATAATATGACTCGCTAACTATTATAGTTCCAGGTAGTCTCCCTTTTTCCATGGAAAGGACCTGTCCCCATTAGTAATTCATAGATTTTTTATCCTTGAGCAACATGTGCTGGAATGTTACGTGAAATAGGTCGAGTCACCTTGTAGGCAAATATTCTTATCTACTAAGCTTCTTACCATGCCAACAGGAATAATTGAAAAAGTGTATGCTTAATTTGTAATAAATAAAAGGCTGAAGAATTCGCACAACGCTATTACCATAAGTAATTTATAAATATTTAACTATGATTTTTTTTCAGAGAAGAGCCCGAGAGGCGATAAAGAATAGGCTACTTTTCTCAAAATAAGAATAGGCTACTTTTCTCCTAAAAGAAGATACTTTTCCCTAAAAAGTATAGGATACTTTTCTCGAAAAAAAAGAATAGGCTACTTTTTCGAAAAATAATAGGCTACTTTTCTAAAAAAAGAATAGGCTACTTTTCTACAAAAAGAAAAGGCTACTTTTCTAGAAAAAGAATAGGCTACTTTTCTCGAAGAAGAATAGGCTACTTTTTTCGAAGAAGAATAGGCTATTTTTCCCGACAAAGAATATGCTACTTTTCTCGGAAAAGAATGGGCTACTTTTCACGAAGAAGAATAGTCTACTTTTCTCGAAAAAATAGGCTACTTCTCTCGAAAAAAGAATAGGCTACTGTTCTGAGCTAGAATCCTATCATGACATAGAATGTTAGATTATTACCCCTGAATATCTGTTCGATTTTCCTTTCATAAAGTGTCTAGGAAATCTACGCCAGTACTTGTGGTGATCGTTACGTAATATGGTAGGTAATATGTGGTTAGATGTGTCATAATGGAAGGGAAGGCTATATGCATGAATTATAATATTTGGTGTTAAGGGTGGTCATACGAAGTGAACTGGGCATGTAAAGATCAGAGTGCGAAGACAAAATATACGCTTTTTAACAAATAGTTAAGAGAAATGCATCAAAATATATTCGAGTTGTGGTAGGGTAATTAATTATAGGATGAGATATGCATTCAAATGATATTTCAATGTAACAAAGTAATTTATAAATAGCAACTTATCGTTAAATTTGCTCTACGAAACTCGGGATATTAGTGAGCTGATAGGAAGAAACTGCAACTACCAGAAATGTTGGTGGGAAAGAGAATTTAGAAGACCACTTCAAATAAGAAGAAATTTATATATATGTATATATATATATATATATATATATATATATATATATATATATATATATATATATATATATATAGAGAGAGAGAGAGAGAGAGAGAGAGAGAGAGAGAGAGAGAGAGAGAGAGAGAGAGAGAGAGAGAGAGAGAGATTGAATGTTCGTGATTGCAAACGTCCAGGCGGTTCGGCACATAGAAGAAGAAGAAGAAGACGAAGAAAGAAGAAAAGGTTTTCGAAGGTTATATGTGAATAGAACAGAAATAATTTAGTGGTGGCTGAGTGAATGTCAGGAAATAAGGGTTACCTTTTACAAACGACCAAGACTGGAAGGTAAAAAGCAGATGAAGGGTTATCTAAATGGGAAACCCAGTTTGCTTTTGAACACACACACACACACACACATATATATATATATATATATATATATATATATATATATATATATATATATATATATATATATATATATATATATATATGTACAGTATATATATATATATATATATATATATATATATATATATATATATATATATATATATATATATATATATATATATATATATATATATGAGAGAGAGAGGTAACAAGCTAGATATGTGGCACAAGGGAGTAAGGGATTAAAGGAAAAAAATATTGTAAGTAAAACCAAATTGACGTTACAATTTGCTAGGAGCCTGTCTATATTAAGAAAGATTTGTATCACAAAGCTTAAAGCAAACTAACCCTTGTAACAGCTATTTGTGATGATTGTGTGATTCAACAGTTAGAGGATGCCAGAAAACTTCAAATCAATCAATCAAATCAGATGTTAACCAGAAGCCCATAACACGCAACGCCTAATTCTCAAATACCTTTCTGTCCTTACGCATGTAAGATTGATATTTCATTGGTATTTTTACTTGTTAGCCATTTTGTTTACCAATGATTAATGAAGGAATAATCGAAGCACACCCTTTACTTCTATTAAAGGTTTAAAGGCCTCTCATGAATGGCAGGGGCAAGGGACAGTGACATTGCCCTATCGAGCAGGAGAATGCCCTGTAGACTGACCGTATTTACATATGATCAGCGCCCAAGCCCACTCTCCACCCAAGCTACGACCAAGGAGGACCAGGTAATGGCTGATGACGACTCAGCAGATAGGGCTTTATGCTCCCCCAAACTCCTCATCCTTAGCTCACAAGGATGGTGTGGTTGCAGCGATCAGAGAAACTAATGATTTTTAGCAGGACTCGAACCCCTATCTGGCGTTCTCCAGTCAAGGACGTTACCCCCATTTGCCACCACCTAATATAAATTTTGTATTAGAAGGCGTACTACTTTGGCTATACCATTATAAGTGCTTCGTAGTAATGCCACAACTGAAGGAATTGTTAACTAGCAGACAGCTGGGAAAACAGTCGTTACGTTACTGTATATTGCATTGTTATCTACACGTTACACTTGGTGCAAGTACACGCAAAATAAAAATAAATAGCGGGTTCTGTCATGCACATTCCAGAAAATTTAATAAACCAGGTCACACTAGCTCTGATATTGAAATGTTCTTCTATTTATCACCATTTTCTTAGGTACCATAAGGGACATCATAAAATGCATGTCAAAATCCCGAATTATATTTTTACGCGATTGAAGAAGTAAAGGAAAGGGCAATATCGCTCAAGATTTATCAATCCACATATATTATCTAAGAGTGACCTATTACATGCTATTTATACCACCTATATCTGTCTCCCTCTACATAGACTGACATACATTGCTTTATTCATAAAAGATCGAAATCTTACACGATAGTTAATTAACTTCTACGGTTTTCATCATTATTACCATTCTAATTTCATCAATTTTAGTTCTATCTTGATGTTTCTCTGGGTTAATGTACATCACGTACAATTTCTTTAGCGTTTATTCTCAAACTTATCACATGAAAATATCAAAACAGACAGTTGATTCTCCCACACACACGCGCCCTCTTTTTTTATAAGCCCCTAAATGATATATTTCTACTATATGTCATTTCCTCAATCAAAATCCTTTTATACGCATTCTCTGTTATGCAGAACAATAGATGATATAACCATAATTCTTTCTGGCGCCTATATAATCTATACCCCTGTACAAATAAACATCCATCATATCTTACACATTAGGTAAGACTATATAGGTACTCTAGGTAAGCCGATGTGGCCTATGTTATAACGTCCCTGACTGGTGAGCACCAGACGGGTTCGAGTCCCGCTCAAACTCGTTAGTTTCTTTGATCGCTGCAACCTTACCATCCTTGTGACCTATAGATAGGGGTTTTGGGAGAGCTTATATGTCTATCTGCTGAGTCATCAGCAGCCATTATTGCCTGGCCCTTCTTGGTCATAGCTTAGGTGGAAAGGGGGCTTGGGCGCTGATCATATGTATATATTGTCAGTCTCTAGGGCACTGTCCTGCTCAATAAGGCAATGTCACTGTCTCTTGCCTCTGCCATTCACGAGCGGCCTTTAAACCTTTAATCCCCACTCTGCTGAATCTTCTCTATAAGCCCATCAACCCGTTTGGCTTTATAATATTCGTGTTTTCAGGTGGCTGTCCTCAGTAATCATCTCCTCGGGCATTTTCAAGTGCATCTTATATTTTGAGACCTGTTTGTATCTGTGCAATTATTCTTCGTAAGGAAAGGGTCAAATCTCTCTAATAAATTCTCCCTTTTATTCACATATGTCTTTTCCCATCTTATTCTTCTTTACAATTATATAACCATCTCTCTTGGGTTGCATCTGCACTAGATACAATCAGGTTTATTCCTTCAGTAATTCTCCATCCCTCTCCCATCACTAACTGGTTTTATTAATTCCTATCTTACTGTTTACTCAAACGCTCCATCCTTTTTCCTGCATTTTCCCTTTTAACTCCATTTACTACTAAGTCTTTAACTGTAGCCTATTTTATATCTATCAGCCTCATATACTCTCATCTCACTTCTTTATTATCTTTCTTCTTAATTGTAGTTATTGCAATGTTCTTATTGCCTTTCTCCTACTGCAAGCTTTATATTTCACTTCTGTTTCAGTGGATAATAGAGATACTTCATTCGGCTTCTTTTCTCGCCATTTGTTGTCTTCCACTGTCTTGGGTCGGAGTTCTGTTGCTTGAGGGTACACTCGGATACAATATTCTATCTTATTTCTCTTCCTCTTGTTTTGTTAAGTTTTTATAGTTTATGTAGAGAATATTTATTTTAATGTTGTTACTGTTCTTAAAATATTTTATTTTCCCTTATATCCTTTCCTCACTGGGCTATTTTCCCTACTAGGGACCCTGGGCTTATAGCATCTTGCTTTTCCAACTAGGGTTGTACCTTGGCAAGTAATAATAATACTTTGTGCAATTATATAATCCAGCAAAGTTTTTTAAAGTTCTAAAGGTCGGTCAAGGTACGCGACAATATTAGAGACGGACCATTAGCCTCTCAGCCCCTCTCCAACCGTGCTAGTACTAGGGATGGGGATCTTGTGGAGACTCC
>NC_090732.1:13435582-13438082 GCF_036898095.1 Palaemon carinicauda
GTACACCTTTCACTGTTATGGCAGGAATGACAAGGTCAAACGCAAGTGGGCCAAAATACTTCTCTAAACATTACATCTCTATGGGACGCCACCGTTAGTCTGGAAGAAAATCATTCCGGAATTTTTGCTGATGAATATTTCATTTTTCCAAAGGATACGATGTAATATTCTAACTGCCGCCTAAGAGTAGACTTACACGGCAGTTCTAGACGAGGCAAATGTCAGGTATAAATAGTACTACAGCTCAAAAAGAGACGGAAAAGAACTTGATCGATAAATGCATTTCGTAGTGTTTCTCTTTTAGCGGTTCTCGACGTCACTGAATATTGAAAAAGGTCAATGCATCGCTCTTTGTCGTTGGCGTTCCACTTTGTTCTCGTGCATAGAACCCCGGTTATGTAATGCAAAGGTGGTTAGATAATATTTTACTGTGCCTCTTGCGAATCTCATATAATAAAGAGCAAGTGTCTGGCAGTATTCACACACACACACACACACACACACACACACACACATATATATATATATATATATATATATATATATATATATATATATATATATATATATATATATATATATATATATATATATATATATATATATCTTCGGTGAAGGCAGCAACAGCCAGTAATGAACACAAATTTCATGGTATGGATAGGGAAAGAGTAGTTCAAATTGTCCTTTTTTTTTTATTATTCCCAACGTGGACAATGTGATTAAGAATCACGAAACGTTGGGAATAATAAAAAAGGACAATTTGAACTACTCTTTCCCTATCCATACCATGAAATTTGTATATATATATATATATATATATATATATATATATATATATATATATATATATATATATATATATATATCAGTTACGGTCAGCTCTTCCCATCCCTTGGGAATAGGGCGAGAGGGAGTAGTCATACTGTGGTGAGAGGGGGCGTGTCTGTGCATTTCTTTCTAAATATTTAGCTGTCCTTGTTGACGATCGCTTACACTGGTTATTAAGAAAACATAGTACAAAATAGATACCAAAGTATTGTTGGACGTGATATTAATGGTAATCTGTAACCACTAACCACCCATCAATGCAAGTTTAAAAACTATTTCAATTTCAGTAGTGTTCTTTTAAATGATTTAAATCTACTTAATAGAAGTGTTCAGCTGTGGTATAATGCATTACAATGTGTATAAGAATATTTTGTTTGATTCTAATCGGTAATTATTTTCTCGACATAATGTTTGGTAGTCCTACGTGTGTGTGCGTGCATGTGCATAGATTAATCCAGCGTGGGCTCTTGCTCGCAGAGAATCTCGTAAAGAATATGACAGAGTCATTGATTCAACTGTGCATACGAAGGGATTGTAAAGACGGTTTACACATTTGTTGTATAGTCCATATTTACATTCATGAATTATTCAATTTGCAAAGTAGAAAAATGTGCGACAAATATTCCCCAATAGACGTTGAATTGTGCAGATGTCAAAGATGCTTTATAAGTGCTTATCTCAAGGCAACTCCTTGATTTGAAGATTTAATTATCCCGCTCTTAATTGATCTAAGAATTATTTTAGGTGTTAAAGGGACTTGCAGATCAAAAGCAACATATTTCTCAAGTAGGCTATACCCTTTAAGAAACTAAAGAAGAGCTTTGCGTAAGGATGATCTTAGCATATGTGAAGGAACCAGGACCTTACCTTTCGTCTCTGTATCATCGTTGGCTTCTGCTCCTACACCAGCTGTCCTGGGAATATTAATGCTGTCGCCGAAGGAAACCACTTGGATCATGGATCTCCCAAAAGATGCTGACCCTTTACTGGATCCACCGACAGACGGGATTTCTGTATTAACTTTTGCACTGGCATCTCCTGGGGCAGAAATATTTGAAGCGGATGATGATGTTGACTTGCCAGACTTAGCAGATGATAACCTGCTCTTGGTTGAGCCTCTCTCATCTTTCTCTTCTTCTTCTACCTTGTCTTGGTCGCCGGACACTGTTGCTTCAACGCCTTCCTCTTCCACCATTCCTGGAAGACTTATCTGACTGACAGGTGATTCCCTCTTGATTGAGCTAGCGGACTTGTTGCTCTTAGCGGAAGTACTAGACCTTTTCGACTGGAAAGATCTGGCTGACTTTCCAGAGGCTGGTCTGCTGTCTCTCTTGCCGGGTGAGCCCAGGGCATCATTCAGGAGGGGCGCTGCGTCTTTTACTTCGTTTCCCTGAGTCTCATTCACTACATTCCCGTTGCTTATGGTAGATATGACTTCGTCCTTCTCCAGGAAGTTTTTCTGCTCACTCGAACCATCCTGAACTTCATCAACGGTCTTTCTACCAGCTGAGGGAGTAACGCTACTGGCGGGAGTATGCACGGTAACAGGAGAGTCTAGCGCCTCCTCGCCCGGATTCATAACACTTCCACAGCAACCCATTTTGATAGATTACGCAGGACTTCAGCCGGATAAGATTTTTTTTTTCCAGAACTCTTCAAATGCTTTTACGTC
>NC_090732.1:13445582-13448082 GCF_036898095.1 Palaemon carinicauda
CCGGCCAATTTTGTGGAGAATCCTGCGTTATTATGGAATTCCTTTTTAATGTGTAAATTTGATTAAGTCTGTTCATGAGCATAGCAAGTGCAAAGTTAATGTTAATGGAGTTTTATCAAGTGAGTTTCTAGTGAACAGCATAGTACTTCAAGGGAATGTGTTGTCACCTATGTTGTTTATCCTCCTCATGGACTTTTTAATGTGTAGAACAGCCAGAGATGGTGGAGAAGGATTAGACTGGACTGGTGATAGGAATTTAGAAGACTTAGAGTATGCTGATGATGCTGTCCTTCTTAGCAGAACACCACAGGATTTGCAATGCTTGCTTACCAGAATGCATGAAATATCACACGAGGTGGAGCTGAAGATAAATAGAGGAAAGACATGATGAGAACGGAGTATGCAATGGAAGATGAAATATCATTGGAAGGAGAAAGGATTAACGAGGTAGAATCATTTAACTATTTAGGAACAATGATCTCCAATACAGGGTCTTTAGAATTAGAGTTTAGTGAAAGATTGAAAAAAGCAAATCAGACTATGGCTTGGTTAAGTAAAATTTGGAAATCAAATCACCTAAAATTCCATATAAAAATCAGACTACAGTATATATCAGTTTAGTGAGATCGATGTTACTCTATGGACATGAGTCATGGTATGACAATGAAACAATCTCTAATAGATTTAGTAGATTTGAGAATAAACCCCTCAGAAGGAAATTGGGAGTTAAATGGCAGGACAGAATTAGAAATGAAACTATAAGAGAGATTGCTCGAGTACCATATGTGGATGAGATCATGATAAGGGGTAGACGGAGATGATTTGGGCATGCTCTTCACACTTTTCAAGAGAGATTAAGTCACCAAAAGTTTAAGTGGGCTCCACAAGGCACTAGAAGAATTGGAAGACCCAGGCCTACATGGCTTAGGACTATAAAACGCAAAGTAGATGATGAATGGAGATGTATTGAAATAAAAGCTCAAGACAGAGAAAACTGGCGAAATCTAACAGAGTCCCTTTGCGTCAATAGGCAGGGGAGGATATATATATATATATATATATATATATATATATATATATATATATATATATATATATATATACAGTATGTATATATAAATATGTATATATCGATATAAATATATATATAAATATATATATAAATATGTATAGATATAAATATATATATATATATATATATATATATATATATATATATATATATGTATATATAGATAAAATATATATATATATATATATATATATATATATATATATATGTATTTATAGATATAAATATATATATAAATATATATGTATATGTAGATATAAATATGTATGTATATATATAAATATATATGTATATATATATATATATATATATATATATATATATATATATATATATATATATATATATATAAATATATCTATTTACATGTATATATATACAAATATAAATGAATATATATATATATATATATATATATATATATATATATATTATATATTTATGAATATATATATTTATATATATATATATATATATATATATATATATTATATATTTATGAATATATATATTTATACATACATACATACATATACCAAAGGCACTTCCCCCAATTTTGGGGGGTAGCCGACAACAACAAGAAACAAAACAAAAAGGGGACCTCTACTCTCTACGTTCCTCCAGCCTAACCAGGGACTCAGCCGAGTTCAGCTGGTACTGCTAGGGTGCCACAGCCCAACCTCCCACATTTCCACCACAGATGAAGCTTCATACTGCTGAGTCCCCTACTGCTGCTACCTCTGCGGTCATCTAAGGCACCGGAGGAAGCAGCAGGGCCTACCGGAACTGCGTCACAATCGCTCGCCATTCATTCCTATTTCTAGCACGCTCTCTTGCCTCTCTCACATCTATCCTCCTATCACCCAGAGCTTTCTTCACACCATCCATCCACCCAAACCTTGGCCTTCCTCTTGTACTTCTCCCATCAACTCTTGCATTCATCACCTTCTTTAGCAGACAGCCATTTTCCATTCTCTCAACATGGCCAAACCACCTCAACACATTCATATCCACTCTAGCCGCTAACTCATTTCTTACACCCGTTCTCACCCTCACCACTTCATTCCTAACCCTATCTACTCGAGATACACCAGCCATACTCCTCAGACACTTCATCTCAAACACATTCAATTTCTGTCTCTCCATCACTTTCATTCCCCACAACTCCGATCCATACATCACAGTTGGTACAATCGCTTTCTCATATAGAACTCTCTTTACATTCATGCCCAACCCTCTATTTTTTACTACTCCCTTAACTGCCCCCAACACTTTGCAACCTTCATTCACTCTCTGACGTACATCTGCTTCCACTCCACCATTTGCTGCAACAACAGACCCCAAGTACTTAAACTGATCCACCTCCTCAAGTAACTCTCCATTCAACATGACATTCAACCTTGCACCACCTTCCCTTCTCGTACATCT
>NC_090732.1:13453082-13643082 GCF_036898095.1 Palaemon carinicauda
TTTTCCGTCGGCTTGCAAGCCCCCATCAGCTCGGGATCTCCCGTCAGCTCGTGGTCGCTTGTCAGCTCATGATCACCCACCAGTTTATGATTGCCCTTCAGCATGTAATCGCCCATCAGCTCACTTCCAGGTTCTGGAGTTCCAGAGATTGCTTCCAGTGCCTGATGATTCCTCTTCTCGTGATCGCCCTTCGGTTCTCAATTGCAGTTCAGTACTACTGACAAGAGAGCGTAGACCATCTCGTGATTGCTCCTACATAGCAACACTATTCAGTATTACAGTGCTACTTTCCCTTTTGAGGTAAAGTTGCCCTCCGCCTTTGACGGTCCGCTTGCCCTCCGCCTTTGACGGTTCGCAATCTTCCCGCTTGCGGGGAGAATCGCCTTCAACCAGCAACGAGTTTTGGAGCCTTGACTCTTGGGATGATCATTACCGACTTCATTCGATGGAGAACTTCTCTGGCGAAGATCATAGAGCACTACCAGCTATGACCCTCACTGCAAGCGAGCTCGTTGCCCTTCCCAGAAAAAAACCTGTTTCTCCTTTCCTCATTCACAATAGCGCTCAAACGCTCTTTCTTCAATGATCGTTTAGCGAGTCTCCTCATCTAGACGACATATGCTAGACTCTTTGTCCAGAGCGAGAGTTAGCGTTGCCTCATCAAACGCTAGCACTCATGTCCGCAGTAGCACACAGGTGTGAACTACTTTGGTGTGCTCTTGTCAGCAGCAGCACCCAGAACTTCATCCTACGGTCTCTATGGGTCGAGCTACTTCAATAGCGCTTACCATGATATGCAGTCGAGGGAGTTGGCACACACACACTTCTTGGAGCATAACCCAGCACTCACCAACAGTGGAAGGGGAACAGCATACTTCTCAGGCTTGGTGCTTAATAACTCGCTTGCCACTCAAAACTTATTTTCACGGAAGTGTGGTGGAAACGGATTCCCAATGCATACAACTTATTAGAACTTTCCACATAAGATTAAGCTCTTGAGACGACAAGAGGTCACGTTGATGTTTAAAGGGCCTGCACATGCAGATGTGCCAGTTGCTTCATCGGCTCACCAGTTCTCATCATAGTTCACGAACGTTCGACACTCTTGAACATTCATCGAACTTTTATTACTACTACTACTACTACTAGTAGTGGGCGTTAGCAATCAGTCGCTTCCTCTGCTTCCTGTCTCTAACTTCATTTTTGGGTCACTTGTTTTGGTATATGGTTACCTTACAAGTCAACTTCGTCATTGCAAGACAAGATATATGTTAGTCGCACAAGCGTTCTCGCCCATACGCTACCGGGCCTCACCAGGAAGGTAGAACATAGGTCTACTGAGCGACTGCTGCCACTAGAGGATTTATGATCACTTGCTAATGCCGCCTTCTCCTTCGATTCGTAAAGAGACTCGAGAAACATAATCCTTCGGGATTATTTTCTCTTTCTCTGCACGAGTTAGCAAACTTGTGATCGCTTACACGGTTTCGGGTTCCGATCCTTGTGATCCCTTCTCCCCCTCATGCATGCATACATAGAATGACAGTCTCGTAAGACACAACTCCTCGATTTATTCTTTTCATCCCCCATCTTTGTCTGCTCATGCTTACATTTTTTAACTATAGCAAACATAGATTTGAGGAATCCTCTCCTCTTTATACCTTGTGTTCATATTAAGGTTGGCCCAGGCTCCCTCAGGACTTATGCAAAGCACTTTCGACCCTCCATCTCAGGACTTGCCTTCGGGAAGGCTAATTGGCCAACCCAGAGCTTGACCTTGATTTTGTTTGCCAGCTCGTTGACAACAATGCTCTCCCTCAACTTGAGTTTGCTCAGTCAGTGGAGGGAATGCGAAGTCCAAAGCTTCAGCCTTTTGAAATAACACCTCTAAGGAACTGCGATTTCTCTCCTACGAGTTGGGAATACTCATCAACCATGCCTCGGCCAACCATTAGGAGAATCGACGTTCACGGGACTCTGCTCGTGAACAGGTGGTCCAAGTTGAACGAAGAGTTTTCTTCCTGCAAGGTCCTACACAGACAAGTTTGTTTGCGAACACCACCCAGTAACCGAGGTTGACTACAGGTGCAGTGTCCAAAATTCGGCCACAAAGACATGCACATCACAGACCCATCCATTTGTGGAGGTGCGATGGCAGGACCCTCTACAATCCCAACATCCATACAGACATCAAAATCAAACATTACGTCATCAATGCATAATTACGTTTTTCATCAGAGTCTCTGAGCTTCAACAGGTCCCTAGATACGTTCTTAGAACCTGTTGTTGCTGTTCAGCAGATGATATAGCTATCTCGGCTCCTCTCACAACTCTGTAACTGTGGGTCGAGGGCTGAGGTTACGAATAAGACTGGGGTGAAAGTGAAGAATAACTAGTCTTTTCTTTACCTTTCAATCTTCCCCTTACTTGGGGTACAGCTTCGAAATACCTCAGCACCGTCTCTATCGGAAAATTGAATATGCCCACTCTGCCTGTGGTTATTCCATGTTTAAGCATGGGAGATTCTTTTCCCCACACTCATGATGACCGGGAGTGTGATGTAGCCAGGCAAACCCATAATCCTAAAAGGGCTTACAAGTCACAGCATCAGCAAACCCATTACTTTGCCAGGTATATGACACATGAGATTCTGGCTCAGTACAACCCTTCTTAATGGTCAGGGCTGTGAAACCTGATGTTCTCTTGTGATTCACGAGGTGTAAGGAACAGTTACTCTTTCAGCATCGAAGATACTAGAATTTAGAGTTTACAGGTTAAGTTTTCAGCCTGTAAGATTAGTGCAAATACTGCAGAAGAAGTAGATTTGGCCTATAAAAAAATTCCTGGTACAGTATTTTTTAACCTTTTAAATTCGATATTCATTATGTTTTACAAATGAAAATACTTTGCAAGAACAAATTTATAATTATGTAGAGATCAATACTCCTATCAATAATAAATTGTTTGGATTAACTGGAGGGAGAAATGGTGATGAAATTTTCACTAGACCTATTTTTCATAATTTGGAAGCTAAAACCAAAAGATCTAATTTTTAGAAGACAATTGGTTCTCAATTTGATATATACAAATTTAATATGCCTTTATTTAATCATTTTAGGATGTTTATGCATCACCTGCAATGTCAAAAGAATTTAGGCTGGGAATAAGTATTGACTCCAGATGTTAAAAAAAAAAATATTACAAAATATATGCAAGCAAACTAACAGGGCTCATCCTTTGTAAGTTTCCAAGTACACGAATTATAGAGATATCAGCTTCAATATTGTCTTTTTTCAGATGCAAGTCATGAAATTTATGGTTGTGTTATTTACTTGCAATGTATTGAGGCAGGTATGCTCAGTTTTGTACATGCTAAAAATAGACTTGCCAATTATCAGTTGAAAATTACCTGGTAAATCCATGCCTTCTCTTGAACTACATGCCTTAAATCTGGGGAATGAGTGTGCCATAGGTAACCATAAAGACTAGATTGGCTCTGCTTGTTTAATGCCATTGAAAATTGAGAACATTATAGTATACACAGACAGTGTGTGCTTTGCATTGGTGGAATTCCGCATCTCTTAACCTCGACAAATTGAATAAGCTTTCTCCTTTTATTCTAAATAGGATTAATAGCATACAGAGGTTATGTGAAGTTTTTCTAGCATTAGTATTTTTTGTAGATTAAGCTTCTTTTCTATAAAAATGTTCTTGTTCCGTAACCGAAATACAAACCACGCTATTTACAGAGGGTTTACCTTTTAGCGCAGCTGAAATGGCGAGCCATTAGAATTTAACGAGGGTGTATTACCCCCGCGCTAGTTAGCGGGGGGGTAGGGGAGTGGTAGCTAGCTACCCCTCCCCCCCCTCACACACAGTGACACAGATGAATGCCCACTTTCACTTTTGGCTCGGACTGACAGACGTCTCTGTCTTGGTCCTCTCTTGGCAGCCATTGTTTGTTTTGTCTTTACTTAATCGCTTACTTTTCATTTACTCAATATATATGTAAACATGTTTTCATGTTTGTATATATATTTGAGTATAGAAATCAGTAAGTTTCCTTTTCAGAGTTGTGTGTGTAGTGTACGATTTCTACGTGGAGTCCTCGGCAGTTAGGCCACCACGGCGTAATTTTATGGGTGGCGATCGAGTTTGACTTATGTCTTTCTCTCTCTCTCTCTCGAGGTCGTTCACCCTTTTTACTACGTGTTACTACGCCCTTGTAGCTTCCTTTCCGTGTGGGGGGGTTGCTACGCCGTACGTTTGTCTCAATTAGTTTATGAATCTAATTGTAGTTGTTTTTTTTTTCAGCTTGTAGAACGATTCCTTTCGGGGTTTTCGTTTTCTTTAGTGTTCATTCATTTTTAAATTACATAATTACATAGTTACATAATTATAATTGTTATAATTCTGTTTTGGTTACAGCTCTCCTTCCGTGAGTGTAAGTGGTTGTGAGGGCACGTGCCTGTTGTGTAATTCTTGTTTCCTTTCCCTCGGGATTCCTCTTCGGAGCCTTCCCGGGGGAATGAATGAGTACTAATGTTATTTGTTTTATTTTTTTACAGTTACCGATCTAGTTCGTTTCTGTAATATGGCAACGGTGTGAGCTGTCTTGTTGAGTCCTGGGGATTCGGCTGTTGCTTCCTCCCCCCTTTTATTTTCGTCAGGGGCGTATCTCCTTCTACTGGAAGTACTCCCGTGACGACGGACAGCTCTCCAGTTCATTTTAGAACTCTCAGGAGGCTTGCCTCCTTGGGCGGGTAACTTTCCTTCCGAGGGAAGTTTTTTCCTGTCCAGGCTTAAGATTTTCCCCTTTTGGGGGGTTCTTCTCTTGCCTTTTTTTCGTGCGACTATGCTCTTGGTGCTGAGCGATCACACCTGCAGTTTCGCTCAAGGGGCTGGGCAACTGCAGGAGCTCCTCTTCGGAGGATTGCTCCTTTTAGGTCACTGGCTGACCAGTCTCTTCTACGAAGTGTTTCTCTTTCGTTCGCGAGAGTACACTCATAGAGACTCCTCTTCGGAGGATTCTTCTGTTGCTGTTGGCCTCCCTCGCCGTAAGGCCCACCGTCCGCCTCGTCGTAAGGGCCTCTCATCTCCCTATAAGGGTGCTTGAGGCGCCTTTTTGAATCTCCGTTTGCAGCCTACAACTCCTTTTTCTTGATCTTCCGCCTTGGTGCAGATGGACAGCAGTCTGATCTCGTCTTCCGACGGGCAACGGTCTTCCCGACGGACAACGGTCTTCCCGACGGACAGCGGTCTTCCGACGGACATCAGTCTCCCGGCGGACAACGATCCCTTCGGGGCAAAGGGTTGCCTCCCACGGGGGTTCTTCCCTTGCGTGTCAGGGTTCCCCTGCGCGCCCTTCTGCTGTGTTCTCTCCTGCTCCTGCTCAGTGTTAGCGCACAGGCGCTCTCCTGCTCATCAGCGCTCTCCTGTTTGTCAGCGCTTTCATGATGATCATCCCTGCTGTTCCTGTTGGTTCCTGTTACGCGCCCTGTGCGCCCACGTTCGCCCTCGCGATCTAGAACTTCGGTTCAAGTCGGGGTCAAGGACTCTTCTTCTATGCGCAGGCTTCCACGCGTAGCCTTCTGCTCATCAGCAATCATCAGCTCGCCAGCGATCACCTGTCTCTCGGCGATCTCCGATCGCCCGCGTGTGTTACAACGTTCTCCACCACTTCTGAAGAAACATGGTTCGCCAGCTACTAGCTCACCTGCGGATGCTGCTCGCCATCGCGCGACCCTCAACTGCGGATGCTGCTCGCCATCGCGCGACCCTCAACTGCGGATGCTGCTCGCCATCGCGCGACCCTCAACTGCGGATGCTGCTCGCCATCGCGCGACCCTCAACTGCGGATGCTGCTCGCCATCGCGCGACCCTCAACTGCGGATGCTGATCGCCATCGCGCGACCCTCAACTGCGGATGCTGATCGCCATCGCGCGACCCTCAACTGCGGATGCTGATCGCCATCGCGCGACCCTCAACTGCGGATGCTGATCGCCATCGCGCGACCCTCAACTGCGGATGCTGATCGCCATCGCGCGACCCTCAACTGCGGATGCTGATCGCCATCGCGCGACCCTCAACTGCGGATGCTGATCGCCATCGCGCGACCCTCAACTGCGGATGCTGATCGCCATCGCGCGACCCTCAACTGCGGATGCTGATCGCCATCGCGCGACCCTCAACTGCGGATGCTGATCGCCATCGCGCGACCCTCAACTGCGGATGCTGATCGCCATCGCGCGACCCTCAACTGCGGATGCTGATCGCCATCGCGCGACCCTCAACTGCGGATGCTGATCGCCATCGCGCGACCCTCAACTGCGGATGCTGATCGCCATCGCGCGAACCTCAACTGCGGATGCTGATCGCCATCGCGCGACCGCCCACCTGCGGATGCTGATCGCCATCGCGCGACCCTGTGCATGTTGATCGCCATCGCCTACCCTGCTGATGCTGCTCGCCATCGCGCGACCCTCAACTGCGGATGCTGCTCGCCATCGCGCGACCGCCCACCTGCGCATGCTGATCGCCATCGCGCGACCCTGCGCATGCTGATCGCCATCGCGCGATCGCCCACCTGTGCATGCTGCTCGCGATCGCTCACCTTCGTATGCTGCTCGCCAACGCACGATCGCTCACCTGCGCATGCTGCTCGACCATCGCGTCGGCATGACACAACGCGCCATCGCCAACCTGCGCGTTAGCGCTCACCAGCTCACCACCGATCGCCTGTTGATCCATATCGCCAGCGGTCTTCCTCGCCCACGTGGCAGCGCGTTTCCTCGCCATCGCGCTAACGCTTGCGTTCGCCGCCTCGGACTCGCGCTCATTCACCTACCCACCCTCACGACCGCGCGACCGCTCGCATGCCCGACCGCTCGCCTGGGCGCCCGCGCGATCATTCGCCTGCGCGCCCACACGCCCACACGCCCACACGCCCACACGCCCACGTGCCTGCACGTCTACGCTCATGCGCGTCCGCGCCCATGCTCTCCAATGTTCGCCCGCGCGCGAACCAACGGTGTTCCATCGCGCAGACGGACGGTGCTCCGTCGCGCGAACCGACGGTGCTCCGTCGCGCGAACCCACGGTGCTCCGTCGCGCGAACCCACGGTGCTCCGTCGCGCGAACCCACGGTGCTCCGTCGCGCGAACCCACGGTGCTCCGTCGCGCGAACCCACGGTGCTCCGTCGCGCGAACCCACGGTGTTTCTTCGCACAAACGTCGGCTTATTTCTTGCAGTATCCATTGCTCATCTATGGGTTATCACCAGCTCTCGCCCTTCCTACCATGCTCGCCCTCCTTCTGCGCTCCTTCGCTCACCTTCGTTTGCGTTCCTGCGTTACCGCGCATGGGCGCTTCCACGTTCGCCCACGCGCAAATCTTTGAATTACCGTCGCGCGAGCTCCAGGGCGATTGCGACCACGATTCCCAATGGGGTTTTCGCAGCATGGCCAGCCTGGCGAGTTCTTCTGGAGCGTATTTCCAGAACACGGCCTCACCCCGTAAACGCAGAGCATGGCACTTGCAAGAATAGGAGAAACTTAAGGGAGATCTGAGCATTCCCTGGAAGAATTTTTGGCGGGGGGGCTTTCCGTTCGAGTTTTCTCCATCGGACAAGGGGTGACTGCTTACCCCTTCCTCTGGGAGCTTACCAGGTCCTTTCCCTCCTCGGTTACGGCCCGAGGTTTGGTTCAAGGAAGCTACAGGAAGATCATGGGTACTTTCCTCCTCTCGAGCTCAGGCACCTTGGCCTTTCGTCGTTAAGTATCTAACTTGCGGACAAGCTCGATGTTGTACCATCTGGACGCGCTGACTGAGGGCTTCCTTCGGGTGTCTCATCTGTGGAGGTCGACGACCTCAGACACCCTTCCATCCTTGAGAAGAGTTTGTTTGTGCCCAAGGACAGAGACTTAGACAGCGGCTGTGCGGAGGAAATCGACTTCCGTTTTCACTCCTCCAAGGCGCTTTCTTCCAGACTCTGCAGGGCTCCAGCGCCCTTTTCTTTCAACCACGTCGGCCTAAGTTATTGGCTACGACAACTGGGACAAGGTGTCCGATTGCAGTTTCCTCCTGTCAGGAACAGATGGCACGGGAGACTCCCCCTGGGGGGCATAGTCCTAAAAGGAGTTCACGAACTCTAGGATTGCAGGTTTTTCGCTGGGAGGATGCTTAAGGTTACTCATCCGAATGACAGCTTCCCGATGCCCATTCCCGCACAATCTCTGTGATCAGCCAAGGATATCGCGCCTGCCGTCTCTGTCAGCGAATTCAGTGTCTCTGAACCTCTATGCCATAGCGTCAGCAAGAGTTGCCCGGTTGGGCAGAATGATCCATACCTTAGGCGAAGGTCTTCCTTAGGATCATCGACGGCTTGACCCCCGGCCTCCTCAGTCGATCCTTTCTTGTAAGGAAGTATCTGAGACGGGAGTTCCGTAGTCGACCTCTCAGCCCTGATCAAGTTTGTCGAACAAACTTCGGCCAGCGTAGACCAGCAGAATCGATCAGACTGGTAACGAGGCGACAGGACTCCTTAAACCCTGGATCGGAAGGACGGGTACTTTCAGTTTCCATTCCATCCATCTTCCAGGGTGCTCGTCGAATTCAGCCTAGACTGCAAGTATTCCTGCTTATGATGCAGTGTGACTATCCCGCCGTGGCATAGCAGGTTTGTTTCCCCAGAGAACTCTCCCTGCCTTCCTCTTGGCCGCTCAGGTGCAGGCTTCCGCCTCCTCTGCTGTTTGGAGGGCTGGTCAACTCCGGTAGGCTCGGGTTCGACCTTCTTCAGCGCCGGGACAAGCTTCCGGATGCTTATCATGAGTGTGGGCTCATGTTATTTTGCTTGGAGCCTTCTCTTCCTCTGTCTCATGGCCATGATATTGAGTGAACGGCCTTACCACGTTGGAAATCCCGCTTCTCGTCCGTCCAGCGAGGTTAAGCAACGTCGGTTCTGGTCGGTACTTGGATGGGTGACCACCTGGGGACGCCAGATTCTGTTACCACATCCTCCGAGCCTTCCTTTCAGTTGATTGTGGCAAGACTGAGGAGAGTCGCAGTACCTGTTCTCAGTCAAGCTGAGCTTTCAGCCCTACCTTGGAACGTTTCCTAGTTCTCCTTTCCTCATTGACCCGTCTATAGTCCGAACGGTCGCCTCAGGATAAGTTCCAGGTGAGGCGGTCCAAGTTCCGGTGGCTTCAGGCAATGTTTAACCGGACTTCCTGGCCCCTATGGGACCAGCGGAACTATTAGACCTGCAATGGGTGTTGACCTATGGAGCCTCTTGATGGTAGTGGATATTCTCGTCCTTTCCCCACATTCTTGATGCTGTTCTCGGACTCGTCAAAGGAAAGGGGGGGCATGTTCCGGTCCAGGCCTATGGTCAAGACCTGAAGGATACCTCTCCATCATTCAGGCAGTCTTAGGGGCCTTAGTCTGGCCCCTCTACAGATCCTACAGCTCCTGCCGAGTCGCCCCGTGCGCGTCGACTTCATGATTCTGGCGTATTCTAACCAGCAGGGGACGCATTTTCACACCTTCACATCTTGCAGTAGAGATACCGGGATGATTGAGATTCTCTCAATACCACCATCGGCTCTCTCATTCCAGGCAGGGGAATGTTCTCTCCGACTATCCGAGCAGAGCCTCGTAGAGAGAGTGTACCTGGGGGTCTTTGACCTTGGGTAACCAGCAAGTACTGGTCTGGGGGACCTGATCGCGACAGCTTGGAACCTCAAGCTTCCGCTGTTCTTCCCCCCAGTCTCAGACCCCGAGACTCTGGCAAGATGCATTCCGGTGATGGTGGGACAACTTCGACGCCTGCGTCTTCCCTCCTTTTTGTCTGTGGACAATGGGTCTCAACAAGACCAGGTTGTCTGTCAACCTTTCAATGGGAGAGCTCCACTGGGACTATGCGCAGAACGGTTTCTGGACCCTCTGCTTCCCCTGACGGAACTCCCGGGAGAGCTTCTCCCACGGCGCAGACTACTCAAGCAACCACACTGCTACATCTCTCCCGAACCGGGGCGTCGCTTCGGCTTCATGCCTGGAGACACTACGCCTCCTCCTCAAGAAGAGACAACCCGCTACAGTCGCGGTACGGAGGTCGCGTCATCTGCGATAGTCATCCACAGGGGTCTTCCAGGCAAGGTGAAGAGTCTAAGGTGGTTGGTGCCGTGGGAGATATACCTCTTCCCTTGAGGCCTCTTCTCCAGCAATAACGGTCTTATTGCCTTTCGGCGGGAGGAAACTCCTTTCCGCTCTCGGCAATGAAGCCTGTCGCTCAGCCTTTCCCTGACCTTCAGGCTTAAAGGAATAACTTTTTCCTACCCTCTGGATCTATCCTCGCTCATGCGAAGCTACGATCGTCCCTGCCCTAGTCGGAGGAAGACCTCCAACTTGGAGCATGGCTCGGACTTTTAGTCCTTTTAAGAGATCTTCTCAAGACCCTTTACGACAGGTCTCGGATTGTATTCCGCCTTGGGTCTCCTGCTCACTCTGGCCACGGCCAGTGTGTAAGCAATCTTCTTGGTCTCTTACGACTCCCCCCTTTCTAAGGAAGAGGGGAAGGCAACATTCAGGTTCGCTCCTGAGTTGTTGGCTAGACTCAGAATCTGGGGGTCCCGGCCCTTCGGTCAAATTCATTCAAGATTTCGAGTCTCCATTCTGTATCTGATGTCCCAAGACCTTCTCTTTCTTGCCAGTAAAGGAATCGAGAGGTTAGCTTTGGGAACAGCTGCAGTTTGTCCTCAGTTGCAGCCGATTTGGGAGCACAAGGAGGACACGGGGGAGAGTCACCAGTATACCTCTTCAGCCCGGACTCAAGGACATTCATCTCAACCTGTCTCCAGACCCTCCCCCGTCACGTCGCCCTACAGCACGATGTTGGATACATCGCAACGTCCCTCGCCTTCGAGTAATACTACTCTGTGACGCAGGTGCTACAAGCTGGAGTCTGGAAGCGTCTAATGACCTTCGCAGCCTGCTTCCTGCAGGGCGTGACCCACAGGAGTCTCGATACGTTTTCTATCGCTCTGTGGTGGCTACACAACAGCTGGTCTAACCTCAGGCTCCTTTTTGGACAGGTAGCAGAAGGTTGAGGGCATTGTTATCAGGTTTTAGTCTGCATGAACGAAAGAAGTATGTCTGGCCCTTTCTTCTTTCTTCATCATCCCCTCTACGGGGAAGCAGCATCCTGGTCTCTGCATAGCTGACCTCGAACCTCTGCAGGTAAACCATGCTTCCTTGTGTTCCGAGTATTGAGTCAATACTGTCGCGTCCCCCATACCCTGACGAGGTGGTATTGGGAACGTCCTAACCCAGAGTTCCTTCTGGAACTCCAGGTCAACTGCCTTGGACGGGTCACACTTCTTCCTTCACACACAAGCTTACGTAGGCCACATGGTTCCTTGCGGAGCAAGGAACTTGTGAGGTGCAGGGACTCCTTTTCTCGAGTGCGACTCACTCGGATTCTGAGTCCCCGGGTAAAGCCGAAGCCAGTATGGCTGGGGACTTTCCACCCTACCTAAGGGGTAAGTCACCCTCTGTAAATAGCGTGGTTTGTATTTCGGTTACGGAACAAATGACAAATTCGAAGATAATTTGTATTTTTCCTAACCATACAAACCTTAGCTATTTACACATATTTGCCCGCCAGCCCTGTCCCCCAAGACAAGTCCTACCTCTAAGTGAAAGTGAGCATTCATGTGTGTGTGAGGGGGGGGAGGGGTAGTTAGCTACCACTCCCCTACCCCCCCCCCCGCTAACTAGCGCGGGGGTAATACACCCTCGTTAAATTCTAATGGCTCGCCATTTCAGCTGCGCTAAAAGGTAAACCCTCTGTAAATAGCTAAGGTTTGTATGGTTAGGAAAAATACAAATTATCTTCGAATTTGTCATATTTCTCCCTGTGGACTTTGCTGAATTTAAATTTGCATTTTAAGTGTACAGTATACAGTCATTACTTTTTTTATCTTATTTTATGGTGGCAGGAAGGACTTGTTCTTTAAAACATTTTATTAAAAAACAAAATGCTTAGTGCTCTAAAGTGTCCTTCCTGCAACTGATAATGGTTGGTTATCCTCTTATTTATTCTTCCAGAACTACATCGTCAAGAACGAAGGGTAAGGACGGGCAGATAAAATTCAGATAAATACAGACAGAGCAATAGAGATGGCATTCATAGGGAGGCCATAATAGAGAACACGGAAGTCAGACATTTGAAAATATTACAACTATAAATTACAGCATGGATTGCTAAGAATATATACAGATCCCAGGCATTCTCATCATAATGGATATTCTGTTTCAGCATTGATTGTCTTTCTGCCAGGATTGATACAGTGAGTAACAAGTATATGTAGAGTATATTATATTGTGTTAGTCATATCAATTTTGTAAGGCCTTTATGTAGCCCCTTTTTAATCCTTCCTCCCTGCCATAATGTAATGTTGTAAGGTAAGTATTATTTTTCACTATTAAACTTAGCCGGTGATCATATAGCTGTCAGCTCTGCTGCCCGACAGAAAAACCTAAGGACAAAATACGCCAGCGATCGCTATACAGGTGGGGGTGTACATCAACAGCGCCATCTGTCGAGCAGGTACACAAGTACTCCATGTCAACACAGAACCAATTTTCTCTCTGTCGTGCCACTGGCAAGACCTACTAAATACGCTGTTGCTTTCTGGATTGATTTTCACGTTATTTGGTGAAGTATTCATTTCTGGTTATTAGCTTTCGCTGTGCAGAGGTTATCTTCAATACTTCCTTGCATTCTTTTATTGAATTTTGGATTATTTGTTGACGACTTGGATAGATTTTGAATCCCCCCTTTGACTAATTCAAGATGTCTGACCCTTCTCAAGTCCCCAAATACAGGAAGTGTAGTGCTAGGGACTGTTCAAGGCGTCTTCCGAAGGCCTCTATCGATCCGCACACCATTTGTTCCAATTGTCGGGGTAAAACCTGTCAATTGGAAGATCGATGTGAGGAATGCGTTGGGCTTTCGGAATTCGATTTTCAAGAATTCCTGAAATATTCACGTAGGCTAGAGAGAGATAGAGTCAGGAGGAGTTCGTCTCGCTCAGTTGATTTTTCCTCTCCCCATGCCCCACAACCTATTCCTTCCCCTGTAGTGGTTACTCCCGATCCCCCTTCTAGCACTCATCAACCTTCGATGGCAGATATGATGCGTGCCATCCAGGCTCTGGGTGAGAGAGTCGAGTCATTGGCGAGTGACCGCAACCAACTCATGGCTGACGTCAGGGAGTTGAAGGGTAAAAGTGCAGTGGGAAGTGAAGTGAGTGTTAGTGCAGTGAAAAGTGTTAGTGTTACGCATGAGGGTGCGTCTGTTCGTGCCTGTCGTCCTCCCAGTCCGGGACCTCTTGCAAGCTCCCAAGCCCAGGGGAGAAGCAATGTCGTACGACCAAAGGGTTCGACAGGCTTTAATCAGCGGACAGACGTTCCCTCCATGGTTTCGGACGTATCTTTCCTAGATCGCCCCACCCACAAGAAGACGAGTGAGCCCGTTCATTCCTCGTCTGCGGAAGAGGTTTCACGCCAGAAACGATGGACCAAGGTCTCACGGCCTCTTAAACGCAAGGTCCCTTCCGCGCAAGTCCAACGGCCCAGGTGTAGCCACTGGGTCAGTTCGGACTCGCTGCAGTCTTCCGACGACTGCACACCTCCTAAGAGAGGCAAAGTGGTACCGCAACAGGCAGTAACACCGTCTGTTGCCGCACCTGCTGCTGTAGACCCTAAGTGGTCTTTGCTACAGTCTATGCAGACTCAGTTAGCTTCTTTCATGCAGGAGTATTGTGCGGAGAAGGTTGACGCTGCACCCGTTAGCCTACAACCAACCACGGTTGTGCGCCCAGTAGACGCTGAGGCTGCCTGCTCCCGCACTCCAGCTGTGAGAGTTCCACCACCCATGCGCAGTCGACCCTGCCAGACGCATGTTGACGTTCACCGACGCACGGAACCCTCCGTTGACGTTCGCGTGTTACCACAACAACAGGAGGGTGGAGTTAAGTTGCCGTGTTTTGACGCTGTGCGTCAACCTCCGCTACCCACTGTGGTTTCCGCTACTCGACCGCAGTCAGGAGTAGACGCCTTGCGTCCCCACGCAGCTATGGTTGTTGCCAGTTCACAGACTGACCAACAGTTACATGACGTTGGGTCCAGTGCAGCCACGCATGCCCGTGCTGCCGGACTCAGCCGACCAGCTTTTACCTACTCCTTTGCCGCTTCCTCCTCAACATTCAGACGATGGACTCTCTGATGATGACGAAGCTGCACATCTTGACGACCAACACACGGACATCGACGAACCCAAGACCACGCCTCCCTCCTTAGACTTTAGGAAAGTGCTTGCGCTGTTCAAGGATTTATATCCTGATCAGTTTGTGTCTGCAGCACCACGCTCGCCTCCCTCCGAGTTCGCTTTAGGCATGCAGTCATCCGCACCTGCCTTTACGAAGCTCGTACTCGCTCGCTCGTCCAAGAGAGCTTTAAGAGTACTGGGAGATTGGTTGCAGTCCAAAAAGCAGCTTGGGAAGACAGCCTTCATGTTTCCCCCGGCCAAGCTTGCTTCCAGATTTAGCGTCTGGTATGCCACGGGAGAAGTTCTCGGCTTGGGAGTTCCTGCCTCTGCCCAGGGCGACTTCTCAAGTCTGGTAGACTCTCCCCGCAGGCTGGCCATGAGACGCTCCAAGATTTGTTGGACTCCTTCGGATATGGACCATCTAATGAAAGGAGTATTTCGAGCATTCGAAGTCTTTAACTTCTTGGACTGGTGTTTGGGAGCGTTGAGCAGGAAGACCTCCCCTTCTGACAAGGAAACTTCCATGCTCATTATGTCCTGCATGGACAAAGCCATACGGGATGGTTCTAGTGAGCTTGCGGCTTCTTTTGTGTCCGGGGTCCTCAAGAAGCGGGATCACCTTTGCTCCTTCTTGTCAGCTGGAGTCACCCCATGTCAAAAGTCGGAACTTATGTTTGCTCCTCTCTCGAAGTGCCTCTTCCCTGAGGAGTTGATCAAGGAGATTGCCGCCTCCTTGATCCAGAAAGACACTCATGACCTGGTTGCGTCATCCGCACGCAAAGCCACCCCTTTGCCCTCCGTGCCTAGACCCAGGATGGACACTCCAGCGTCAAGGTTCATTCCGCCCTTTCGTGGCAGAGCCTCCAGCAGAGGAGGTGCTCGTGCCGAAGGTCAACGTGGGAGCAAGAAGAAGGGTTCCAAGTCCTCTAGAGGCAGAGTCTGACTGCCACCTTCTTCAGACAGCAGTGGGAGCCAGGCTCAAGAACTACTGGCAGGCCTGGGAGAACAGGGGCGCAGACGCACAGTCTGTGAAGTTACTCAGAGAGGGGTACAAGATTCCATTCTTGCGCAAGCCCCCTCTAGCAACAACTCCCATCGACCTCTCTCCCAGGTACAGAGAGGAGGACAAGAGACTAGCTTTGCAGCAAGAGGTGTCTCTCTTACTACAAAAGGGAGCGGTAGTCAAAGTCCGGGACCATCAATCCCCGGTCTTCTACAACCGTCTCTTCTTAGTGGCGAAGAAGACAGGAGGGTGGAGGCCGGTGCTAGACGTCAGTGCTCTGAATGTCTTTGTCACAAAGCAGACGTTCACCATGGAGACGACAAAGTCGGTTCTAGCATCGGTCAGGAAGGAAGACTGGATGGTCTCGTTAGACCTAAAGGACGCTTACTTTCACGTCCCCATCCACCCAGATTCCCAACCTTTTCTAAGGTTCGTTTTCGGGAAGGTTGTATACCAGTTTCAAGCCCTGTGCTTTGGCCTAAGCACGGCACCTCTTGTTTTTACGAAACTGATGAGGAATATTGCCAAATTCCTGCATTTAGCAGATATCAGAGCCTCCCTCTATTTGGACGACTGGCTTCTAAGAGCTTCGTCAAGTCGTCGCTGTCTGGAGAATCTAAAGTGGACTATGGATCTGACCAAGGAATTGGGTCTCCTGGTCAATATGGAAAAGTCCCAACTCGTCCCATTCCAAACTATAGTGTACCTAGGAATGGAGATTTAGAGTCAAGCTTTTCGGGCTTTTCCGTCGGCCCCCAGAATCAGTCAAGCCCAAGAATGCATCCAGAACATGCTGAAGAAGGACCGATGTTCAGTCAGACAGTGGATGAGTCTGATAGGGACGCTTTCATCACTGGACCAGTTCATCGCGTTAGGGAGACTCCACCTCCGACCCCTTCAATTTCACCTAGCTGTTCACTGGAGAAAGGACAAGACGCTAGAAGCGGTCTCGATTCCTATTTCCAAGAAGATGAAGTCTTCACTGACTTGGTGGAAGGACAACATTCTCCTCAGGGAGGGTCTGCCACTGGCTGTTCAGACCCCCAACCACATTCTCTTCTCGGACGCATCGGACACGGGCTGGGGTGCGACATTGGACGGTCGGGAATGCTCGGGCACGTGGAATGCGGATCAAAGAACGTTGCACATCAACTGCAAGGAGCTACTGGCAGTTCATCTGGCCTTGAGAAGCTTCAAGTCCCTCCTTCTAGGCAAGGTGGTGGAGGTGAACTCCGACAACACCACAGCCTTGGCGTACATCTCCAAGCAAGGAGGGACTCATTCGAGGACGTTGTACGAGATCGCAAGGGACCTCCTCACCTGGTCAAGAGATCGAAACATATCGCTAGTAACGAGGTTCATTCAAGGCAACATGAATGTCATGGCAGACCGCCTCAGCCGGAAGGGTCAAATCATCCCAACAGAGTGGACCCTTCACAAGAATGTATGCAAGAGACTATGGGCCTTGTGGGGTCAGCCTACCATAGATCTGTTTGCAACCTTGATGACCAAGAGGCTCCCAATTTATTGCTCACCGATTCCGGACCCAGCAGCAGTTCACATAGATGCCTTTCTTCTGGATTGGTCCCATCTAGACCTTTATGCATTCCCCCCGTTCAAGATTGTCAACAGAGTACTGCAGAAGTTCGCCTCTCACGAAGGGACAAGGTTGACGTTGGTTGCTCCCCTCTGGCCCGCGAGAGAATGGTTCACCGAGGTACTGCAATGGCTAGTAGACGTTCCCAGAACACTTCCTCTAAGAGTGGACCTTCTGCGTCAGCCGCACGTAAAGAAGGTACACCCAAGCCTCCACGCTCTTCGTCTGACTGCCTTCAGACTATCGAAAGACTCTCGAGAGCTAGAGGCTTTTCGAAGGAGGCAGTCAGAGCGATTGCTAGAGCAAGGAGGACATCCACTCTTAAAGTCTACCAGTCGAAGTGGGAAGTCTTCCGAAGCTGGTGTAAGTCGGTATCAGTATCCTCAACCAGTACCTCTGTAACTCAGATAGCTGACTTCCTTTTATTCCTAAGGAAGGAAAGATCTCTTTCAGCTCCCACGATCAAGGGTTACAGAAGCATGTTGGCAGCAGTCTTCCGTCACAGAGGCTTAGATCTTTCCAACAACAAAGATCTACAGGACCTCCTTAAGTCTTTTGAGACCTCGAAGGAGCGTCGGTTGGCCACACCAGGTTAGAACTTAGACGTGGTACTAAGATTCCTTATGTCAGAAAGGTTCGAACCACTTCAATCAGCCTCTTTTAAAGATCTCACTTTGAAGACCCTTTTCCTCGTCTGCTTAGCAACAGCTAAAAGAGTCGGTGAGATACACGCCTTCAGCAGGAACATTGGATTTACATCTGAAACGGCTACATGTTCCTTACAGCTTGGTTTTTTAGCCAAAAACGAACTTCCTTCTCGTCCTTGGCCCAAATCGTTCGATATTCCAAGCCTTTCTAATTTGGTTGGAAATGAACAAGAAAGAGTACTATGCCCTGTAAGAGCTCTTAAGTACTATTTGAGACGTACTAAACCATTACGAGGACAGTCAGAAGCTTTATGGTGCGCTATTAAGAAACCTTCTTTACCTATGTCGAAGAATGCAGTTTCTTATTATATCAGACTTTTGATTCGAGAAGCTCATTCCCATCTGAATGAGGAGGACCATGCTTTGCTGAAGGTAAGGACACATGAAGTTAGAGCTGTCGCAACTTCAGTAGCCTTCAAACAAAACAGATCTCTGCAGAGTGTAATGGATGCAACCTATTGGAGAAGCAAGTCAGTGTTCGCATCATTTTACCTTAAAGATGTCCAGTCTCTTTACGAGAACTGCTACACCCTGGGACCATTCGTAGCAGCGAGTGCAGTAGTGGGTGAGGGCTCAACCACTACATTCCCCTAATCCCATAACCTTTTTAATCTTTCTCTTGAAATGTTTTTTATTGTTGTTTTTGGGTTGTCCGGAAGGCTAAGAAGCCTTTCGCATCCTGGTTGATTTGGCGGGTGGTCAAATTCTTTTCTTGAGAAGCGCCTAGATTAGAGGTTTTGATGAGGTCCTTTAGTATGGGTTGCAACCCTTCATACTTCAGCTCCTAGGAGTCGCTCAGCATCCTATGAGGATCGCGAGGCTCAGTAAGGAAGACGTACTTAAAAAGGCAGAGTAATTGTTCAAGTCGACTTCCTTACCAGGTACTTATTGATTTTATGTTTGTTATTTTGAATAACTGCTAAAATTAAATACAAAATACTTAGCTCTTAATGTAAACATATAATGCTGGTCTCTACCCACCCCCCTGGGTGTGAATCAGCTATATGATCACCGGCTAAGTTTAATATTGAAAAATGTTATTTTCATTAGTAAAATAAATTTTTGAATATACTTACCCGGTGATCATATATTAAAGGACCCTCCCTTCCTCCCCAATAGAGACCCAGTGGGCCGAGGAGAAAATTGGTTCTGTGTTGACATGGAGTACTTGAGTACCTGCTCGACAGATGGCGCTGTTGATGTACACCCCCACCTGTATAGCGATCGCTGGCGTATTTTGTCCTTAGGTTTTTCTGTCGGGCAGCAGAGCTGACAGCTATATGATCACCGGGTAAGTATATTCAAAAATTTATTTTACTAATGAAAATAACATTTTTATATGTTTATCTGAATTAGTTTATGACCTTATTTCAGGGATTTTCTGTTAGAACTTCTTTTGGAGTTTTTCCCATCATTATTTATTTATAAATTTGTAAGGATTGTATTTACAAATAAGTTTTTAATTGTTATACATGACATAATTGTCTATTTTTCAATATTTAACTTAGCCGGTGATTATATAGCTGCAACTCTGTTGCCCGACAGACAACTCTACGGTAAAAACTCGCCAGCGATCGCTACACAGGTTGCGGGTGTGCCCAACAGCGCCATCTGTCGTCCAGATACCCAGTACTCAATGTAAACAAAGACTCAATTTTCTCTCTGTCGAGCTATCGACAAGACGTACTTACTCGCTGTTGCTAAACTGGAGTTTTTTCACAACTAATTGGTGAAGTACTTTATTCTAGTTTTGAGCTTTCGCTATGCAGGTGTTTTATCTTCATCTTAAATCTTGAACTCGTTTTGGATAGATTTAATTATGGTGACAAAGAGAGTATGGACTTTCTTTCACTTTTAAATGGCCGACCCTTCCCTTAGACGGAAGTGTGTTTAGGCTTTTAGTAATTATCTTATCACGTTATAGATTTTCCTCTATATATTTTATATCTCTCCGCCTTTATTAGGCCTCTTCGATTAACTTTCCATTTATTATAAACATATAAAAATAATTTTAATGTTTTGTTTATATAGACCTTTCCTGAGAGTAGGCGGTCCTAACTTGGAAACCGAAGTTAATCAACGTTGAGCCCTTTATATCGTAATTAGCTTTTAAAGAGCTAAGGATTTAAAACTTTTTAAATTTAATATTTTATGAAAGAATTTCTTTGATAGTCTTCGTACTGTTTTCAAAGATGAACTAACGTTTAGTTTATTTATGCTATGCAGTTGTTGACGTTCAGGACGTTCAACATGCGCTCTATCGTTACGATAGAGAGAGAGTGTATCACGGTTTCACTTTGCAGTAAGAGTAAATCGATTCTGACGTTTTGTTCATTCTTTCTTAGCTTAAATGTTTTAAATTCTATTTTAAAGGAACTTTTTATTTGAAAAACCTTTCAGTTTTTTCCTTTAGTCACATAACATGTTTTTTTGACGAAATATAATTGGGCTCTTCTCTTAGGTGCGAAATCAAGAGAGAAAGAGAGAGAGAGATAGAGACGGAGGGAGAGAGAGGAGAGAAAACGTTCCGTTCAAGCGGGTAACGTTGTTCTCGAGTTACTCTCGTCCCTAGTCGCTGTACGGGGAGGAAGGATAAAACGTTTTTAGTTTTTTATTCTCGTCCCCAGGCTATGTGCGGTGAGAGATTGAAAACGTAGTTTATATGAACTAGTGTTTAGTCTTTCCCAGCCACTGATTTTTTTATCTTAAAATATGTTTTCTGTTTTTTGCTGGTATTAATGAGCTTGCATTATACGACTGATTTCGCAATTACTACCTTTTAATGAAGGGTAGAATTGCGTGTTTCAGGTAGAAATCAGTAAAAGTTTCGATTTCAGTGAAATAAGTGCAAAACAGAAAATCGAAGTGATAAAGTGATATGCGTAAAGTGTTACAGTGTTGCGTCCGAGGGTTCGTCTGTTCGTGCCTGTCGTTCACCTAGTCCGGGACCTCTTGCATGCTCCCAAGCCCAGGGGAGAAGTAATGTCAAACGACTTATGGGTTCGAGAGGCCTTGATCAACGAACAGACGTTTTCCCTCTATGGTATCGGGTGTATCTTACCAAGATCTCCCCTACCATAAGACGAGAGAGACGTTGTTTCTCCTCGTCATCCGAAGGCTTTTCGCATAAGAAACCTGTCACAAGGTTTCGAAGCCCTTAAGCGAAAGTCAGTCCTTTCAGGACAGGTCCAGCGTCCTGGTTACAACCATTAGGACAGCTCTGACCCTATGCAGTCATCGGATAACTGCTCGCCGCCTAACAAAAGCGTAACACAGACTCCGAGAGTCTTTTCTTGTTGGCAAAGTGTTGCGGTCACAGACGTTACCCTCGTCTCTTACCACAACCATTTCCGTTGATCCTTAAATGGGTTGTATGGCAAGACATGCAGTATATGCTTGCCTCCCTTATGGAAGACTATTCTGCCGATTAGTCCGTTGAGTCTAGCCGTTTATCTCATCGATATCCTGGCTTTCAGCCAACCTAACGTTCCTTTGTGCTTACTGTTGACGTTGGCGTAGCTTAGTCACGTCAGTCAGGTTGTTTAGAACCACACTCGATGCGGTCTCGTGTGGTTTTTCAGCCGCATTTGGACGTTAGGCCACTTGCTGATGCTCCTGTTGACGTTCAAGACGTTCACTAACAATCGGAGTTGACTTGTTTTGACGCTGTGCGTCAACCTCCGCATTCTAGAGTTGTTTTGACTGCTCAGTCTAGGCAGTCAAAGCAGTCTCGAGTGGACGCTGTGCGTCCTCACGCACCTCTTGTGGTTGACAGTTCAGTTTTTGACAGTTCACAGACTGTCAAGCAGTTACATGACGTTGCGTTCTGGTCCGCTACTAATGCACCAGTGAGTGTGGACTCTGCTTGTAAAGCATTGCCACCACGGTTGGTCTCTCCCTTGCTTGAGACTCAGCTTTTATCGGACAAGGTTCCTGTAGTTGAGGAAGTTGCTGTTCCCCCTCCTACTGATATTCCCTTGAGGACTCTGTCAGATGGAGAGGAGCCTAAAGCTGCTTAGCCTCCTATGGACTTTAATTAAATCATGATGATTTTTTAAGGATCTTTGTCCGGATCTTTTTGTGACTGCTGCTCCTCGTTCGCCTAAACGTCAGAGCTTACACTAGGCCTAGCTACTTCGAAGCCGTTGTTTTTAAGCTAGTGCTCTCTCGCTCTCCTAGAGAGCTTTACGTTGGCTAGGCGACTGGTTTTTCACCAGGAGGAGTTTGGGGGATACAGCCTTTGCTTTCCCTTCTTTTAAACTGGTTTATAGAGCGAGAGTCTGATATGACACGAGAGAAGTTCTCGGCTTGGGAGTTCATGCCTCTGCCCAGATAGACTTCTCAATTCTCGTAGACTCTCCCTGGCGCCTGGCCAGGAGACGCTCCAAGTTGTTTACAGGTCAACTTCACAGCTGTTTTCGAGCCTTTGAAGTTTTGCTGTACAATTATGTCATGCATAACAAGGCTTTCAGGGATGGTAAGCGGTACCGCCTCAGTCGCTAACCCCGTCTGTTGCCACACCTGCTCCCGTAGACCCTAAATGGGCTTTGCTGCAAGACATGCAGTCCAAGCTTGCGTCCTTGATAGAGGACTTTAATGCGGAGAAGGTTGCTACCGAACCTTCTGGCCAACAACCTTCCAACCGGTCGGTTGTGCGCCCTGTTGACGCTGAGGTAACCTACTCGCGTCTGCCAGTTGAGGTGGTTCCTCCACCGATGCGACCCAGTGTGGGTTGCCAGCCGCACGTTGACGTTAAGCGACGCTCGGAGGTGGTTGTTGACGTTCAGGACGTTCAACAACCAGCAGAGGTGACTTGTTTTGACGCAGTGCGTCAACCTCAGCAACCTGGTAGGGTGTTGACTGCACAACCCAGACGGTCTAGACAGTCTCGGGTTGACGCTGTGCTTCCTCGCGCACCCATGGTTGTTGACGGTTCACAGACTGTGCAGCAGTTCCATGATGTTGCGTCCGGCTCCGTCACGCATCCACCAGTGCGACCGGACTCAGCGAGCCAGACGTTGCCCACTCCGTTGCCGTTTCCTCATCAGTTTTCGGATGAGGAACCCTCTGATGAGGACGTTGCTGAACAACAAGACGATCAGCCCCCAGAATAGATCAAGCCCTGCTATCCATCCAGAAGATGCTGAAGAAGGAACGCTGCTCAGTCAGGCTGTGGATGAGTCTGGTAGGGACGCTGTCATCCGTGGAACAATTTGTGTCACTAGGAAGACTACACCTCCGTCCTCTTCAATACCATCTAGCTTTTCACTGGAAAAAGGACAAGACGCTAGAAGCGGTCTCGATCCCGGTTTCCGAAAAGATAAAGTCTTGTCTGACTTGGTGGAAGGACAATATCAACCTAAGAGAGGGTCTTCCCCTGGCTGTTCAGACTCCCAACCATGTTCTCTTCTCGGACGCATCGGACGTGGGCTGGGGCGCGACACTAGACGGTCGGGAATGCTCAGGACTGTGGAACTCGAGTCAGAGGAGCATGCATATCAACTGCAAGGAGCTGTTGGCAGTACATCTGGCCTTGAAAAGCTTCAAGTCTCTCCTTCGAGGCAAAGTGGTGGAAGTTAACTCGGACATCACCACGGCCTTGGCGTACATCTCCAAACAAGGAGGTACCCACTCACTGACGTTGTACGAGATCGCAAGGGACCTGCTCATCTGGTCAAAAGGTCAAGACATCTCCCTAGTAACGAGGTTCATCCAAGGCGACTTGAACGTCATAGCAGATTGTCTCAGTCGGAAAGGGCAAGTAATTCCAACCGAATGGACCCTCCACAAGGATGTGTGCAAGAGACTTTGGGCCACTTGGGGTAAAACCATCCATAGATCTCTTTGCAACCTCGCTGACCAAGAGGCTTCCAATCTATTGCTCTCCAGTCCCGGACCCAGCAGCAATACATATAGATGCTTTCCTCCTAGATTGGTCACATCTGGATCTCTACGCATTCCCACCGTTCAAGATTGTCAACAAGGTACTGCAGAAGTTCGCCTCTCACGAAGGGACAAGGTTGACGTTAGTTGCTTCCCTCTGGCCCGCGAGAGAATGGTTCACCGAGATACTTCGATGGTTAGTAGACGTTCCCAGTAGTCTTCCTCTAAGGGTAGACCTTCTACGTCAGCCACACGTAAAGAAGGTACTCCAAAGCCTCCACGCTCTTCGTCTGACTGCCTTCAGACTATCGAAAGACTCTCGAGAGCTAGAGGCTTTTCGAAGGAAGCAGCCAGTGCGATTGCTAGAGCAAGGAGAGCTTCTTCCATTAGAGTCTATCAATCGAAGTGGGAAGTCTTCCGAGACTGGTGCAAGTCAGTTTCTGTATCCTCGACCAGTACCTCTGTAGCTCAAATAGCTGTTTTTCTCTTATACCTGAGAAAAGGACGATCCCTTTCAGCTCCCACTATCAAGGGCTACAGAAGCATGTTGGCATCGGTCTTCCGGCATAGAGGCTTAGATCTTTCCAAACATAAAGATCTGCAAGACCTCCTTAAGTCTTTTGAGACCACCAAGGAGCGTCGTTTGGCTACCCCTGGATGGAATTTAGACGTGGTACTAAGATTCTTCATGTCAGACAGGTTGGAGCCGTTACAATCAGCCTCCCTGAAAGATCTCACTCTTAAGACTTTTCCTGGTATGCTTAGCCTCGGCTAAAAGAGTCAGTGAGATTCATGCCTTCAGCAAGAACATAGGATTTTCGTCAGAAAAAGCCACTTGTTCGCTACAACTTGGTTTTCTAGCCAAAAATGAGCTGCCTTCTCGGCCTTGGCCTAAATCTTTCGATATCCCCAGCTTATCGGAGATCGTAGGCAATGAACTAGAAAGAGTCTTATGCCCTGTTAAGAGCTCTTAAGTTCTATTTAAAGCGTACTAAACCTTTACAAGGCCAATCTGAAGCTTTATGGTGTTCAGTTAAGAAACCATCCTTGCCTTTGTCAAAGAATGCTTGGTCAGACTTTATCAGATTGTTAATACGAGAAGCTCATTCACATCTGAGTGAGGAAGCCCGAACTTTGCTTAAGGTGAAGACGCACGAAGTTAGAGCTGTAACAACTTCCGTGGCCTTTAAGCAAAATATATCTCTGCAAAGTATAATGGACGCAACCTATTGGAGAAGCAAGTCAGTGTTCGCGTCATTTTACTTGAAAGATGTCCAGTCTCTTTACAAGAACTGCTACACACTGGGACCATTCGTAGCAGCGAGTGCAGTAGTGGGTGAGGGCTCAACCACTACAATTCCCTAATTCCATACCCTTTTAATCTTTCTCTTGAAATGTTTTTATTGTTGTTTTTTGGGTTGTCCGGAAGGCTAAGAAGCCTTTCGCATCCTGGTTGATTTGGCGGGTGGTCAAAGTCATTTCTTGAGAGCGCCTAGATTAGGGGTTTTGATGAGGTCCTGTTGTATGGGTTGCAACCCTTGATACTTCAGATCCTAGGGGTCGATCAGCATCCTAAGAGGATCGCGAGGCTCCGTAAGGAAGACGTACTTAAAAGGCAGAGTAATTGTTCAAGTCGACTTCCTTACCAGGTACCTATTTATTTTGTTTTTGTTATTTTGATAACTTCTAAAATGAAATAAAAACTCTTAGCTCATAAAAGTGTAAACATATATTGCTGGTCTCTACCCACCCCCCTGGGTGTGAATCAGCTATATAATCACCGGCTAAGTTAAATATTGAAAAATGTTATTTTGATAATAAAATAAATTTTTGAATATACTTACCCGGTGATTATAAATTAAAGGACCCTCCCTTCCTCCCCAATAGAGACGCAGTGGGACGAGGAGAAAATTGAGTCTTTGTTTACATTGAGTACTGGGTATCTGGACGACAGATGGCGCTGTTGGGCACACCCGCAACCTGTGTAGCGATCGCTGGCGAGTTTTTACCGTAGAGTTGTCTGTCGGGCAACAGAGTTGCAGCTATATAATCACCGGGTAAGTATATTCAAAAATTTATTTTATTATCAAAATAACATATTTGATAACAATGTAAGGCTAAAAAAATACACATTTTGAAAACTATTTGTATTTTTCCTACCTATACAAACCTGAGTCATTTAAATGGGTTACTCCTAGTACTGTTTTCTATGATCAGGCAACAAAAAAGGTTGAAAGGGTTCAGTTGAATCTTATTTGGTTTCTAAGCAATCTCACCTCATGGTTGTGTTGTGTGTTGCTGGGCAGCTTGCATTACTTCTGGTCAAAGACTTGTGGGTTGATTGAGGCGGGAACCTTTGCTTAAATGACTCGGGTTTGTATTGCTATGGAAAGTGCAGATTTTTTACAAAATTTGTAGTTTATTCCGATGATAAAAAATCATAGTCTTCCTGGGTGGTGGTCAAGTGTCCGTTAAGAGGTATTCATCCTCCCTGACAACTTGTTACGAGTACAGAAAGGTTATGATAAAAAGTAAAAATTGGATGTGGAGGGGCAGTTCAATTGGTTTGTACAGAGGTAAGGTTATCATGTCCAATCCTTTTAGGTCGAGTCCAAGACAGAGATGAAGCTGTATGAACATCAAGCATCAAATGTATCAGATATATTCATTTATAACCGAGAACATATTATTCTTACCTGCATTAGGGTGTGGTCCATGTGAGAACCAGGTCCCTCTTGAGAACAATCAGATTGATCCAAATTTTATACCATTATCATGTAATGAATAACTCCTGTTTTGATAAATAGTTAGATGTCCAGAAAAAGTTTAGGCTAGACTATTGTATTTGTTGAGGTGCAACACTAGGGCCTAAAGAAAAGGTGTCTTCAAGATTTGAGTACAATCTTTTAGGTAGTGATCCGTGAGATAGTTCTATCTTTATCAGCCACCAACTCTGAGAACTTGGCCTACTGAGTGGTTCCTGCAGAACACTAAGGTTGCAGCAAGGCCATGGATATCATGTGCTGTGGGGGGTGTTGTCCCTGGTAATCCTTTCACTAAGGATTTATGTACTCTCATAATTTGTATACCTTTTTGGAGCTGCCTGTGCTCTCAAATACATTTGGAATCTTGGGTCTAAGAGAGGCTGTTCTTTTCAAATACTTTATGATTGCTCTTACGGGACAGAGTAAAAGGTTATCTGGGGCATCAGTTACCCATTTTGAGAGACGTTATCACGAAAAAAAAGTCAAATCTAACGTCATTAACAACGGTATTTTAACTTTTTGCCACAAACTCGGGAACAAACGAAGGAATAGTTTCTTCCACCCTTTGGGATGTGTCATAGGTAGCACAGACCTTGTGGTTCACTTACTCTCTTGGCTGAAGCTAAGGCAAGATATAAGAGTCTTTCAGGCAAGATTCCTGTCCAAAGCTTTATGTATGGTTCTTAAGGGGCTCTTTTTAAGGACCTAAGAACCTCTGTCATATCCCAGGAAGGGGGCTCGAGTTCTCGTGGAGGACAAATCTGTTAAATAATTTGATGAGAGCAGAAATTTTCCATGAAGAGGAGTAATCAAGCCCTTTCAGTTTTAAAACTTGGCTCAAGGCCAGCCAGTAGCCCTTCACCGCAGTGACTTGAAGGGATTTCTCGTTCTTCAGGAACACTAAAAAGTCAACAATGGGTGCGAAATAGTAGCCTTGAATGGAGCAATATTCCCCCTATGACACCAATCGCAAAGTTTTCCACTTCAGTGAAGTTCCACCAGGTCTGGGTACCACTACACTGTTGGCCAACTTGGGGCTACTAGCATTATTCTGATTTCTCGTGATGTTTGAACTCTGTTCAGGACTTGACAAATTAGACAGAATGGTGGAAAGACTTAAAAATCTAGCCAGTTCCATATATGCTGGAAGGCATCTTTTGTTGCTACTGTTGTATCCGGGACTGGAGAGCAATACCGAGAGTTTGGTTGTTCAGGTGAGTGGCGAACATGTCTAGTAACGAGGAACCCCACAAAGTTAAAAGACTCTTCCACTAGAGGAAGCAAAAAGCATTCGGAACCAACTGTTGTCCCTAGTCAACTCAGATGGTCCACGATGACATTCCTCTTCACGGGGATAAATCTTGCCGAGAGAGACACTGTATTGTTCTATGCCCAGTGTTGTTTCTCTACTGCTAGTTTTGTGCCCATTGGTGTTTCTCTACTGCTGGCTGTCATAGCAGGAGGGAGAATGCACCTCCCTGTTTGGAAATGTTGGTCATTACCGTGGAGTTGTCGCTCATCATTACCCAGTGTGGCCTTTGAGAGTCTGAGAAGTGGCGTAGCGCTAAATACTCTGCTTTCATTTCTAGATAGTTGATGTGAAAGGTTTCATCTTCCCAAGACCATACACCCAAAATCTGTTCCCTTCCTAGTTGTGAAGCCAGGGGAAAAATCTGTAGGGGTGTTCCTATTAATAAGTTTTACTCTCGGCCACCAGGGAGATTTGTCACAACCTCCTGGGGCATTGGCAGCAGGGTTGTAGGTGGTTAGATGTTTGAGACTTCTGGCTTTTCAGAGCCCACTACACCGAGCAAAGATGCATTCTCCATAAGGGGACTAACTTCTCCAACGAGGAGAGATGTCCTAGGAGCTTTTGCCAAGAACAGGCTGGAAGTAATTTTCCTTCCAAGAAGGTTTCTGATACTTTTCTGAATCTTATTACCCTGTTGCTGAATAAAAATACTCTGGCATGGACGGAGTCAATATCCATGTCTAGGTATATGACAGACTGTTTGGGAATGAGACTGGACAAATCTAGGCTTAGTTGAATTCCAAACTTCATGCAGAATTTGAGGCGATCCCTGTATTCTATTATAAGCAGGATTTGGGATTCTGCTTGGAGGAGCCAGTCATCCAGATATCTCAAAAGCCTGATGCTCATGGCATGAGCCCAGGCTGAGAGAAGGCAAAGATTCTGGTAAAGACCTGGGGTGCTGTTGACAGGCCTAAGCATGGCATCTATAAGTGGAAGATTCTATCTCAAAACGGAAATCTTAGGAAATTCCTAGGGGCAGGATGGAGGGACACCTGAAAGTCTGCATCCATTAGATCTATGGTCAGAACGTTGTTCTTCCTCCTGACCTGAAGAACAGTGGCCGGAGTCTCCATATTGAGCCTTGTTTGTAAGGGAAGATTCAAATGTGACAAGTCTATGACGTATCTCCAACCTCCAGTTAGCTTCTCTACTAAAAGCAGATTGCTGAAGAAGCCTGAAGAGATGTCCAAGACTTCCACTTTGGCTCCTTAGGTCAACATCTTGGACACCTCCTCTAGTAAGAGAAGGTCCTTTACCAAGACTTTAAAATAGAATGACCGGGCTGTCAGAATCAGTCAGAGGGGGTGGACGGTCTATGAATGTCACTCGATACCCTGAACGCGGTACTTCTACTGTCCAGTGATTGGCTCAGAAAAACTGCCACCTGCACCAATGGCTTTGTACTTAGGCATCCCTCTACTGGTGGTAAGTCGGTTTATATGCCCTTCCTAGTGGGAGCCTTTGTGACCGGAGTCTCCTCTACAGCAAAGGTGGGTCAAGGGTCTTGCCTCCCTGGATGTTAAAACTCGTAGGCGTTGTCTCTGCTGGGCAACGTGCTTAAAGGGAGAGTTCCTTTGAGGTTGTCAAGGGACGGGCATCCTTGGTGCCACCTCTCCCCCCTCATAAGAGAAACCTGGCTGAATTTCTCAGCTTTCTCTATGGCAGTGGCCACATCTGATAGAGGAAACAGATGGGGGAGCTTACATCTAGGTCAGATGGCATCGCATCTTTTTAGGATGCAGTTGCCCCAAAGGGAGACTGTCGGATTAAGCAAAAAGTCTTTAGCCTTGGCTCTTGACCTCTAGGGGTCTTCAAATTGCCATAGGGCGCTCTCGTCCCATAGATTTTGTCACTGCAGAGGATGACACTGATCCTGACCACTGATCTAGCCAGGAATAGGCTTGTATGGCAGACACTGCTGCTACCTCCATATTCTGGATTTCTGGCCACGAGAAAATGAAGGAAAGGTTAGGTAATTTGTCACTAGGTACAGTAGGTACCAGGTTGGCATTGTCAGCATTGATAGGAAGTGGGCTCGAATATGTGCCAGAGCGAACATAAAACCTCCTCTGGTGCGAAAGTGCCAAGGGAGGCAACTTTGAGGACCTGCTAGCTTTAAGCAAATTCTCTTAGGCTAAGATTTGGGTTTCAAATAAGTACAGTGTGTCTTTGGTTTAATTAGAGTGAGGCCCATGGTTAGGGTTTTGAGATTGTGGAAATAGTGTCTATCATTCATCAACTATTAGCGTATTGCGCTTGAGGAGACTCATCTAGGCCATCCAAGAGACTGATTAAACTCGTGATTTTAACAAAATCAGATGCTTCTTCAGCAGACATTGGAACCCCAAGGTGGGCTACATTTGCTGACCTGGTGCCTGTGCGCAGTGAGGTTTTAGTCATTAATGGTTATATGATAAAAGAGGTGGTTCAACTTTATGGATAACTGGATAAGGATGTTGGAAGATTTAACTTTTCCTTGAACATCCTTCCTTTCTCTTGCAACATACAGTGAATAGAGAAGAGGCAGAGAAAGAACAGGAGGAGTCATGCTCACTCCTGGCAGATTTCGAAGGAATAACAGGGAGTTTCCTTCTGAACTCTACCTGTGAGGAGGATTTCCCCGAAGCAGCCCATTTGGATGCCTCCTACGAGGACCGCGTCTATAGCACCTGATAAACTGACGTCACTCGAGGAAAAGGGGGAAATAGTTCCAAGGCTATTTCCTATCCTGAGCCTGAAAAGAAGATTCATCTGAAAAATGATTTTCTTGCTGTTCCGAAGAACATGTAAAATTCGAAGCATTATGAACATTAGGCAAGATACTTATGCGAGTACAGTTTGGTAAAACAACAAGTTTATTATTTATATGAGAACATGTTGCCGAAGCTGACGATAGAACACAACAGCGTGGCAGTTCCATTCATATACTGTACGAGCTCGAGTTGTGGTAGCATGCTTAGAACATGCATTATCATGTGACATGGTATCATAGCCGTCATGCTGATGAATATCATCGTAATGAAAAAAGATTTTGTAGTTACTGTCTTTTTTAGGGGTTTTCTTGGAAGAAGCCACATTTGTTTTTGAAAATTTTGGTTTGGCCAAAGTTTCGGTTGTGGAGACAGCCGAAGCGCTCCGAGCAACTTCATTGCATTGTAATGGGGAGTTCTGGGACCAACTCCAGAGAACTCATAAGGTGGCAGCGGTGCTGAGTACCCCTGGGGATACGAGGCAAATGTGTGTACAAGCTGGAGAAGGACAAAATGGATCCTCATCCAGGGCTGACCCATGAGTGGGAAATGGCAGTCTCGACTCTAGGGTTTCACGTACTGGAATGGGGCAGACTTCCTGAATAATCAGGAACCAAGGGTACTGGGATAGGATCCAGCACGCAGCACAGCACTTGCTCAACACGGGGATAATACCATAATAAAATTATAATCATTAATAATTCAATTAAGGCATTCGTTCTCCGTAACTGGAGCCTTGGAAGGCTCAAGACACGGAGCAGGATGGGGGATAATTTTTGACGCAGAAAAGAACTTGCCCGTCTTGCCATTGCTGAAATTAGACGAGGAAGGAGAAAGATCTCCCTTAACTCTTTTGTTGCGTATAGAACAGTATCTCTTCCACCGAGAGGATGGCCACACACTACAATACTCACATGGACATTCCACAGAACATCTTTTGCCATGCGTGAGGGGTATAAAGAATGCGGTTCGACATAAACCAGAGGGGTATAAAGAATGCGGTTCGACATAAACCAGACTCATGAAGGTACCATGCCACATGGCCGGGAGAAGATTGCATAACACTAGACATACTAGCCATAATCAAGCACACTTGTTTTAGTATGGATAATGAAAGCACAATTAGTGACAATGATATAAATACACAAGGGTAATCCAGTGTGGATGATGAAAGTCGTAATTGTAGAAGAAAAGTGGTGCAAGCCGCACAGCAACGCATAACGCTGCTTAGCAATGGGGATACTAAGCAACCAATGATGATGCAACCAAACTGCCCTTCTTTTTGTTGTCTGGTCATAGAAAACAGAAATAGAAGTAACCCATTTAAATGACTTGGGGTTTGTATCTGCTTAGGTACAGACTTCTTTCAGGATAAGATAAATTTGTTATATAGTCTGATGGGTTTTTCCTTTTGGATTGTTTAGCCTAAGTTGTACTTACAACAGGTAGTTTAATGTTAATTTCAAAGTTTTGTTAAGTATTTTTATTACACTTGATATATGCGCTTCTATGAAATAATTATATATGTTCAGTCGAATATTTGTATTAATGTGTTATACTGTATTAAATAACTAATCTTTTTGCTGATCATTTAAATTCTTAAGTAGGCCAGATACTTCATATGTTTTTCAGTTTATGGAACCCCTACAGTTGCACTTTGAGGTAGGGGTTAGAGGTTGGCCAGCAAAACAGAAGAAAGGATCAAAGGGATATAAATTAATGTCGATAGGGGCTGAAGAGAACCTGCTAAGACCATTAGGTAGCACCCACACAGCACTGCAGGAGTGCACTGACAACCTAAGCCCCTATAGGGGACCATTCATCTGGTAACCCTTTGTTCTCTCTATTTTCTGATAGAAAATCTCACACTTAATCCTGGTTACTAGCGCATATCAATCCAATGATGAGGGAACATTTTTATCTTGTGTAAGTTTGAGTCCCAGGAGGGATGATTTGCCATTTAACATCACAAATTTTAAGTAATTTGTATTTTTCCTAACAGTACTTACCTCGAACTACTTTCTTAGGAGTATCTGGGATCTCCTCCCAACCGACCAGAATTTTGTGTAGTTTACCCTACTCCCGTTTTCTATGCGGGGTAACCTCTGGTGGAGTGATACGAGCCATGAGGCGACCCGGGGTCAGAGAGCATGCTTGCTCAGGTCTCGATCTCCAGTAAGTTTTGACAGATAGGTTTCTACTAAGTCCTGTGAGGCACTCGGGGTAGGATGGGCGGGCCATAACCCGAAAGTAGTTCGAGGTAAGTACTGTTAGGAAAAATACAAATTACTTAAAATTTGAGATTTGTTCCAACACGGAGTACTTACCTCGAACTACTTTCTTAGGAGACTTATACCTTAGGAGGTGGGAGTGTCCCTCAGGACCCAGAGACCATGATGAGAGAAAAAGGAACCTAGATAGGAGGCTAGGTTCTGCTGACCCCCAAAGGAAAACACGAGAAATAGGGAAAACTTCCCAAAAAACTATCTTAGTGTCTAAGTAACTAACCTCTGTAAAAATCCTTGGAGACGTATTCTTTCACTGACGGTGTATCCCATGGCAGTTAAAGGATTTTAGGGTCATTTCAGGGAAGGTAATAGGGGAAAAATGGGGGTAAGGAAGGAACCTGTGTCTCTTGGACTTACTGCCCGTGGTTTCCCTGGGGCTACGCCTTCAAATCTTTTGGAGCGCGGAAATGAGGGGACCGAGAGAGAATCCGTCCTGGGATCTCCTCGAACAATCCTTTAAGTAGTGAGCTGTGAAGGTTGACTGACTAGACCATGTACCTGACCTCAGGATTTAGCCCACTGTCATGTTCTTCTCAAAGGCCAATGAAGTACTTAGCCCTCTAATGTCGTGGGGTCTAGGCTTCCCCAGAAGAGGAACCCCTGCACTACTGTAGGCTCTCATGATCACCTGCCGCAGCCAGAAGGAGATCGTATTTTTGGAGACTGGTTTCTTTACCAGTCCCGAGGAGATGAACAGACTCTTGGTTTGGGGGCGAAGTTTGGCTGTCCTCTCAAGGTACTTACGTACCGCCCTGACTGGACACAGAAGCAAGTCCCTTGGGTTGTCCGAACGAGGGATAGCTGGCACCGAGCATCCTTCAAACCTGGGGTCCCAAACCGCTGGATTCTGAGTCTTGGCTACGAAGGAGGGTAAGAATCTGAAGGTAGCTTCTCGCCATCCCTTTGAGTGTGAGACTTCGTAAGACAGCCCATGAATCTCACCTGCTCGTTTTGCTGATGCCAGAGCTAACAGAAAGACCGTCTTGAGGGTCAGCTCCTTATCTAAGATGTCCTTGAGGGGCTCGAAGGGAGGTTCCGAAAGCATCTTTAGTACCCTAGCCACATCCCACTGGGGCACTCCAACGGCCTGGGGGGGGGGCACGACTGCTCGAAGCTCTTGATGAACATGGAGATATGTCTGGAGGCTCCTAAGTCGATGCCCTTCAGGAGGAAGACCTGCCCCAGGGCTGCCCAGACTCCTTTGATGGCTGGGATGGAAGTACCCACTTCGTCCCTAAGGTAGACCAGGAAGTCTGCTACCTCGGAAATAGAGGCCCCTAACGGCCTGATGTTCTTCGAGGAGCACCACTTAGTGAAGGTAGCCCACTTCGCCTGGTATACCGCAACTGACAAACGTCTCAGGTACCCTGACATCCTCGACGCCGTCCTCGATGAATACACTTCCTTCCTCGGGAGACGCTCGATAACCTCCACGAGTGAAGGCGGAGGGACCGAGGGTTTTCGTGGAACCTTTGGAAGTGAGGCTGCCGGAAAAGGTCTGGTCTGTCCGGAAGAGGCCAAGGTGGAAGGCGAGCCAGTTCCTTTAGATCCGCGAACCACTCTCTCCGGCCACTAGGGCGCTACCAAAGTCATCCACAGGTTGTCCGCCCGTCTTACTCTGTTGAGGACCTGTCTGAGCATCCCGAAGGGAGGGAAGGCGTAAACGTCGAGGTTGTCCCAAGGGTGCTGGAAGGCGTCCTCGAAGGCTGCTGCTGGATCTGGCACAGGAGAACAAAACACTGGGAGCTGTGCGTTCAGTCTCGTGGCGAAGAGGTCTATCACTGGCGAGCCCCACTTCAGAATGAGGGACTTGGCCACTTCTGGGTGCAGGGACCACTCGGACCCTACCACTTGACCCATCCTGCTGAGGCCGTCGGCCAGGACGTTTCTCTTCCCTGGAAGAGATTTTGATTTGCTCTACTTTGGCCCATTCTAGGAACTCCATCGTGAGACTGCACAGTTCCTTCGACTTTAGTCCTCCTTGCTTTTTCACGTAAGCCATCACCGTGGCGTTGTCGCACATCAGCGCCACGGTGTTTTCCCAGAGCAGTTGGATGAACTCTAGGCCCGCCCTTTGTATTGCCATCATCTCTAGCACGTTTATGTGCAGGCTCATCTCCTCACCTTCCCATTTTCCTATTGCTGTTTTGTCGAGGAGATGGGCACCCCAACTCTCCTTGGATGCGTCCGTGAACAGGAGCATCTCCGGAGGGTCGGCTTGGAAGGGCATTCCTTTGAGGGTGTTCGATCTGACGTACCAGAACTCCAGGACTTCCTTCGTCTCCGGGGACACTGGGACTATCTTGTGCGGGGAGTCCCCCTGCCTCCAGAGCTCCTTCAAGTTCCACTGCACTCTCCTGAGCTTGAGCCTCCCCTGGGGGACTAACTTCTCCAATGACACGAGGTGGCCTATCAGTCTCTGCCAGTCCTTGGCTCTCCTGGGCTGGCCCGACAGGAAGGGCCGGAGGATCTGTTCCAGGTTGTCCAGTCTCTCCGTGGAAGGGAAGGCTCTCGCCAACCGGGAGTCTAGGACCATTCCAAGGTAGGTCATCCTGGTGGAGGGTATCAGCTGGGACTTTTGCAGGTTGATGATGATACCCAAGACGTTGCAGAACTGCAGGAGCTTCGCGCCTTGCTCCCTCAGTACTTCCTGAGGCTGAAAGCAACAACCAGTCGTCTAGGTACCGAATCAGGCGGATGCCCTGTTCATGTGCCCAGGCTGAAACTGTTGCGAAGATCCTCGTGAAAACCTGAGGAGCTGTCGACAGTCCGAAGCAGAGGGTCTTGAACTGCAACGTTTGAGTACCCCATTTCACTCTTAGGAACTTCCTGCTGGAGGGATGGACAGGGACCTGGAAGTAGGCATCCTTGAGGTCTATGGACATCATGAAGTCCTCCTCCCTCAAGCCCGCTAGGACCGACTTTGGGGTGTCCATCTTGAAGTCGGTCTTGCACACAAACTTGTTGAGGGCTGAGAGGTCTATGACCGGTCTCCAGCCTCCTGTCACTTTCTCCACCAGGAAGAGTCTGCTGTAGAACGCGTGAAGGCGGAGGGACCGAGGGTTTTTGTGGAACCTTTGGAAGTGAGGCTGCCTGAGAAGGTCTGGTCTGTCCGGAAGAGGCCAAGGTGGAAGGCGAGCCAGTTACTTTAGATCCGCGAACCACTCTCTCCTGGGGGATCTAGCGTGCCTCCTGGCGTGTCGAGATTTTGAGCGGGAACGGGACCACCTCCTGCGGGACCTGTCTCGTCTTCTCCTTTGGTCCCTCCGGGCTCCTTCCTCCAAGGAGTAAGAGTAAGCCTCGAACGAGGAGCCCGACGACCTGTAGGACTGCACCAAAGGTTCCGAGTCATCCCGCGTCGCTGGTGGTTCCACGTGACGATCCGTAGGCGACGAGGGCTCCATGAAGATGGGCGGAAGCGTTCCTGAAGGCGCTGGGGGAGAGCGAGGCAACTTCTTGCTGGGGAACCAGGCCTCTAACTCTTCCTCCAGCCTCATGGGCGATCTGAAGGGCGTCCTTGGTGGCGCCCACCTGAGGGGAACCAACGGCGGCGAGTCCATCTTCTCGGCGTCTCCCCCCGGCTGTAGACGTACCTAAAATACAGGCCCATGAAGCGGGGGAAGAGGCTGCAGCCGCCTTCCCCCACATAGGATCATCGGAAGAGACGGGCCCTGCTGGCACCAGGACTCCGTCCTCCGAACACACTCCTGTCCCTCCCTCAGGCCCCCCACTTGCCTGGACCGACAAAACATCCCCACTTTTAGGTATCTCAGACTCCTGGGGGAAGAGCAATAGGCCTCTTCCCCGCAACTGACTTACCTCGTCCCCTACTCTAGGTAGGGGAAGGCGGCTGAGAAGCCCTATCTGACGAAGCACCGAGGGAAGTAAGTGGGGAGGAGACACTCAGCTTCCCAGGTGACCTCTTGGACGCCTTCTTGGTGCCGTATCGCACCCACTGCACCTCGTTCCAGGACTCGCACTCCGGACACGTGGCCGTAGGGGAACACACGCTGCCCCTACACGACGAACACAAGGAGTGCGGGTCGACTTCAGGCTAAGACAGAAAAGCGCCACACGATTTTCTGGCCATAGGCCTGGGACAACGACGAGGATGTTCCATCACGCACTAGTAAGGCACCGTGAGACACAGGAACACAGAGGGAAAGAGTAGGAAAGGGTGAGGGAAAGAGTAGGAAAGGGTAAGGAAAAAGCACAATGGGACCACGTGAGACACAAACGGGTTGGGGACACAAAGGGTCGCACTGGATAAGGAGAGCGCGTCGAGGTGTTAACGTGATGCAACCAGAAAACTTACCGGAGATCGAGACCTGAGCAAGCATGCTCTCTGAACCCGGGTCGCCTCATGGCTCGTATCACTCCGCCAGAGGTTACCCAGCATAGAAAACATGAGTAGGGTAAACTACACAAAATTCTGGTCGGTTGGGAGGAGATCCCAGATACTCCTAAGAAAGTAGTTGGAGGTAAGTACTCCGTGTTGGAACTTTTTTTTTTTTTTTTTTTTTTATAAGAAACTAAAACTGTGTATAATACTTTAATGTAATTCATTGCTAGTAAAAAAAAACTGCCATCAGATCAACCTTTTATTGTAGAGTTTGATCAAAACGGAGTCAGATTAGAGAGGACATAAATTCAATTTGTATTCTTTGTAGCTTTCCGTGACCTTACACTTGACAATAAACTGATGCCATTAAACATTGTTTTTAAAAATCACAGAAATATCAACATCAATAAGCATATACTCTTCTTATAAAAAAGGACAATGTGCAAATAAAGACAATAACAAAGTCATACATTAAGTACAGATCAAATTCATACATCAAAATATTAAATCTAACCCCATAAGATCTAATATTTTTATGCCTGTTTCCATGTAAATTACAGTAAAAAAAAAAATTAAATATCTTTATTATTGAATAAACTATAACTACTGTACTCCACATGTAGGATAGGATTAAGAATGAGATTTTTATGTCTCCAAAAGGTAAAATCTGCAATGTGCACAAAGCAGGGAAGCACCAATACGCTCTTGATCATAAATATTTAATTTGTATTTATCACACCCATGGTATATAGTGAACATGATGAACAAGATGCAATAAGAGGTGCAAACCTGTACTAGATACTTAATAAAAATTCTCACCCAAACAAATAAACCCTCTAACAGCTACTAAAGAATTCTCAAGCGCTGTCCTAACAAAATATTTAGTCTTTCTCTGATTGAAAAAACAATAATGACATACCAACAATCATCTAAAATAAAATATAACTAAGTTTGAAGAGAAACTCAACAAAATAGAACAATGATGGCTAAAAAAATATATCATACATAACCCTATTAGTACTCAAGCTACATATGGCTTCAACCAGGAAGCATTGTGCAATAATCATTTAGCTACAAGAAGAATAACATCTGTAGAATTTGTTCCTCGCCAAGTTACACTGTGACTCTATCAAGATCACCTCTCGAGGCAAAGCTGGGGTGGAGGTGGGGGTTGGGGTGGTGGTGGTAATCTAATGATGGTAAAATGTGATACAAGGTTCATGAGTGTTCTCAATCATGCAATAACCATTATGCATCAAGTGTAATACCAACTGCTAACACCTTACAAAAATATATAAAATAAAACATATTTTTCTGTCCTGTAACCTTCAAGAACATCAAAATATTTAAAACATAATTAACAATAAACACTTGCATGTGAACCTCTCTCAATAAAGACGACCATGCATGCGTACTAATCAAAGAAAATTTAGGTAATGTTAAAAAGCTGGTCCTACTTTTGGGTGCTTTAATTCATTATCTCCAAGAAATCATTAAAGCCTAAGATACAAGTAATCATTGTACATTCATTATGGTCTATTATATAATGACCAACAACCAAAATTCAATTTAGAGGCAAGAGTATAATAATCAGGCATTATCCTACTATAAATACTTTTGAGAAAATTTTTCCTTACTAGCCAAATAAAACTGTACATTACATCTAGTAATGACAACAAATTAAACAATAAGGCCCCTTATTGACAAGAAGACTAAAAACAAAAAAAATTTTTATTTTTTAGGTCTTAACCTATATTATATTGAGAAACTTCATAATAACATGCAAAAATACTGATGCTAGTTGCCATTTAAGTTTCCAAGAAAGGTGTACAGTATTATATTTTCCATATTTGGTTTCAGCAATAAACATTCTACAAACTTAGTAATCTTGTTTCACAATTCATACTATTGGCAAGGAAAAGGTGATATAATGTTCCTTTAAAACCAACAAAATGATAACACACAACTGTAAACATGCTCCAGGGTATATAAATCAACACCAAGAAAGGCTACAACCACCCATGAAGTGCTCCACCACCTTCACACCCCAGGACACCTCAAATATTCTAAATGAATAGACATGAAGACAACAGCAAAGTCAAAAATACTCAAGCATCTAAACAGTAATCCTAAAATGCAAGCAATAAAATAATTACTCAGTAAACACTGCAATACTGTTCACCAAAGCAGTTTCAAAGCACATCCACTAAATATAATCCCTACTTTCTAAATATATTAATGAAATAAGGAAAAATACATAGCTAAAGTCTGAACCATCAACCTTGATCAAAATATAAAAACATTTTAAATATATATATTTATATATATACAGTATATATATATATATATTACTGGGTAAACATGAATCATGGAAGCTTTTCTAGCTGTCAACCACATGGGACACCCTCTTAAATATTAGGTACTGCATTTGTGTGCTCAAAAATGAAGTTTCCAAATTATCTACATAAAAGAATATACAGTCCTTGAAAAAGTATATATACATATTTATATATATATCAATATATATAGTCATGATACTATTATAGGGTAGTTCTAAGCATCAACCATGATGAAAATAGAAAAAAACATTTTGAATTAATTATGGGATACAATTGTTGAAGAACACCTTTTAAATATATATACATATTGCTTTAATACACAGTATATATATTACAAGGTATATAGTATATGTCTATTAAAGGGAACTTCTAAGCATCTATAATGATGAAAATAGAAGAACACACTTTGAATATAAATATATATATGTTAAAAGGTACTTCTACATAGGAGGTCAAGCAGTAGCATTTGTAATATAGCTGAAAATCTTTATGCCTGTGCCAGGTTACTTAAAAAGCATCAAGATACTCACAGCAACATCACAAATGTTCATGTCATCTTAATATATGACCTGACCTGACCTATCATTCCTTGCTTTGCACGTGTCAATAAGATTCACTTTCCATTCATATAATAAGATGGGGATAGAGAACCTTACAGTAACTCCTGGCAACACTCAAACTGAGGGACACATCACATTTACCAGCCAAAATAGCTGATGCCCTGATGGTGTGGTTAAGTAAAAAATAATGTGTTAACGTTTACCATGAATGAAGTATACAAGACGACCATTTATTGAAAATCTACTGTATACCCAACCCAAATTTTCTAGTTTTTTATTATCTAAATAGTATTTCCTTGTAAATCTGGAAAATGTCTTCCATGCATTTGAAAATAAAATCTTGCAGCATTTTCTAATACTTGACATTTACTACAAATCAAAACCAGTCCATTTTCATTTTTTTGGGGTATCCTGATACTAAAAATCTGTGGACTTTAAAGTGCCCCTAACAGATTTCAAACAACTCCAGTTTCCTAGGGCCCAAGAGCTACAACCTTTATCTTCCGAGACCATTCACTTGACCACACCAACAGGTAGGTACTTGAGCCAGAATTGGCTGCCATCTCAGGCAATGAATCTTGTTGTCTTCATATGTAGTCAAATTATAGTCAGTCGCATCAACGATGTTAATGAAGCACAAAAGTGTTACCTGCCACTGCCATTCAACCCTTCCGTCATCACAAGCAGAAATTTTTGTTAAATTACAGCTCCCGATAACTAATGGGTTAAGGTTACATAACATATAGGTTATTGTTCTATTAGCACACAGGCTCTTCCTAAAAGGGGGTTTTGGCAAATAACACTCTCCTGCTCCACATTTCATATCTGGTTCTGTTGGGAAATACAGAGCTTAGAATGGTACTGCTCAAGATACTAAACCAATAGAGTTTTAAAACAAAACTTCATTTGCAGATGGTTAAGCAGTTGAGCAATCAATACTCTTATTACAGTACAATCAGCTGTTGCAACACTAACACACAACTATACAATTGTTTCCACTACTGCAAAAGTTTGTTTTAAAATTCCAGCCCAGTATGCAGTGCATGAGATACACTGTTAGTGATTTACATTGAAGATTAGGCAGATCGCTGTGAGGATTCAAAGTCAGTGCTTATATTCAATAGTTAAGCTATCACCCAAAATACAATACTGATGCTTCATTAAAAATAAAAATCTAAATCAACATAACTTTACAATGCCATGGCATGTACAATTAAAACAAATCTAATGCAGTACTATGATTCATTAATGCATTGTAATTTGTATTCCATACTTATTATTGCTTTCCCTTTAGTTCTGTCCATTAGTAGTGTCTGGATATGTACATTTGTAAAGAAAAACAAAATTATCACATTTAATCATGAACACTAGCAATTACCCATCATTTAACATCAGCATATGTAAGTGTGTAAAATAAGATAAAAAAACTAATGATATAATCCATCCAGCACAGCACCTGTGGTCAAAGGGCAGTTCTTGTCCACTACCAAACCAAGATGGCAGAAGTGACCGAGGGAGGGTAGGAGAATTAGAATGCATCAAGGGATGTAGTATATCCTTCCCTCCCTCAAACACTTCTCACTCCAACAGCATGACCAGATAACCAGCATTGGCACACTACGCCTGCAGGAGAGGCACATTTATATTCATGTAATTTACTCTTCTTTTGCTTAATAAGGAAAAAAATGAGCTCTAGTGAAAACACTTAAAAGCTCAATTCATCATCTGTTTGCCATACTTACACTCAATAAGATAATATATATGGTTATTACTCACTTTCTTCCATTAACAATTCTAGTTTCTTCAGAGGTACATTACAAACAAATTACTTAAGGTCAAAATATATCAAGGAGGAAGACAGTGAGGTATATGGCGAGATTAGCAGTAGTGAGATAAAAAAGCTAAATTAATCATACGCATATTCACTACCCAAAATTATTGCCTCAGCCATGGAAATTTTTAAATATTAGGACTCACATTATGCCACAAATACTAAAAATCTGTCTCAAAGCTCAGAAGTAAAAAACACTGGCAGAAATTGTAATTCATAAAAAAAATAGGAAGATTACATCAACTATGAAATCTCTAAAGTTGAGTTCCTAATCACATATAGTACGAAACTCAACCTTAAAGCCAGATTGTTGCTTTGGTGCAAAACTTCTTCAGTCTTACAAAATATGTAACAATATGAAGATGGTCATAAAAATTCTTGAAATTAACCTAATTCTCACGCTCTCTTAATTTGCCTTACATTTCTTATTCTCAGTTTCAAAAATTGTTATTACAATCTTCATATGTAAGCTTGCATCATCAATTAGGCCCATTTGCAAAAAGTACAAATACTGGAAAATGACCCTTATTGAATTATGACTTTGAAGGTTTGCACTGACGTTATCCTCCTGCCAAGTAATATCTGTTGGGCTTTAGTCTTGCTTGGCTGCTGTCACAGTATCCAATCCCATCTTGGCTAAAGCTCTCAGTGCAGTCAAACAAGCCTAATAAAAGTAACATGTAATTAATTTAAATACATATATTTTTTTTTCATTATATAAATACCAAATATATATGGCACACAATTTACATGCTAAATTACATACTGTACAGGTAAAAGTTTTACCATTCATAAAACATCCAGCTAATTGATTCATCACAAACTTGTATGGATTCTCTGATACAAAATAAAACAAGGGTATCACAAATGTTTTTAAGGTAACAAATGCTTTACCTCTTTAAAGACCTGCCTATCCATAACAACATGGTTCTTAACTCTCCTCTTTCCAATTAGATAATTATAAATTTTACTCATAAAAAATCTTGCCCTATGTATAAGTGTTTTGTAATCCAGAGCACCTCTTGCAACATCATCCGTTACATTTGGTACACAATACAGAGTTCACCTACAAACCTTTCAACAGCAACCACATGGCCAATTTCCTGATTGTATTTTATCCTTTTATGTCTTTTCCAGTCACCATTAGCTTTTGGATTGAGTTGACTTTGTCTTCTTTGCAATCAAATCTCTGCCCCTCTAACTATATACATTCCATCTTCCTTATAATATCCAGTTAACATTAGGTGTCAACAGCATAAATCCCTTGCCAGGCCCCTTCCATGCATTTCTTTCTTGTTTCCCCATTACTAAAATAAACAGCAAAGGACAAAGCACTGATCCAATATTTATTTCAAACATTCTTGATACATCTGGCACTGCCTTCACTTTAGATCTAGTGCTATGGTAGGGTAACATCACTAACTTTGGCCTTTCTGTTACCATCTACCTTTTTAATGATATTCGACTACAGTATTTGCTTCTGTTCTAATTCAAATGGGAGTTAAGATCCACAAGTATAGAATACTAGTGTATGCAACCCATCAAAAATGACAGTTAAATATTTGGATAGATATGCACACACACAGATTTAACCCTTCCCACCCCCTCCCCCTTTCCTACCTACAAATCGCTGGTTCAGCAATTTGTTGGAGATTGTGGTTTCCAAGTATACTTCTCAGGCTATCCTCTCACCAGGGTATGACTATTCCCTCTTCCCCCTACTCAGCATGACAGTAAAGAAACATTTACATACATACAGCCGTACACTTGCTCTTTATTACATAGTGAAGGATAATCTTTCCATTTGCTTGGTACTTTTCTTGTAGTTACCTCGATACAAAGAATGCTTATTACTTATCTCTCACAGGTATGAAGCCATAATGACGACTGATTTTGACAATTTTCCTTTTTTATTCCTCCTGCATCTTTCCTAATATTTTCAAGCATGCTCAAATAATTTTACTTACTATTCTCAGTGGCCCCAAGCCTTTCCCAATTTTCCCTTCTTTAAGAGACTTTCACTCCCGAGAGCTTGTCTACCAAGAAGAGGTTGCTACAGTAGGCTTGGGGATCTGTCTGAGACCTCCTCCAAGGCCCCTTTGGCCAGCACCTGAGACACTTCCACCCCTAGATCTCTTCAAGATCCTCTCAAATAGTATGATGGGATTCTCAGAATCCGAGCTAATAGGGGATGACAGTCCATGAAGGGGATGCAATAACCTTTACAGAGAACCTCTACCATTCAGGGGTCAGTCCCAAAGAACTGCCACCTATCCCAATGGCTCTGCAGGCATACCCCTAATGAAGGTAAGTCTAGAATCTGTCCTCCCTAGAGGGTGCTACGTCGATTTCTGCCCTTCTGTCTGGAGATGCGACCTCTCCGGCGAAGTTGGGATTCTGGTCCTTTTTTTTTGGAGGTTGACTGTGCAAGGCAGCAGGAGCCAAAGTTGCTGACCCTGTATGAATGGAAATTGTTTTCCACTGCTCTTCTCTTAATTGACGATAGGTTGACTTTCTCTGTTTTCCAGTTTGCCATAGCAACTTCTGTAAAGGAGGGGGGGGGGTGTGAGAGAAGTTGACAAATGGACTACATTACAGTTGTGCAGGCAGAGTGCATCTCTTGGGGACAACTGCTTGGAGTACTTGGCCAAGATATCATCTCTACGCTTGAGTACATAATTTCCCCACAGGGAGACAGTCTGGGGGATTAAGAATTCCAAGGCCTCAGTCCCAGATCCGAACAGTTCCTTGAACTGTTGGACTAAGTCAGAATTCTTCATATTCTCTGTAATTACAAAGCTTGATACTGTTCCTGACCAGCGGTCCAGTCAGTACCAGCCTGAATAGCTGACATGGCAGCTACCTCCATGTTTTGCAGCTCTGTTCTAAAAAGGTGGAAAAGAGGTTTATTAACTTATCACTTGGAATGCCCTGAATGAGTGCAGCAACATCAGGGTTAATAGGTAGAGGGCTAGGGTGCACCTCTGAATAGACATAAAACTTTCTATGGCAAGAAATGGTTAATGGAGGTAATTTGGTTGATCTATTAGATCATAGTGAATTCTTGGCAGCTGAGACCTGATTGTTAAATAGGTGGGGGAGTGTTGCAAGCTTGATTCGACAAAAAGACATCAAATCTATGCTGCATACTGTGGGATTGAGGAAAATAGCGCCTGTTAGTAATCTGGAAACGCAAAAGGACTCCCAGACCATCTAGATGATGTATAAGACTCATAATTTTAAGCAAGTGTGACATCTTAGATCCAGAGGTCAGAACCTCAAGGGGGGGGGGGGTTACACCAGCAGAACTGGTAGCCTTCCCACTAGCAGGATCAGGGGAGTTGTCAATAATAATCAATGATGAGTCATGTGTGGGTTCCTGCTTAAGAGTTACACAGTGAGGTTCCTGTTTGGGAACGATATTGGAAATTTTCCCCTTACATTGTACGTCTTAGCGTTCTTGCCTATAGCTTGAACGTTGCAACAAAGCTGCTGAAACAGAATGAACTGAGCCATGTTCACACCTAGTATATGATTCTCTGTCCCCATAGGGTCAAGGCTGGATAGCAGGGAACTCGCTGTCCAAACTTGAAATCTGTGATGAAAAAGATTTATCTGGTGAGCTCCACATGGAATATCTGTACTTGGATGCATAATATGGGGGGAAGTCGATCTATGTTTCCCGTTTGATGATTTAGCACTCTGTGCTGAGGGTGGTACCACCTTAGGAAAAGGAGGCAAGGGTTCTGCCACCTTTTTCCTGTAATGTCTCTTAAAAGAAATTTCTGGGTATGCTACTCTCTCATTAGCTTGAAGAATAATGGCTACTCTCTCTGTGGCTTGAGGAATAATATGCAAGTTAAAATTAATATTTGTTTATTCAGACCTAAGAATATTAGGTTTAACTGGATGATTTCGTCTAAAAGACAGGAAAGGGTTTGAATGAGTCGGAGCTCTTGAGCTGAAAGCAGTTTGGGTATCAATGGTAGTTGAACCTTGTTTCGCATTCATAGGACACTTCAGAAAGAACACATCCTTGGGTCACAGCATGATTCGGTCGTGTGTCCAAGCGATGGCGTGATAAGATGATGGTTACACTATTACATCAGTGCATATGCGTGTAGGTATGCTATTACACGTGGAACTGAAGCATTTGTTGACACATTTATAACTTTCGCCTTCCAAATTGGACATTGAAAAGGGTACCGATTCATAGTCTGACGAATCAACTAAACCTGTAGATGTGAGTTTCTTGTGGAGATTTCTTGGATGAACCAAGAGAATCTTCTGTAGAAAAAATCTGTGGAGAAAAGGCGATGACGTGGGCCACTCGTCGTATGAGATAATGGAGATTTCTTGGAAGAACTAAGAGAATCTTCTGTGGAGAAAGGTGATGCCATGGTCCTTTCTGTGCACAAGGCAAGCCTGACTCATGTGTACAAGCTAAGGAGAAGATGGCCCTCCTCTGTACGGGAGGAAGGGATGACATTCTCAACTGTCACACGCGAAGGAGGTCTCGGATGAGTATGAGGAGAAATCTTCAAAAATTTTATTGAAGAATCATCCAAAAGAGAGAAATCACCTTGGTTCTGAAAATCTGGAACAAAAGCGTGATGGTCTCCACTGAGCACGCTCGTGGGGGAAGATGGCGATCTGTGTAGAATGTTATAATGTGGAACTAAAGATACTGGAATAGGGCTTGGTTCAAGCTATACTTGGGCCGAAGCTAAAGGATTAGGATTAGTATCAGAAAGTGACACGGGATCGCCATGTCCCATAGCTGTCAACTTCTGTTACCGGGGTTACAGGGAGCTCTGGTAAAGGAGGATCAGGGTGAGAGAGATCGTGAGTCGCATGGAGAAGCTTCTGCTTCTTGTTCTCAACAAAGAAAGACATGAAGGGGGCCTATCCCTCTTAGTTCTCTCCTTGCGACAGGCACGGTACTCACACTCCCTGCAATATTCACAAGGCATGTCAAAAGAATACTGCTTGCCATGGCAGTTTGGGCACAAGGGTGCAGATCTATCTCAACACAGCTCATAAGGAATTCTTTGTATTTTCACAAGGTATTGAGGAAAATGTAAAAATATGAACAGTTTTATACAAAAAAAATATAAAATATAAAATTGGGAGTAGATAAAAATTCATTGTCTTTGCTTTACAACTGCTCTATGATTTTATAACATGTGTCCCTTTTATTTATGGGATAGGTAAGAAATTTATTGTTTCCTAATGCAATTTTTTGTTTCTTTTTAACTTCACTCCATGTTTAGTTACACTCAATTACACAATTTCAATATAAAATAGTCCCCTAACATAATCATGATATTTTTTAGTAATATTTCAACAAATTATCTATAAGTTTTTTGAATAATTTTCATTTGCTTTGATTTTTTAATAATTTTAAGCACTGCAAAGATATGCTGCCTACATCATGAAAAAGTTCAGTCTTGCCTTGACAAACTGCAACAAACCAGAAATTCATTATAATTTGGTAGTACCGAGGCATGGAAAATATTTCTCTGTGAAAGTGCCACATTTCCCCCAGGCCAAAAGCGATGAGCCTGAAGCACTTGATGTCACAAGAAGGATCACCAGGATGTTGAACGGGAGGAAATTAAGCAGTCTAATGAGTCAATGAGTCAAGCTCATACAGAGCTGGGCCAAATAAATTTGGGAAGGAAATGTAGATAAAAAATGTGTGTGTATAATACATATATACATTAAATTTAAACAATAATAGAATCTATAATGAATTAAGAGATAAAAATCTGTGATAAATAGACATTTAAATTCTATCTATCAAACCTACACTTCTTAAACATTACATCTTTAAAGCAGAAAAACTTTCACGCTACAATACAATGTCAGACATTGTTTTCTGACCAAAACAAATTTCTTATATAAAAACTGCATTGGTAAAAAAAAAATGTCTCATGGTTAAATTCATGTCACAGTCAGTGCACTTGGAAACTGTTTCAGGATGTGTGCACATTTAATACCCATTGATCAAAACTTCTTTACTCATTCACTAAATTACGAATAAATTTCTCCACTTACCTGGTCATGGGAGTCATCTATAGTAGGGCCAGCTCCATGGGAAACATGGGGAGGGTTGGTAGATAAGGACACCAAACTAAGATATTCACTCTTGTTACCCTAAAAGAGGAATGATAAACAGAAAATAGAACAAAGAATATTTTTTTAGTATTACCTAAATTGAAGCACTGGAAATATAACAAACTTAATGTTTCAACCATATGTCATTTTCACCTCAATGTCTTGACATCCTAATAATCACACGAGATGCTATTAAATGCCCAAGTTACCTTAAATAACCAAATCAATTGTGGCACTTTCTGAATTATATACTTTACAAGTTTTCACTACATGCATACATATACCAAGGAAATTCCCCCAATTTTGGGGGGTAGCCAACATAAAACAAATGAAACAAAAAAGGGGACGTCTCCTCTCTAAGCTCCTCCCAGCCTGACAAGGGACTCAACCGAGTTCGGCTGGTACTGCTAAGGTAGCACAGCCCACCCTCCCACATTATCTACCACTGATGAAGCTTCATAATGCTGAATCCCCTACTGCTGCTACCTCCGTGGTCATCCAAGGCACCGGAGGAAGCAGCAGGGCCTACCGGAACTGCGTCACAATCGCTCGCCATTCATTCCTATTTCTAGCACGCTCTCTTGCCTCTCTCACATCTATCCTCCTATCACCCAGAGCTTCCTTCACTCCATCCATCCACCCAAACCTTGGCCTTCCTCTTGCACTTCTCCCATCAACTCTTGCATTCATCACCTTCTTTAGCAGACAGCCATTTTCCATTCTCTCAACATGGCCAAACCACCTCAACACATTCATATCCACTCTAGCTGCCAACTCATTTCTTACACCCGTTCTCACCCTCACTACTTCGTTCCTAACCCTATCTACTCGAGATACACCAGCCATACTCCTTAGACACTTCATCTCAAACACATTCAATTTCTGTCTCTCTGTCACTTTCATTCCCCACAACTCCGATCCATACATCACAGAACTCTCTTTACATTCATGCCCAACCCTCTATTTTTACTACTCCCTTAAATGCCCCAACGCTTTGCATCCTTCATTCACTCTCTGACGTACATCTGCTTCCACTCCACCATTTGCTGCAACAACAGACCCCAAGTACTTAAACTGATCCACCTCCTCAAGTAACTCTCCATTCAACATGACATTCAACCTCGCACTACCTTCCCTTTTCGTACATCTCATAACCTTACTCTTACCCACATTAACTCTCAACTTCCTTCTCTCACACACCCTTCCAAATTCTGTCACTAATCAGCCAAGCTTCTCTTCCACGTCTGCAACCAGTACAGTATCATCTGCAAACAACAACTGATTTACCTCCCATTCATGGTCATTCTCGTCTAACAGTTTCAATCCTCGTCCAAGCACTCCATCAACATACAAGTTAAACAACCACGGTGACATCACACATCCATGTCTCAGTCCCACTCTCACCAGAAACCAATCGCTCACTTCATTTCCTATCCTAACACATGCTTTACTACCTTTGTAGAAACTTTTCACTGCTTGCAACAACCTTCCACCAACTCCATATAACCTCATCACATTCCACATTGCTTCCCTATCAACTCTATCATACGCTTTCTCCAGATCCATAAACGCAACATACACATCCTTACCTTTTGCTAAATATTTCTCGCATATCTGCCTAACTGTAAAAATCTGATTCATACAACCCTACCTCTTCTAAAACTACCCTGTACTTCTAAGATAGCATTCTCTGTTTTATCCTTAATCCTATTAATCAGTACTCTACCATACACTTCCAACTACACTCAACAAACTAATACCCCTTGAATTACAATGCTCATGCACATCTCCCTTACCCTTGTATAGTGGTACAATACACGCACAAACCCAATCTACTGGTACCATTGACAACACAAAACACACATTAAACAATCTCACCAACCATTCAATTACAGTCACACCCCCCCCCTTCAACATCTCAGCTCTCACACCATCCATACCAGATGCTTTTCCTACTCTCATTTCATCTAGTGCTCTCCTCACTTCCTCTATTGTAATCTCTCTCTCATTCTCATCTCCCATCACCGGCACCTCAACACCTGCAACAGCAATTATATCTGCCTCCCTATTATCCTCAACATTCAGTAAACTTCCAAAATACTCCGCCCACCTTTTCCTTGCCTCCTCTCCATTTAACCTGTACAGTACTGCCTTTTTCATATTTTACAGCATTCAACAGTACACAAGTTATTTCAAATATTGCTATTACATTGAGAATACACAATTCTCACCTTTGGAAAGTCAGTGAACTGGACTTGCAAGCCTAAAATTTGTGCCAAATACATCAGTTGATCCTTGGGACGTACTGCCTGGGTTGTAGATGATACGGTAGTATTCTGAAGTTCTAATCCTTTGTCATTGTACTGAAAAGAAAGAAAAATCATACAATATTACAGAAAACATATATATCAAAGTACAGAGAAAACAATCATCAAGGGAAAAATAATCTTAAACCCATTATACATTGTCCATTTTTTAGTTATTATCCATGTGAAAAGAAAAGCAGTTAGTTCAAGGATGATTGAAGATATGTTTATTTGTAGAAGAGGCCTTATCTTCTTTGGAATATGAACAGACCTGATTTGAGATGGAATAACAATATGCAACTTCATGAATTACCATTACCATCCAATACTACACTATTATCGAACTATTTTGTATTGTTAAAAGTTTAGCTTTAATGGAGATTTCCATGAACAAATTTTTGGTATTGCTTTAGATTATCCTTTGTATCCTTTTTTATCCAACATATATATGGAGCCTTTTGAGACTAGATTGATACCTTCAGTTTGGTTCCCCTAAATTGTTTGGTAATTACGACTGAGAAGTCTGTTCCTGATATGTCATACACAGGTAAGATATATATAAAATCTCAAGCAGACTGGAATGGCATTTTGAGTGATCTCTTGTCAATGAGTTGGTCACAATTGTATAAGTGGTGAGCCTGTTGTTCTCTTGAATGAAAATTTGATCAACATAATTGAAAGTTGTATCATGTCTTGTGTGCTAAAATACTGGGTGAAGGCAAGATTTTCGGGGATCTAGCTATTCTGAAGAAATGTTTTAATTTTCATTTTACCTTGTTTAGAGTATTGCTCGTCTGGTCTTCAGCTGCTGACACTCGTCTTAATTTCTTGGACAAAAACATGCGGTTTAATAAAAATTCTTATTAATGATCTTGATATCATCCTCTGACACTGTCATTCAGTTCATTCTTTACGCATGTTGCAATAAATTTTTTCATAATTCTGACCATCCTTTGCATTCAGATCTTCCCAAACTGTACCATCTTGTACGCAATACTAGGTATGCAGTTAATTCTAAGTCTTGCCTTCTCCATCATAAGGCTCAACATTAAACAGTATTCTATAAGTTTTATTCAAACTATTACCAGATTGTGGAATGATCTTCCTAATCATGCAGTTGAATCGGTGAAACTACAGAAGTTCAAATTTGCAGCGAGTGTTTTTATGTAGAACTGACTAACATATGTCTCTCTTCACAGTTTATATACGACAGATCTATATTAACATTGTTACTATTCTTAAGATATTTATATTCTTTATTCCTTTCTCACTGGACTATTTTTCCCAGTTGGAGCCCTTAGGCTTAACTTAGCTGGTAATAATAATAATAATAATAATAATAATAATAATAATAATAATAATAATAATAATAATAATAATAATAATAATAATAATCACCTGATTAACCATATTTTGTTGTGGAGGAGTCTGTTGTTGTGATGGAACTTGCTGTTGAGGGGGTGCTTGCTGTTGCTGTTGCTGAGTAGCCATAGATAGCTGCTGCTGCTGTTGGGAAGACTGCATGTTTGGTGGCTGGTTGTTTCCTGGGTGACCCTAGAACAAAATCATGAGTTACAACCATTAATCAAACCCTACAAAATGAGAGTCAATACTTCTTCGTTCTATTTCACTACTGTTCTTCAAAAATCCTGATCTCGCCAAATGAACAAACTACAGAATAGAAAATTCAGTAAAATATGAAAAAAGAAAAAGGGTCTTACATTATTTCCTATACCAATTACAGCAAAGAAAAGTAGCCATCTTAATTTAATATTGTGAATTGAATATCACTTGTAAACTTGATATTCAAGTAAATATAAAAAAGAGAGTTTTAACAAAAGAAAATTGTATTTTTTGGGGGAGGACCTGTGTGATCTCCAAGGACTTTCCTATGAAAGGCTAGAACTGGCAGTCCAATACAACATATACTCCCTTGTTCTAGGGCCAGTGGAGACTATCTACCATATTTTAAGAAACAGAGGGGTATTGTAACCCTCTAGATTGTCTATCAGATGTTCTAAAACACAGTATACTAAAAATATGTATCAGCGTCAATGGAAAGCTTACTTTGATTGATGCAAATCTAGGAATGCATCACTGACTAGAAGTAGCTTGGTTATTTTCTTATTTACATTTACATTTTATTTCTTTGAAAAGAAACTTCATATTTCAGCCACTAAGTGATGTAAGTCTATTTTTGGGGGAATCTGGATGCAGTTTTACAGTATTTGAAAGGTTCAAGTTTTGAACCGTTGGAAAATCTTTTGCTCAACCACCCCAAAGCTACAACACTTTTCCTATTGGTGTTGGCTTCATCTAAATGCACAACTAAGTTAAAAGCACTCTAGATCAACTAAGGTAGGTGTTGGGAAGCATAAGATTATTTTGTCTCTTGCCTTCTTTCAGAATAGAAAGGATTTTAAGGCAGTTTGCCTCAATTTTGTCTCATCACCTCTTTGGATATAGATGAAGGGGTAATATCAGAAAATACATTTCTTTGTCTGGTATGAGCTGCTTAGTAATATTTGGACTAAACTATGGACATTGTGTGGGATTAGAGTTCTAAATCCTCCTCTGTTTAAAAATGCAATGTTCATTTCTTGTTAAAGTTTTGGCCAAGGAAGCTCACTAGAATTAATCTAAATCTAATGAAAGCCTTAAAGGTTAAATTTATAATATTAGATTGTTTCTACATCTCTAAATTGGTTTTCACTCAACTTTATATTAAAGAATCTTGGTTTGCAAATTGCTTATCAAATTTGCAGTGTTCTAGGTCTTTCAGTGGATGCTAGCAGTGTGGTCTCATAAAACTTTTGAGTTCTCATGGTGTTGGCATTATATACAAAAAAATCTGGAATACCTGTATTTCATTAGATATCTTTCCCTGTTATTAGCCAACCCTTTTGTGTAATATCGGGATCACATGGTGGTGTATAGCAATACTGCTTTGTGGTTAAATTTTATCTCTGTCTTTGAGCCTTGAAGTAAATACACGACACCTACAAGGTGTTCGCGCGAGGGTTGTAACCTCTGCATTCCATGCTTTTATCTTTCTCTAGTATATTTGGAAGATTTATATTAGAAAAGGTACAAAGAAGGACTTTTCACCGGCCGTCACAGGCCGCCCCAGAAAATGTTTCAATATCCTCTTGAAATCATTAATCAATGGGGAGACAGGGGATGTATATGAAGGCCAGGTGGATATAGAATATATAATTTCATTATTAAAATTCTGTTTATTACTAATATCCCCAGAAATAAATCTCTTGAACAACCTTTGCCAAAGAACAAAGAAGTCAGAAGATTACACCCCTTAAATTGATTAAATAATAATGAGTTTCTTTAGAATATCCCCAAAAACATCATAGTCTGGAGCCAGGGGATGTGTGCTCAAGCACTTAGTGCAATAAGAGAACTGAAAGTGAAAGACAAAGGTATATGACCTACCCATTTGATAGTGTTGCCCTGCACTGTTATTTGGTCCCAATATTATACAGTACTAGGGGGGTAGGGAACTACCAGAGAAAGAAAACAGGAAATCTTTAGTCTATAGATAGAAGAGTGAGAAACAATATGAATACCAGGGAAAGTTCATACAAGATATTCTAAGAGAATAAGTAATTTTGAAACTACAATCTATTATTTCAATAATTAACTTTGATTTGTGTACTATCCATTCTAAAAAATGAGAGGTTCAGACAAAATGAAAAAATTAAAGGAAACTTTTTGCCCTATGAATATAAATACTTTGCTCCCACAGAAAGAGGTGTAGGTAAACCAGAGAAGCAAGTACACAGCATCCTTTCCAACCTACTCCCATTAAATTAGAGAAAAAATAATGAAGTAATCTACTTGTTTGAGGTCAGTTTTTGGGATATCCCCTTCTCCAAGGGTAGGTCTCCCCACATAGGTCAGTTTAGTGTCATTGTAATTTAAAATTCAGATAATTTGTCTTGATTTAATGGGGTCTTAGACTGGAGTTTCCTGATTTGCAAGACACTAGACTTGGGAATGCAGTATAAAAAATATTTGGAAATTCTCCTATCATGCACAACAATCACTTATTCACTTCCTGAACAAGTGCTAAGGTTTCAAATTGCAGCTCAGGTTATGGCAATCTCTTGTGCATAGCATGTGCCTGTTTCTGCTAATGTTCTTTCTGCAGATCGGGTCTTGCCAGTTACCTCTTCTGAGTCTATACCTGTTTCGGACAAGTCACGTAATGTTGACTACTTTAAAAACAAAATTTACTCCTTTTCAGTGGAGGAATTCAGAACTTTCGAAAGAACTCAGGAAGAAAAAAGGAATTGACTCAGTTATTAAAACTGTTGCACAAAACTCTAGACTTGAACAGGTTCCTTCTGATGCTAACCTTTTGGGACAAAGCAAAGTACAATATCTGAAGAATAATTTAAAACTAGCCTCTTACTCAGGTGAGTTATTCACTTCCAAGAAGGGATTAGTACACAGTATTATGGTTTTTTGGACAATGAAAGCAAGACTGGTTAGGGCACCATATGTCTATATAACTTTCCTAGCTTGTTTCTTTGACACATGGAGTAACAAATGTGACTGCCGTACAGCTTTCACCATTGCACCACATAATGTGAAATCAAGTACTACTAAGACTCCTGTGATGCATCGTATCTACAGCGTCGCTTTTCCCGGGAACTTGAAAAATGATCACAATGTTGAACTGGCATAAACATTAAAATTCAAATATGATAGAGCACAATGAATGATAGTCCTGAGATCTGAAATAACCAAATATTATGAAAATACAATAAAATTTCCAGTTAGCTTACCTGTGGTGGGCCTTGTACTCCATTAGAGGGATTTTGTTTCACCATGGCCTCTGCTGTAGGAGAGTTACCTGAATTAAGTAATTCCTTAGCAATGGTAGCCGTAGCCTGCATATTTACCATCGGTCCAACATTAACCATACCCATACCTAGTAAAAAATAAAATAGAACAGCTGTCAAATAATTTCAACATTCATTTTAAATGGTAAAGCCTTCATCTATCTGAACTTGTTTACCCATCCGAAAAAATAATTTTCAACATTACTGTATGTTCTAATAAGACCTCAGTTTTTAAGTCAGGACCATATATCTGTAAATGTAATTTTCATAACACCATTATTTTAGTCAAATTTAAAGACTACACCAACCTTGTGGCTGAACTTGCTGGAAACCATGGAGAGCAGAACCATCTGGCATCATGATAAGCCCTGGCACCAACTGCCTACCCCCACCAACAGCTGGCCCTCCCATCTGGTTTATATTATTGACACCACCTACTACTGCAGCATCAGAACCACGCTGCTCTCCGCCATCTTCCAAAAAGGTAACCTGAAGCAGAATCACAAAATTATCTATAGAAGGTAGATTATTTCTATAAATTTTCTTCAGTTTTCAGTGGAACTAATTTTTCACATCAGGAATTATTATATTAAGAAAGATTAACAAGACAACCCTAAAGCCCTTTCCACAAGAATTATGCACAAAATATATTATCACTACCAATTATTGCTAAGAGATCACTCAACCAAAATGTAGATTTTAATTTCTCATCCCTTTCCCTTTTACTTACCTTCCGCGTCTTATCAGGATCCGAGTGAGCACCATCTGTCTTGATAGCAGGTTTTCCAGGTTGAGGCTGAGGTCTTGAGTAACCTAAAAGTTGCAACATATTTTCAGCCGCAGCCCTCTTTGCTAATTTCTTGTTTGGTCCACTACCTTGAGCACTTTGGTTACCAACTGTTACCTGTTTTGTAAAGATTAATTTTAGAAGCTGCTTATACAATATCTAATGTAAAGCTAGGTCCTATTCATCAAACAAATGTACACACCTCATGTTCATAATATATGCTGAATACTTTGAAAAAATAAATTTCATGTTGAACTTCATCGTTACATTACGAAATCTTGAAACCATATAACTTTTAACAGTTCATAATATATGCAAACTTTTTTAAGCCATTCACAAACCTGCATGATAAATTCTCTTCTACGAGGAACACCTCGTTCTGCAAGAAGTGTATATACTGGTTCTTTTTCTTTTTTGGCTTGTTGAATTTGAATAAGTCTGGATATGGGATTGATTCCTTGACCATATTCTGGAGCTGCCTTTTGTTCCTACAAACAGAAAAAATATCAAGTTACACTCTTTGAGCTTAACAAGAATAAATGTGAATGTAAACCTAAATTTGTCCTTTCATTACACCTGCCATGTGATGAGCATTACATACTATTTCACATCCAAGGGTAATAATTAGAGCTTATAAATCTTGGATTAATCTTGAGAAAAAGAATTTTCCCCTTAACTAAAAATGTTAAATTAAAGTTCTTGACACTGCACTATATTGTATAAAAAAAAAATGTATACCACAAATTTCTATAACAATACAAGCTACACTATTCATATATAAGATTTTCTTTGAAGTAGAATTCATGCTTTCATATAAACCCATCACTCACTTAAGCCCACTTTTATGATCTTTAAATGCCCTACAAACTGTAGGTTTTAGCTTAATTGACAGAGAAAGAACAGTATAAGTAGTAGTCCTGTGTTGTTCTATGAGGCCCTAACAGCTAAATGTCTCACTTCTTCTTGAAGGATGGATGGTTAGCTGCACAAAATCAGCTAGTCTTGGAGTAGAGAATCTGAATCTATGTCACAGGTTTGTAAGAATTATTCAATTCTGTCTTTGAAAATTGATACTCTCTCTCATCTTCTATTAAAAAACAAGTCAGAGTATTCAAAACCAAATTGAAATCTTAATGTCCTACAAGTTTATTTTTTAAAATACAACCAATAACTTCTAATATAGTCTTAGCAAAGAAGAATATTTCAAGAATGCTTTACTCTACTGTATTACACAAAAAAGCATTTCTTTAGTAAACCAGCTTGCAAAAATACATCTACAGATTTTTCTCTATTAATGTTGGGCTCAAGACCAGATACTAAATAAGACAGTACAGTAACCTGAAACAAGATTTGGTAAATGATTTGTCTTTAAGGACTCGAGAACGTTTTTGTAGTATAAAAGCTTCAGCCCTTAATGAGAACTAAAATTACCAACCCCTCTTTGCATTTGAAATAACAATTTATCGATTCTATCCAAAATGAAATAAGGGAATTGAGAAGTAAATTGTGTTTGCAGAGGCATATCACAAGACTTGGAAGAATAAACATCAACAGAACCTACTTTCAGCAACTTATTAAGAGACTTTTCAGCAATAATTTTCTCTGTGAAAAAGAGATCTTTCATCATAGTCAGGATCTTTCTCCATGTTCTCTTCAACATCATCATCCCATTCAGAAGGATAAACCGAGACTACTTACTGTTTACACCTTTGTATGGGAGCTGGTGGGCATTTGTTTTGGTAGTTGAGATACTATCGCATATATTTACCCCATTTGAGATAACACGCGTTAAGCTAGTGGCCAAGCTTCCCAAGAGTATAATGTGCTTGTCATCTAAAACGTGATGCAATCAATCGACTTTTGAAACTTTATCAGATACGTTTGCTTCAAGGGAATCATATGATATGACAAGCCATCAACGTGAAATATGAGGTTGCTTTAGAGTGGAGGGAAATTAACAATCATCAAAACCTATACTGAATAAAACACAAAAACCAGTAGACCCAACATAAGAAGTCAGGCTAGAGTTTGAAACATAAATACAATTACTACCTTTAATTGAAAACTCACTGGCTGTCTGAGATTTATCAAAAGAAGCTTAAGAAGTTGAGAGCTTTAGAAGCTTGTTGCTATAAAAACTTGATTCATTAAGTGCTGTATGGCAGTTCAGTGTAGGGACCACTCCGACCCTCCAATCTGTCTATTAGTAGATTCCTCTTGCTCGGGATATACCTTGCTGACAACTCATGCCATGAAATGCTGCTTATATGTACATCTGTTTCATCAGCTCACAGGAAGGGAGCGAGACCGTGTCCCTTTGCTTGTCGACGTAAACTATTACGGTGGCGTTGTCGCTCATCAACATTACTGAGTGCCTCCTCAAACACTTTTGAAATGCTTGCATTTCAAGGATGTCGATATGCAAATGCCTCTCATCTCAGGACCAAACTCTAGAGACGACCAGGTATAATCCCCACCCCTTCTTTGATGCATTTCAGAACAGTTGCACATCCAGAGGCGGAGAGTCAAGCGGGGTTTTCCTTGTCCAGCCCTCAGATAAGATCAGTCCAAACCTCCTGGCCCACTGAAACAGAATGAAATGGGGGATCCCTGTTGGCTGACTGATAATCCTTCAGACACCACATTTAAAGACCTCTGGCGGAGACAACCCGTGGGTTGAGTTATTCCGAGAAGTAGCTGATTAGACTCTGCCAGTGCCAAGATGGTACCCGTCTTGAATAAGAACAGTCGTGCATCCCCCTTAAGCCTGCTGATATGATCATCTGACTAAAGTACTCACGCTGATGCTATACCTATTAGCATAAAGAAGTACTTCAACCTCTGCTTGCGTATGAGATTTGACTTATCCTAGTTTATTACAATCCCCGACCACTGCAAAATGTGAGAATCCGATCTGAATCCTGTAGCAACTACCTCTCCAAAAAGGCCAGGATCAGTCAACCAACTCTCATGATACATCAACACACTTCTCCCTTGCAAGTGAGCCCAAGGGGCTACGAAGGTGAACACTCGTGTGAAAAAATGAAGAGCCATACACAGAAGTAGCGTATCAAAAATATTTGGTAAAGGGAGAAGCAAAGGTACTTTCAAGAGGTCTGATAAATAAGCACTTGAAAGTACATCCTTCAGATCCATTGAAATCATGAAGTCTCCCTTTCTGACAGAAGAGAGCACAGGCCAGTGCTTCCGGCAATATGAATATCAGGTGAGTATAGAAATAAGAAATATTACTAAAACTTTGTTGAAGTTTAGGATATAAATTGATAATATATAGGAAATAAAAAATCTGCATAAGGAGAAAGTATTCATGCAATGACTTACTACAGTGTAGCAAACAGCAAAAATTCTGCATTGGCTATCAACTGTGGTTACTGATTAATTAGTCGAACTTCAAAGGAGTGGTGAGTACCAAATTTACAGAATCATTTGAATCCCTCTAAATTTCATAAAAAATCTTATTTCTTATTTCAGCAACTGTTTCTTTTTAGGAACACTGGGAGTTTCCTGTTAGGTTGTGTGGCAAACAGGTGGATTTACGATGATCCCCACAAAACAGGAAGCCTCTCCTCTAAGAAAGGATGAAGGGACCACCGCAGTTATACAACCTGCCCCTGACGACTATGCATGCCTACTAGTACATTCCTCTTGTACCTGGCTGACAACTCTAAGGTGTGGTACATTGCCCATGTGTGCATCTACTTGTCAATTTTCAAAAGGAGAGAAACTGTCCCCTAGCTTGTTGATGCAGGCTCCCAACGTGCCACCACAGTGGTGTTGTGAATCATCAACAATACTGAGTGCCTTCTCAAACATTCTTGGAATGCTTGCAGAGCTAGAAAGGCTGCTTACATTTTAAGGATGCCTTTCTTCTACTGGCCACAAACCTCAAGTGACCAAGTCACTCAGGTGCGCACTCCATGCCTCCTTCAACATATCTGAGAATATTTTCAAGTCCAGAAGTGGGAAATTGAGAAGGGCTCCGTTCAGGTTTCCCTTATCTAGCCACCAGCTAAGATTTGCCTCCAGTCTCACTAGAACAAAATGGATTGGGGTATCCCTAACAGCAAGGAAAGGTGACCTAGAAGACTGTCATTGTCAAACTGGGAGTATTGTCTGCGACAGGAACAGTTGCACTACCTCCCTGACCTTTCTTATGCAATTGATGGGCAAACTCACTGCTGCTGTGTCCTATCAGCTTGCTCAGATACTTCAATCTCTGCTTGGGTATGAGATTTGTTATCAAAGGTAAGAAGCCAATCTCGATCCTGTAGAAACTACCTCAAAGATGCAGCCAAGATCTGCATGGCACAACCACAGGTGCGAGTGCCTTTTTTAGTAATCTTGGGCATAGGCACACTGTGAGAATCACCACTGGGGTCACTGGCACTGACATCATAACCACAATTACTGTGGCTACTGGCACTGGGGGCAAGGTAGCCTTTGCTTCCAACTCCCTTAAAAAAGACATTGAGGCGTAAATACACTACAGTCAAGCCTATCTGAGGATAAACTGGTCGTCAATGGTCTGCATAGCAACAGGAGAGCTTCTAGCACCTGGGAGATTAACTTTAAAACTCCACCAAAGCTGGAAAACCTTGCCGATGCCCATCTGAAATCCTGCCACTTCTTACATAGACATGTACTCCATATTCCCCAGGCACTGAGACAGAAGCATATGCACAGAAATCTCCATGGCAGGTGTACTTAATTTAGCATCATCTTGCACACATTGTAAGCCTTCCACTGAACGGGAGGCTATGGTCTGCACTCGGCACATGGTGATGACTGAACAAACGTGCCCTCTAAGACTCGCAGAATAAGAGTGGAGCTAACACTGGTCTTGCTATAAACTGATTGCAGCGACCACCATTTCCCATCCATTCATGAAATAGAACACCCATAGCCATTTTCACGAATCCAAAATTTCATGTACTTTCCTAGGAAAAAAAAAAAATGAAAGACTGGTAAAGTCCCAACAGTATATCTGCACTGTACTCATTGTAGCCATAGATAAAAGTGAAGTACAGTATCTTTGACGGGAGGCTGCACCACCTGACATTAGCTACTTTATTAACAAATTTAATGGCCATTCCAACTTGAGCAGACAACATTCACTATTTTATAGGTCGAGAGGTTTGTATACATGTAAGAAGAAAATTGAAATGATGATGGCTGAAATTTTCAGTGAATTCTACTAAAAGCTAAAATTTTGTATATGAGACTACTATAACTATAGGATGTCTTTGAGATATGTCACTGAACAACTGCATTATGATAAGTGTGTTAACTGCCCTGCGATAAACAGTAAATTTTTTTCTCTTTTAATACGAAGGTATCATAACAGTTCTTCAGTTTGAAATCAATATGATATACGAACAATTTACACCACTGGTTACCACTGCTAATTTTAAATCAACTCAATTTCCTTGTGTACTTTGTAAAAGTGAAGTATTTCAATGAGATCACAAAGTCACATTGCTGGACATCTGGCCCTCATTTGAAAGATTTACATTTAAATGATGAGTCAAAAGTGAAAATGTAGCAAGGGAAAGTTGAAGTAGTTAGGCAGGTAAGTAAGCAGAGACCAAAGAGAACAAACTAAAAGTTGAAGGTAAAATGCAATGCAGCTGGGTTGCATGGGTTATTTGACTTTAAATTCTACAGCAAATACAGATGTGGAGCCATCAGTGCCAATTGTGTAGTGGGAGCTATTACCGTCAATCTTATTTGCTTTATAATACAGTATAGGTAGTAGGTTGGCCAAAGCACCAACCCCCTTGAGGCACAATAAAATACTACTGCTATAGAGTTATTGGGTCCTTTGATTGGCCAGGTAACACTACATTGGATCTCTCTCAGGTTACAGACCATTTTTCCTTTGCCTACACATACACCAAACGTCTATTCCTTACACATTCTCTTTACTCATACACCAGACAAAACTAAGACAACCAAAAAATTCTTCTTCACACAAGAGGTTAACTAATGTAATGTAATTGTTCAGTGGCTACTTCCCATTTGGTAAGGGTAGAAGAGAGACTTTAGCTATGGTAAGCAGCTCTTCTTGGAGAAGGATTCTCCAAAATTAAACCATTGTTCTCTACTATTGGGTAGTGCCATAGCTTTTGTACCATGGTCTTCTACTGTCTTGGGTTAGAGTTCTCTTGCTTGAGGGTACACTCAGGCACACTAATCTATTTGTTAACTAATTTCCTTTCCTCGCTGTGCTATTTGTCTTGTTGGAGCCCTTTGGCTTATAATATCCTGCTTTTCCAACTAGGGTTGTAAATTATCTAGTAATAATAATAATAATAATAATAATAATAACAATGTGGCTTATGTTCAGAGGCATAAGCACACTTTTTGTTTAAACATTACACTGAGAGCCAATTTGAAATTTTATTATGTTCTAAGGATGAAGAGTTATGATAATAATGTACTAAAATGAATGTCTGTATTCATCAATTTCAAATTTCTCTTAGCTCTATCTGGGAGTGATGGTACAAGGTTGTTTTTAAAAAGTACCTCTTTATAAAAAGTTTTTAACTTAGACACACCTTTCTTGTATCGTTACTGGGCTTCACATGGGTAAATATGTTATTTTTATTAGTAAAATAAATTTTTGAATATACTTACCCGATAATCATGTAGCTGTCAACTCCGTTGCCCGACAGAATTCTATGGAGGGATACGCCAGCTATCACAATACTAGAAGGGGGTGTACTTACCAGCGCCACCTGTGGCCAGGTACTCAAGTACTTCTTGTTGACACCTCCTCAATTATTCCTCGGTCCACTGGTTCTCTATGGGGAGGAAGGGAGGGTCGATTAAATCATGATTATCGGGTAAGTATATTCAAAAATTTATTTTACTAATAAAAATAACATTTTTCAATATTAAACTTACCCGATAATCATGTAGCTGATTCACACCCAGGGGGGGTGGGTGAAAACCAGTGTACAAGATTAAAGGATAGCTAAGTATCCCATATTTCATATAACAGTTATCTCAAATAACAATGAAATAATAAGTACCTGGTAAGGAAGTCGAATTGAACCGTTACTCTGCCTCTTTTTTAAGTTCGTCTTCCTTACTGAGCGCAGCGTTCCTCTTGGAGGCTGAATCAACCCAAAGGTGCCAAAGTATATGGGGTTGCAATCCCTACTAAAGGACCTCTACAAAACCTCTAACCCAGGCGCTTCTCAAGAATGAATAGACCACCCGCCAAATCAAAAGGATGCGGAAGGCTTCTTAGCCTACCGTAACAACCATAAAAACAACAATAAAAGCATTCAAGAGAAAGGTTAAAAAAGGTTATGGGATTAAGGGAATGTAGTGGCTGAGCCCTCACCTACTACTGCACTCGCTGCTACGAATGGTCCCAGGGTGTAGCAGTTCTCGTAAAGAGACTGGACATCTTTAAGATAAAATGATGCAAACACTGACTTGCTCCTCCAATAGGTTGCATCCATTATGCTCTGCAGAGAACGGTTTTTATTAAAGGCCATCGAAGTAGCTACGGCTCTTACTTCGTGGGTCCTTACCTTCAGCAATGCAAGGTCTTCCTCCTTTAAGTGAGAGTGGGCTTCTCTAATCAGAAGCCTTATATAATATGAAACCCCATTCTTGGACATGGGCCTCGAAGGTTTCTTGATGGCACACCATAAGGCTTCTGACTGTCCTCGAAGAGGTTTAGACCTCTTAAGATAAAATTTGAGAGCTCTGACAGGGCAAAGAACTCTCTCTAGTTCGTTACCTACCATGTTGGAGAGGCTAGGTATTTCAAACGATCTAGGCCAAGGACGTGAAGGAAGTTCGTTCTTTGCTAGGAATCCGAGCTGAAAAGAACATGTTGCAGATTCGGTCGTGAAACCAATGTTCTTGCTGAAGGCATGAACCTCACTGACTCTCTTAGCTGTTGCAAGGCAGACGAGAAAAAGAGTCTTGAGGGTAAGGTCCTTGAAGGAAGCTGACTGGAGAGGTTCGAACCTAGGTGACATAAGGAACCTTAAGACTACGTCTAGGTTCCAGCCTGGAGTGGATAGACGACGCTCTTTAGACGTCTCAAAAGACTTAAGAATGTCTTGAAGGTCCTTGTTGGAAGAAAGGTCCAAACCTCTGTGGCGGAGAACTGAAGCCAACATACTCCTATACCCTTTAATCGTAGGGGCTGAAAGGGATCTCTCATTCCTAAGATGTAGAAGGAAGTCAGCTATTTGGGTCACAGAGGTATTGGTAGAGGATATTGAATTGGCTCTACACCAGCTTCGGAAGACCTCCCACTTAGACTGGTAGACTCTACGAGTGGAAACCCTTCTCGCTCTGGCAATCGCACTGGCTGCCTCCTTCGAAAAGCCTCTAGCTCTAGCGAATCTTTCGACAGTCTGAAGGCAGTCAGCCGAAGAGCGTGGAGGTTTGGGTGCAACCTGTCTACGTGAGGTTGACGTAGAAGGTCCACTCTTAGAGGTAGAGTCCTGGGGATGTCGACTAGCCATTGAAGTACCTCTGTGAACCATTCTCTTGCAGGCCAAAGGGGAGCAACCAGCGTCAGCCGTGTCCCTTCGTGCGAGAGGAATTTCTGCAGAACTTTGTTTATTATCTTGAACGGTGGGAATGCGTACAGGTCGAGATGGGACCAGTTCAGTAGAAAAGCATCCACATGAACTGCTGCAGGGTCTGGAACAGGGGAACAGTACAGCGGAAGTCTCTTGGTTATGGAGGTGGCAAACAGATCTATGGTAGGTTGACCCCACAAGGTCCAAAGTCTGTTGCACACACTCTTGTGGAGGGTCCATTCCGTGGGAATGACCTGATTCCTTCTGCTTAGGCGATCTGCTGAGACGTTCATATCGCCCTGAATGAACCTCGTGACCAGAGTGAGGTTTAGACCTCTTGACCAAATGAGGAGGTCCCTTGCGATCTCGTATAGGCTCCTCGAATGGGTCCCTCCTTGCTTGGAGATGTAAGCCAAGGCTGTGGTATTGTCTGAGTTCACCTCCACCACTTTGCCTAGCAGGAGGGACTTGAAGTTCAACAGGGCTAAATGAACTGCTAGTAGCTCCTTGCAGTTGATGTGGAGTAATCCCTGTTCTTCGTTCCACGTTCCCGAGCATTCCCGTCCGTTCAAGGTCGCACCCCAGCCCGAGTCCGATGCATCTGAGAAGAGATGAAGATTGGGGGTCTGAATAGCCAACGATAGACCCTCCCTGAGAAGGAGGTTGTGCTTCCACCACAGGAGAGTGGTCTTCATCTCTTGGGTGATTGGGATAGAGACTGCTTCGAGAGTCGAACCCTTGTCCCAATGAGCTGCAAGATGGAATTGAAGAGGGCGGAGGTGGAGTCTCCCTAGCTCGACGAACAGGGCCAGTGATGAAAGGGTCCCTGTGAGACTCATCCACTGTCTCACCGAGCAACTGCTCCTCTTCAGCATGCTCATGATGCACTCTAGGGCTTGGCTTATCCTGGGGGCCGATGGAAAAGCCCGAAAATCCTGACTCCGAATCTCCATTCCCAGGTACACAATGGATTGGGAGGGAATGAGTTGAGACTTTTCTATGTTGACTAATAGACCCAGTTCTCTGATTAAGTCTAAAGTCCAATTGAGATTCTCCAGACAGCGACGACTCGTGGAGGCTCTCAACAGCCAGTCGTCTAAGTAGAGGGAGGCTCTGATGTCCGATAAGTGTAGGAATTTTGCTATATTCCTCATCAGATGAGTAAAGACCATAGGAGCTGTGCTTAGGCCAAAACACAGGGCTTGGAATTGGTAGACAACCTTTCCGAAAACGAATCTCAGGAAAGGTTGGGAGTCTGGATGAATAGGAACGTGAAAGTAGGCATCTTTCAAGTCCAACGAGACCATCCAGTCCTCCTGCCTGACCGCTGCTAAGACCGACTTCGTCGTCTCCATCGTGAACGTCTGCTTGGTGACATACGCGTTGAGCGCGCTGACGTCCAGCACCGGTCTCCAACCTCCTGTCTTCTTGGCCACAAGAAAGAGACGGTTGTAGAAGCCCGGGGATTGATGGTCCTGGACTATAACCACTGCCTTCTTCTGCACAAGTAGCGACACCTCCTGGTGCAATGCTAGCCTCTTGTCCTCTTCTTTGTAGTTGGGAGAGAGGTTGATGGGCGATGTGGTCAGAGGTGGTTTGAGGCAGAATGGAATCCTGTAACCGTTCCTCAGCCAACTGACAGACTGGGCGTCTGCACCTCTCTTCTCCCAGGCTCGCCAGAAGATCTTGAGTCTGGCTCCTACTGCTGTCTGGAGATGCGGAGAGTCAGTTTTTACCTTTAGATGTCCTGGAGCCTTTCCTGGACTTGCTCCTGTAAGAGTCTGGACGGGAGCTTCCTCGGCTGGGGGCTCTACCACGAAAGGGCGGTATGAACCTCGTAGCAGGGGTATCAGCCACTGGGGAGCGATAAGTCTTGGGGACTGAGGTAGTAACCTTAGACTTACGAGCCGATGAGGCTACAAGATCGTGTGTGTCCTTTTGTATCAGGGCAGCAGACAAGTCCTTAACCAGCTCTTCAGGGAAGAGGAACTTCGAGAGCGGAGCAAAAAGGAGTTGTGACCTTTGGCAAGGTGTAATGCTGGAGGAAAGGAAGGTACACAGCTGTTCCCTTTTCTTCAAAACCCCTGATACAAACATCGACGCAAGCTCACCAGATCCATCCCTAATGGCCTTATCCATGCAGGACATTAATAGCATGGCAGAATCCTTGTCCGCAGGAGAGGTCTTCTTGCTGAGGGCCCCCAGGCACCAGTCAAGAAAGTTGAACATCTCAAATGCTCTAAACAGTCCTTTCAGTAAGTGATCAAGGTCTGAGAAGGTCCAGCAAACCTTAGAGCGCCTCATTGCAGTTCTCCGAGGCGAGTCTACCAGACTTGAGAAGTCAGCCTGGGCAGAGGCAGGTACTCCCAAGCCTGGTGCTTCTCCTGTGGCATACCAAATGCTCGCTTTCGAAGTGAGCTTAGTCGGCGGGAACATGAAAGAAGTTTTGCCAAGGTGTTGCTTAGTCTGCAGCCACTCCCCTAAGATCCTTAATGCTCTCTTAGAGGACCTTGCTAGGACTAGCTTAGTATAGGAGGACTTAGCTTGTTGTATGCCCAGCGAAAACTCAGATGGCGGAGAGCGGGGAATAGCAGAGACAAAGTGGTCTGGGTAAACCTCCCTAAGCAGAGCCAAGACCTTACGAAAGTCAATAGACTGTGGAGAAGGCTTGGATTCATCCACGTCTGACGAGGGATCCAGGTGTGCCTCCTCATCATCAGACGCCTCATCACCAGAGTGTAGCGAAGATATCGGACAAGAATGCTGAACAGCAGAGTCAGAACGAGTAGGAACAATAGTAGTGGTTTCCTCTTCAAGTAACTGTTGAGGGAGAACCTGAGGCTCAGACTGCAAAGGCTGAATAACAGACGAAGCAGAAGGAAGGCGCATGGGTGGAGGAGGCTGACTCCTAGCATGAGTGGTTGAACCCAAGGGTTGCGCTTGCTGAGCGGTTGGTGGAAGCGGAGTAGCAAGTTCCTGTTCCTGTGGTGTGAGCGGAGCGTGATGAGGTTGAGGCTGCGCAGAACAAGGTAAATGTCTCGCAAGCTGAGGCTCCTGAGGCGCAAGGCCAAGGTGTAGTGGAGCTTGCCTTGTGGATGGTTGAGCTCGCTGCAGCGAGAGCTGAGGAGACTGACTCATGGACGGGAGAGGTTGTTGTACCTCAGCCGAGAGTTGCACCACTGGTGGAGCAGCAAGGGGAGGCGGAGGAAGAGAGGTATAATCCTCCTGATCCCATAGCAAAGGTTGCCTTAAAGAAGGCGGAGGCTGAACACCACTGGGAACAGCAAACTCAGACCGTGGCTCAACATCGTACGCCTGGCAGGTGGTACTGCGATCAGGCGGAGCAAGCGCAGGCGGAGCGAGCGCAGGCGGAGCGAGCGCAGGCGGAGGGAGTGTAGGCGGAGGCGGAGGTGCAACACTCTCAGCCCGACACTCACGCATCAAGTCCGAAAGCTGTGCTTGCATGGACTGTAGTAGAGTCCACTTAGGGTCGGCAGAAACTACAGTAGGCTGAGGTAAAGCCTTAACAGTCGAGCTCTGTTGTGGCAGAACCTTACTCCTCTTGGGCGGAGTGCAGTCGACAGATGACTGCGGCGAGTCAGAGCTGAGCCAATGACTGCAACCTGGCTGAGCACTCGCGGACTGGACTCTGCGTTTAAGTGGTCTCGAGACCTGAGACCAACGTTTCTTCCCTGACAGATGATCAGCGGACGAGAAAAAGACGGGCTCAATCGTCTGCAGGTGGGAGTGACGGTCTTTGGAAGACACGCCCGCAACCACCGAGGATACTTCTGTGCGCCTAACAAGGCCTGCCGAACCCTTATGCCCTTCGACATTGCTTCTCCCCTGGGCTTGGGAGCTTGCAAGAGGTCCCGGACTGGGAGGACGACTGGCTCGCACAGAAGTATCCTCACGCACCACACTGGCACTGACACTAGCACTTGGCACTGCACTGACACTAGCACTCGTCACAGCACTGGCACTAATTCCACCCACTGCACTCTTGACCTTAAGTTCCTTGACTTCGGCCATCAGAGACTTATGGTCACTTACCACTGACTCTACTTTATCGCCTAAGGCCTGAATAGCACGCAAAACAACAGAAATATCAGGCGGAGGGCAAACAGTAGGTTCGGGGGTAGCCACTACAGGGGTAGGAAAAGGTAGGGGATCATGAGGTGAGGAAAACAGTGAAGAGTGAGAAGAACTCCTCCTAACTCTACCTCTCTCTAACTTAGATGAATATTTTAAAAGACGGACAAATTCCAGTTCCGAAAGTCCGGCGCATTCCTCACATCGATTTTCTAACTGACAGGGCCTGTCCCTACAGTCAGAACAAGCGGTGTGAGGATCTACCGAGGCCTTCGGAATACGCCTATTGCAAGACCTACATCGTCTATGGGAGGGGGCTTGCGAAATGTCAGACATCTTGAATCCAAAGAGTTAGCCAAAGGGGTTTCCAAAATCAAGCAAAAGATCGTTAACCGTTAATCAGGACTATATAAAAGCTATCTAGCTAATATAAGAAGGTTTCCAGTAATGCGACAGCCGAAATCTGAGAGAATACTTCACCAATTAGCCGTGAACAAACTCGAAGATCATAAGCGTATCCCAGAACGTCTTGCCGGAAGCACGACAGAGGAATAATTGAGGAGGTGTCAACAAGAAGTACTTGAGTACCTGGCCACAGGTGGCGCTGGTAAGTACACCCCCTTCTAGTATTGTGATAGCTGGCGTATCCCTCCATAGAATTCTGTCGGGCAACGGAGTTGACAGCTACATGATTATCGGGTAAGTTTAATATTGAAAAATTAACAGTAATGTCAAGGAATGTGGTAACTAAAGGGAAATTAAACTAACAGAGGATGGTTTGAAAGTTTTTGATGGTACCAAATGAGATCGAGAGAGATTGTAAAGATTTTAAAACAGCAGTATAGATTCATGAGGAGGAAAGACAGAGTAGATATTGTCTTTATAGTAAGCCACCTGCCGGAAAAAGAGACTAGAGGGAACCCACAAACTCTTCTGTGCTTTTGTAGGTCTAGAGAATACTTATGATAGAACACCAAAAGAAGTGATGTTCTGGTGCTTGAGTAGGTGGAAAGTCCCAGAAAAGGTGGTTAGAATGGTATAGATGATGTACAAAAGAACAAGGACAAAAGTAATAACAGATGTTGGGGAAACAAACTTTTCAAGTTAAGATTTGGATTACATCAGGGTTCAGAATTAAGCTGGTCTTCATTTGTGGTGATCATGGATGTGGTAAGTGAAGAGATCAGAAATAAGGAGTTGTGAAAGTTGCGATAAACAGATGACTTGGTGATTACTGCTGAAAATTAGGAAACCTTACAGAGAAGGGTTGTACAGTGGCAAGAGACTTTGGAGAGGGGTGGCTTGAGAGGAAATGTGAATAAGACTGAAGCTATGGTGACCAGTAAAGAAGGTAAGGACAGGATAGCCATACAAGAAAGTAGAGGCTCAGTTATAAAACAAGTGAAACAACAGGAGGGTGAATGTGAGGCCGGAGTTGAAAATAGGAAAAAAGCCGCTTGGAGGAAGTGGAGAGAGGTAGCAGGCAAGGTATGTGATAAGAAAATACCAATCAAGCTAAAAGTTAAAATCTATTGGACAATAATAAGACCAGTGTTAATTTGTGGTACGAGGGCTCTGAGACGAAAAGATGAAGTAAAACTCAAGAGAACAGAGATGAGAATGCTGAGGTCGATTATGGGAATAACACTGCTTGACAGATTTGAAAATGATGAAATAAGAAGAATAGCAGGTGTAGTAAAGATTATAGAGGTAATAAAAGTGTCATGATTGAGATGGTGTGGGCAAGTGTTGAGGTTGGATGGTGGGGCAGGAGTGAGGAAGGCTTGGGAGGAATGTGTTAGGGGAAGATCGAGGAGGCAGAGAATTAGATGGCAAGATAAAGTGAAGAATGACATGGAGAGAAGAAGGTTGTGGAAAGGATGCCTTTAATAGAAGGAACTGGAAAAGGCACATCAGGCAACCGACCTCTTAATATAAGGATAATGGTGGGAAAGAAAACAAAGCCATGAGTAAAAATTAAGGTAAAGAAAGAGAGGTGGTTCACTTATTTCAAATAATGTAGATTTGATTTAGGAGAAATCCAAGGCTACATTGTATACACTAATGCCTTCATTACAAATTGGATCTAGACTGTTTTTAAGGGTGTTTGATGCTACGGCCTATGCACAATTTCAAAATACTAAAACTGATAAAGATGGTTTTTTATCAATTTCAATATATTCTTTATTTTTACTTTTATGTATACTGTATAACATATGTTTTCCCATCCAAGTGTATAACTAAATGTAACAAAGATTATATCCAAAATTTTCATAGCTTGGTGAATGAATATATGAAACAATCACCAGAAAATAATAACTGGTAAACAAAATGACACTAACAAAGTAGCAATTATAAAATAGTGATTATGGGATACTTTGTGATGCCACGTGAAAGGAGACAGACAACAATAAAAATTGTACTTCCATCTGGTGTCTTTTTTCACTAGCTGTAATAGCGTAGTCTGTGTTAGTAGTGCTACAAGCAGTATCATGGTAAGGCAAACTGAATAATATTCTGCTAGGTGAGATTGATGGAGCAGACATTATGTAAAAATGGAAAATACTTTTCAGAACATTGCTCTCATATTAAGCCTTCTGTTATGCAATGTTTAAACAAAACTAATATTTTGTGTATGAACAAAATTACTAAAAGGTTATAATCAATTCTTCTAGTGTATGCAGCTGGACAGGACATCTCAGTTTAAACATGAAATATCTGATACAGATTAACTAATTTAATAGCAATCCATCATTACCAATGAAATTAATTAGTTCCCTTACTCCCCTACAAATTAACAGGCTATACATTAACAGTATGTTAAAATATACCTAACTCTTGTACATGCTTTGATGAAATAATTCTTCTATATTACCATTAAATTTACCTCCAAATTAACAATTAATTATTACATTAGTTTTCTTAATATATAATTCCATGCTTTCACCATTAAACAAAAATTTATCAAAGGGTAGATGTTCAACAGCAGCCATAAAAAAAGCCATAACAATTTTGAGGAAAACTTGCAACTCAAGAACAGTGATTAAATATATGAAAACATAAACACAGGATCATTCAAACAGAAGTGAACCTAGGATTCGTTCTTCTATCGTTAACTGACGTCACATTATAATTTCATCTCATAGAACCAAAAAGAGAAATGTACAGAACATGCATAAAACAAGTTACTGTATTAACATTTGAAGAGAAGAAAAATTCCTATTCTCTCAAGTTCCTTTATACTAAAATTAATAAGGTATGTACAGAGTACTGTACTTACACTGTATAACCTACCAACCTTCAAGAAAACAAAATAACACCTAACACAATCTTTTAACCAAGAAACTACCAACATAAAAACTTATCAGAAACCCAATTATTCTCCTAAACAAAACTGTACTTAATCTTTATCTAAATCTCAATTTTCTATCTTAAAGAGATCTTTTAAAATACAAGGTGACTATAATTTTACAAAACTACATTTATCTGAAATTTTGTTATTCAAAATTAGCCACTTGGTGAACCTATGGATAACTACCTGAATATAGTTTTTTTTTTAAATAATCAAGAATAGGTGAAGATTATGGGACTGCTGATGTATACAAACAAATCTAACACTGCTGTATCAGTAAATAGACCACAAACTTTCTGGTCGTATGTTAAAAGTCTTACAAGTTTCTAAATCCTTTAAAACATCAGCTTACTGTAAGGGAATGATTTGCAAATTTTGAGTCAGCATATCAAAGGTTCAATAAAATGAAATAATAAAGAACATTCATGCGGGAATAAAAGCCTCGATGGTATACTTGCCTCTTGACCCACCTTGATGAGGTTTCGACTCTTCTTCTTGGTAGTGGGCTTACGTTTGACACGTACTAAAGTAGTAGGAGGTAATGCCGGTAGTTTACGCAGTTCTTCTAACATGAGCTCAGCAGCCCTTTTCTTACTAACCTACATGAAAAAAATGCAGCCTTATTAACAAAAAAAAAATATCTAATAGAATTTATTTCTATAATCACCTCTTCATATTCTTTCTCTCTCAAGGCTGTTTAAACCTAAACATTTACCCTGAAATGGAAATTTCCAGTTTTCCTTCCTTTTAAAATAGGGCAAGAGCATTACTAAATTCTAAAGGCTGCTAGCTTTAAAACTTAGCAACAATCAATTTAACAGAGGAACCAATACATGGATAGAAACCAAAATGTATACCCAAACAACAGAGACTGTCTTAACCATGAAGGAACAAACCTGTTTCTTACTCTTATCACATTTTTCATAAGCATCATCCTTTTGAGATTCATTTGAAAATGTTCTGTCTAACCTTTAGGTAACCTTTAATATAGGTTTGTCGACAAGTCACCCTTACTATAGATTTTACAAAAGATACATATTGTACTCCCAACTTTATCAAACATGAATCTTCAGTACATCAATTCGATATAATTATTCATTAATCAAATATCTCCTTTGCAATAATAACGGGCTTAAGGTTAGGCACTTGAATTGTTCTAAAATCAATCATTCTTTTAGGGGTTATCTTATTTGAACTAATAATTTATTCTCCCATGATAAAGTAAAATTAAGAAGATGCCACCTTAGGGGTATCGACAGCCTTGAAAATAGCCATTGTGGGTTACACAGATATTTTCAGATTTTGTCATGTAAAAGGCCTGTTCCATTGCGAAACAAAAGATTATGCCATCTGGAGGCTTCTCTGTAGGTTAAAGAGGCAATTTTGGGGGGCACATACTCCCAGAGTTTCTAGATATTGGCCATAGCAACCACCGACATTGTTACATTGAGAAAGATTTTCAATATTTATATTCATGTATCATAATCTTCCATACAACATTGAAGTACCAAAGGAAAGATTATTGACATTCTTTATGTTAGGCTTCATAACTTAGTGTGCAAGAATTGCCTTATTTAGGCTATTTTTGTACTTTCTATGAAATTTTTGTGCTTTTATATTAGATAAAAATACCGAGGACGAAGTGCTCTGGTAAGCTTTCTATTATTTTTTTAATCAATAAAAGCCTTTTACATAAAAGAGGAGTGAAGTTAATTGCAATGAGAGCTCAAAGACAAAGGACCTATGATACACCCATTCCTAGATAGTTACCATCACCCTCAAGATTGACTCGATACTTACTACTAGAGGGGAATGCATTTTACAGGGAAAGAAAACAGGATATTTCTATTCTAGGGTAGAAGTCAACATTTAAACAGCTTCGAGAGAGAAGCAATATGAGCACCAGGGGAGCTTCATAAGAAATAAATAATTATATGTTGGAATAAACATTACAACATAAGTACTTGCTATTCCATTAGGGGAAATTTATCAACCATATTCTATTGTTTATCTTGAGGTATCTTAAAATAAGCAAATAAAAAAAGTTTCATTAACATTTATTACTTCACTAATTCCAATATGTAACAAAAACTCCTTAATTGGACAAACTCAGGAAGAGTAATGATAGTAAGCCCTGCACATCAGCCACTAGTTAAATTGTACATGTTTGTCAGACCTAAAGTCTTCACTTCACACTACCGCTAGTACAGTATATGTAGCGAGTGTATTATACTATGTTGTTCTGATATGTAGGTTTTCTATGCTATGTTAAAAAACATCTTCTCTAGATATTTCATTGTTTAATTGAGGCATTTAATCAAAAGAACAGAGGCACCTACATTTATCATAAGAATATAGGCCATAAAATGATCTGGATTTATGGATTTTAGGCCAATGGCCATGCACTGGGATTGGGGACGTCATCTGGCATATGAAATATCATGGAATTTGAATCATAACTTTAATAAAAATTTGACGCAATTTCACAGTAATATTTAGGCCAAACTTTATAACATTAAGGGGATCTGCCGGTTTCCGACTTTTTTAACGACAGGTTGTTGATATATAGGGGGTTTGTTAAAGGATATTGTGTGGAACTTTTGGGGAATTTTTTTTGGTTCAGTGACCTTAGGTTTTGTGACGCCAGAGCTTTTTTCGGCCAAAAATGGCCATTTTCAAAATGCATCTCCTCCTTTGATTTTTGGTTTTAAGGGATGAGATTTGAACCATGTATAAAACACATATGGACCTTCGATTTAAAGCCGGGGATTTTTTATTTTTCAATTATTTTTCAAGATATGAATTTTTTTTTATTTTTATGAAATTTTCCCGGAAAAATTACAGGAAAAAATTTGCCAAAAAATCAGAAACTCAAAATATTAAAAATCCCCGGCTTTTTTTTAATCTACCATGTTTCCCCATATTATATATGAAATTACATTAAGATTGGTCCAATACTAAGGGAGGAGATACATTTTGAAGATGAAAAACTTATGTTTTGAGAAACGGGCCTTCAAAGTTTTAGGTACATAAAAAAAAAGTAAAAGACTGTGTTACCATTAATTTTATGTTTTTTTTTTTTTGAGTATTAACTGTATTTCAAATCTTATTTTTAATGTCTATTGCTTTAATGCAAAAGTATTATGAATAGAAATATTAATCAATTGATTATCTTTGTGCCTAAGACATATTATTATAAATTTGGTTTTGTAAATTGGAGCCTTCCTTCCTTCTGTAGAAATCGGTGGGCATTTTGCAGGTTCTGAAATAATTTTCCCTCTGCATTTAGGACATATCTTTTATATTAGTGTCTCAAATCCATCCCTTGCCAAATGGATCCTCGGAATTACTTTGCATCTACAATTCGGTATTTGTGATTCAAGTAATTTTTCAAGTCTTGCTTCACTTATTATCATTTTATTTTCACTATCGTTGATAATATCAGCCTCCGATCCACTGCATTCTTCTTCTAAAATATCTTTGCCCTTTAGCAGTGATGAACGAATAGAGAGACGATTAGGGGTGGATGTGGTTGGTCTCTGGCCAGCAGTGATGTTAGCGTGCGCCATTTGCTGCTCGGCCCCTCTCTCTCTCTCGTTGTCGCTTCATTCCCCTCTATGGCATTAGTTTCTTGAATTCTCTGTTCTACTTCTTCGATGGCTATATCAAATTGGCGTTTCTGCATTCTAGAAGCATGAAGTGAACTCTTGCGCCTTTTTAGGCATGGTGAAAAACTAAAAACACCGCAGAAAAAAAGAGAGTTCAGTCAAGGCTAGCGAGCATGAAAAAATGCGACCCTATTACGTGAAGATTTATAGGCAACTGAGCCTCATGACTCATGATGGGTGTTTTGTCTTGTCTAGTTATAACCAGAAAGGTGCCAATTAGGATATTATTGACATTATATATTTCATTTCAAAGGAAGTTTTTGTAACATATATCACAAAAACTATACCAGACTAAATAATTTGCGCTACTGGTGTTTTCTGTGTATAAAGTTATTGTTACATTTCAGGCCATAACTAGAAAAGTAAGGCGAATTTTAGCATAATACTTCGTGCACACATTCTTGAATGCTCTACGAAGCCATAGAATTTTTTTCAGCAAATCGAATATGTTTCATATTTTTTCGGTATTTTAGGCGGCCGATCCCCTTAATTGAAAAACAATTGAACCATTGAAAGTTTTTTGCGAACTCCAACTCATCACTCCAACACAATCATTCTTTGCTAAAAATACAAATAAACAGATAAAGAATATTACCTTTTTTCCCGTGCCTTCACCTTCTGTTCTATATTCCCCTACCATACAAACAGTGACAAATGTACGCATGTGAGGTGGTCCCGATTCTCGTATGACTTCAAAAGCAACGGTTAAGTTTCGTTTCAGTGCTATTTCATGAACCAGTGAGATTGGCGACTTCAAATCTGCATTTGGATCAAGATCAGACAAATCTGTAAAAGAAAGAAGAATCACTACATGCAATTACAACAAGATGACTTTAATCAAGTATTTTCCTTATCAAAATAATTTTTCAATATTTGGAACCACTTTTGTCCCATCCTTATTTTCAAGTCTTTCAACCCCATCACATTATAAATTATATGGGCTCTGAGAGATTATAAACTGTTTGCTTATGTAGTTTGATTTCAATACAGTATAGCACCTAGATCAGTACATATTGTAAAAGAAAAATATTTAAAAAGACCATGAAGTGAATAATATAAGATGGATCATGTATTGAAAGGAATAGGATAGAAGCAGAACAACACTACAATGTTAACCATTTATCATACAGATTACAGACGCCCAGAATCTGCACACGCAAGATAAGAAATATACAAATATGCTAAAACTCTATCAAGACCACAATTTACAACTAAATAGTGCTTTAAGGCATTTGACAAGTTCACCTTCACCAACCTACAAAATCACAACTGCTTTGTTATATTTCTAAAACCACAGGAAAGAAAAATTACTTTACCTTAACAGTAAACATATTCCTCCATTATGATTGTAGGACAAAAAACATTTGTTTATAGTGAGGTGGCAAAGGGTAACACATCAGTCTCTAAGTCTTGGTCCTCATAGTTATACCATATTTCTTTATTTCCACACCTTGACTGTATTACTAATGTCTGTAAACTGTATACAAGTTTATGACCATCACACCGGGAAACTCCTCCCTTTTAAAGGACAATGCTTTGTATTTTGTGTAGGAATAACATTTTTGAAGGGAGAGAATAAATTGGTAAAAATTTTAATAAATAAAATATATATACAGGTTTCTTTCCTTTATGCTCATTCACCCTAATTCTATTTGGTATATGGAAGTTTTATTTCACAACCTGGGACTGGGTACACTAACTTACTTATCATTGTAACAAGTACAAGAGGGTGGGAAGAGTTGTTGGACAGCAAAATAGATTCAGAAAGTAAAATATATAAAGTACAAATACATGAAGGTGAAAATGGAGGCATACCAAACAACTGAACAATTTGTTCACAAGCAATGAAGCCTCTCACCAGTACTCTTGTTCCTTATTTGCTGCTTTACATAATTTTCTTGAATAGAACTTTCAAAGCTTACATTTTGGGCAAATGCGCAAAAATACTCAAATGCCACATATGCAGGTTCACCTGTCATACAAAGAGGTCCCCATTCAGTGGTACAGTCACTTCAGCTTGACAGATAAAACTAGTGTATACAAAACACACACACACACACACACACTCTCTCTCTCTCTCTCTCTCTCTCTCTCTCTCTCTCTCTCTCACTCTCTCTCTCTCTCTCTCTGTGTGTGTGTGTGTGCAATATACTGTACTCCAACTGCAAAGGTTTTAAAAATAAACTGTTGTCTACATCCCCACCTAAACTTGAAGCAAATTTTCTTCAAATTAAAATTCAAAACTTTACTACTATTTGATCATAAAATAAAAAAGGGTGTTGAAAAAGAGCTGACTTGAGGAAACGCCCTGAAATTTACGAGATAAACTTACCACCTTGTGTGCATGTTGTAGCATTTTCAGGCATTGGTAAGGTTTTTCATCATTTTTATGGCTTTTGATGCTGCGTTGTGCTTGGCTTGCTGAGCAGTTGTCCCTTCTCCGACAAATTCTCTAGTGCCCACTCTCAATGTCACAAAGAAGATTAGGGTATAATGGAGCTCTACCATAATATTTCTGTTATGGGGAAATAAAAGAAACTCAATTTTTGGTATCAGCAGTTGAGGAAAAAACCTTACTCTTAAAAGTCAGTTATACTATTACTTATACAAATAAATCTTGATTGGCCGCCAAGTCACACTGACAAGGCATATCAAAGCCATAAAATATCACAAGAGATAGTACAATATCTCTCTTATCTATAATTCCTAAACCTATTTTAATGTTTCATAGCAATACAAACTGATGTACTTTATATACTGTAATTCTAACTTCTGCAGGTAGCAAAGCAGAAAATCTCAACTAATGTAACTAATGTAATAACAGAAAGGCTAATTACTAGTGGTTACAAAGGAACTACATTACTCTAAAGAGCAGAAAACGACAGCTACTTACTGAACCTGGAATTATTCTAACGTTTTAATAAACACAAACTTATGGCCTCTGGAAGTGAGACTTTGTTGCTATAATTTTTAAATTAATTGAAAATTAGATGGTTTTTAAAAGAGACTCCCTTGCTCTATCCCTCTCTCTTCCTATGAAATAAAGGTAAAAGTTGTCAAATTCATTTGTGCTTGCTTTACTTATCAAAAGCTTGAATAACTTTATTTCAGATAAAGTGTTATTTCAGGTTAACAAATAATGACATTAGAATCTATATATTTCTTATAATCTGATAACTTAATTTTAAATGAAAAAAAGTGGCATTTTCTAATAAAAAAAAAGGCTCTTTTAATGTCTCATAATATTTGAATATGTTCAACTTAACTCCACAGTCTTTTAGAATAAATTGGAATATCAATAAAAATATTTGATATTTATACACTCACCTGGTGTTCATATTGCATTTTCTCTAGGAAGCTTGGTTTAATTGAAATTTACATGGAAAATATGGTATCATATGGGCTAAAAACTGGATGGTTGTTACTTAGAAATTTTTTTTACTTATTGGGAGACCACACCCAAAATACCTTTGCTAAGATGAGCCACCATTATACATTATAAAAAAATGCAATTATATCAACTACCAGTTTGAAGTATTCGTTCCAGAGCAAAAATTCTTGATATAAAATTTCCAATCTGCTCTTCATACAGTGTGCATACAGTATTTGTTTGAAACGGGCATATATTCTTGTAATTAATCAATAATGCCTAAATACCTAAATAAAATAGCAAGGTTACTACTTTTCTAAATTACTAATACCTGTACCGGAATACTGAATAAGTAGGATTTTCCTATAACTGTAACATGTTTGCTTCAAAATCGAAACACTGCCATACAATAATTATCAAAGGTATTGATGATATTACAGGAGATAATGCATTGACTTTACTCATAAAACACCATGAAAATTCAACATTCACTTCTAAAACACCATGAAAATTCAACATTCACTTCTAAAACACCATGAAAATTCAACATTCACTTCTAAAACACCATGAAAATTCAACATTCACTTCTAAAACACCATGAAAATTCAACATTCACTTCTAAAACACCATGAAAATTCAACATTCACTTCTAAAACACCAAGAAAATTCAATTTTAAATTAGGAGCTGACTTGTGATACACTATTTTGCCCTTACCTGGTTGTACATGGCACGTATATTAGGAGGCACATTGAAGTATGGATTGGGTGGCCGGGGTGTTTCCATAAACGTGTAACTTGCAGCTTCTCCCCGTTTCATTGCCAAGGCATTCAGTTCTACTGTTGGTGTTAATTTTGCTGAAGGTAAATACAGAATGGACAAATTACATACGAAAATTAATCATTTTGCTCTTACTTTACGATATTGTCCAAGAAGGATAAAGTTGTTGTGGTGCTGGAAACTGCAACTCTGGTTAAAATGGCCTACAGTAAAAGGCATAGATTTTAGCTGGGAAAAAATAATTCTTCATGTTAAAAATTATTTCAATAATTACCCAATATTCATATGCTTTATGCCTCCAAGCATTATCTTGGACACAGAAAGAAAGCACAAAAGTTATTCTGGGTTTCAACCCCAGAGTAAATTTGAAAGCATTTAGCTCGAAAAATATGGCAAAAAAATCTCCTGAGCTAGCTCATATACTTAGTGGAGTGTATGCAGTACATGACATATCAGTGCTTGAATAGATTTTGTTTGGATGTAATACTTTGGTATAATTGTTATCAACGCTTACATATAAAAAAAGAAAAAGGTTTCAAGAGGCCAGAAGGGACTATAAGAGTTATCATTTTGTTTAGAGATTCCCTGAATTTGTTGATAACTTGCTCAGCTGGGTGTATGCTAAGGCAATGGCATTGTCCAAATAAACTGCTATAACTTTACTAACACTTGATGTCTACCTGAATAGAAACTTGGTAAACTGATAATAACTGACAGTTGATGTGCTTGAATGATAACCAAAGTGCCTTTGACCTATCGAGTAAATCTATGTGAGAAAAACCTGGGATCAGAACCTTCTGACTTATGCCCTAGTCAGATGGAATAGTATAGGTCGTCATGCCATAGAACTAGACAGGTCATAGCCTGTTATGAATTTGTGAGCAACCTTTTGGAAATAACGATCTGCTCTACAAATTAAAGAGGGGAGTTTATAAAATACTTATATGTACCTGTCTCAAAGAGACAAGTTCATCAGAAAAGCCACAGTGGCCAGAATTTTCATGCACATATAAGCTGACTGAGGATGTTCGTTTTGAAAGCTTTACTAAGAATGAACAAGGAATACGTACCGACCTGCTTAAAGTCTACAATCGTGCTACAACACCCACAGTTGGTAGTTACAATTCTGAATAATAAATAAGATATCAAGTCATTTGGCATTACAAAACCAGTGCTGACATTGATGATTCAATGCAAATGTTAATGTTGAAAGGTTTCTGCTTATCTGGATTGATGAGGACCTATTAACAGGTAATGCAATTACCTGAAAGATTGTGTGTGAAAATTAATAGAATTGGAGCTGCATAAGGAAAATGCAGAGGAGATTTCAACTGCAGTGGGGAGGGACAGAACGACAAACCTCAAGTTCCAAGTGAAATTAGGGAGAAGTTAAGAATGAGGGAAATCCTGCAAAAATTTCATAGGAACAAATCACCCTGGTAAGGCTTCAGTAGGGCAAGCAAAGAATCTAATTACCGACAATGCTAGGTAACACTTTCTTGTCATTTAGAATAAAAAAAAAGCAAATAGACTCCTCGTCAAAACTGAATATGTAAAAAAAGAAAATATTACCAAAAGTGCACAAGAAGAGTAAATTAAGCAATTCAGTTCACAATAGCAAATGTCACTCAGGAGAAAAAACTTACAATAAAATTTTCAAGGAGGGGAACTCTCCCTCCAAGCAGTAACTCCCTCATGTCAGCTACAACACTCAAAGATACAGTGCAAGTTCATTTGTCAATGTTTCTATTTTTTATTGTGAATTATTCATTTGTATTAATTTCTGATGTCAGGGGTTATAAATTGTTCAATAATTTTCATTAATAACCTTTAAAAATTATTACTGTATGTGCATATTTATGAACGTGGGAAATGCATAGAATGAAATTCCTTTATTTCTTATAGGAAAAAATGTTTCATTAAAATGAAGTGCTATCGTAGTTCAGAAATCATTTACACCAGCAAGCAGGACCAGCTAAAACAAACAATGGCAGTTCATCGGATTACTGCACTGACAAAGCGTCATGAGCTTCTCAAATGCACTACTAGTCAGGAAGCTGAGAAACGGCACCTGATTTTTACTGGGTCACTGTTTTACAAACCACAAATCACTAATGAGATAACCTTAGGTATTCTCACCTGGAAGATATCAAGACGTCTGCTACTTGGAAAATTCCATGATACTTTATCCGACTATACGTAGCTACCCTCTTTCCAATGAGATATACTTTTCAGAGTGAACTCGTATCTCTATAACCAAAGTCATTGCCATCGTGAGTGATTACAGAGTTCCTACTGAACAGGAATAAAGGAGCTACCCCTGAGTTTGTAGAGGCACGTAATGTGAAATTTTCCAATTGTACAGTTTCTCAGGTACTGTTCTTACTTAGACATGCAATCTGGTTATTCAGTAAGAATAAAAAAAAATAAAAATAAAAATCAATAATGGAGACGATAACAAAAGTTGTTCATAGACACATGAACTATCTATCTCAAACCTTCCTGATACGAACAGAAATAATTACTACCGCAGCCAGCGACAGAAGCAAAAGGATGCTGGAATGATAACAGAAAGACTTAAACCACTCAGGGGAAACCAAACTTAAACCCATAATAACTTCCATTATTCTTTCTGCTGTTAAACTGGTGCTTGAAAGCAAAGAGCAAATGAACACTGGATAGGCTTCATTGAACCTCAAATACTGTTCATTCTATAACACTGTGAACCAACCCCTTTTTATACCATGATACAGTACCTTGCTTTCTCATCTATACTACTCGAATGGTACAAAACACAACTTCTAATCACCTTAGACTAGGATAACTTTTTTGTCCTATGACATTCAAACTTTTATAATTACATCAACTTCTAATAAACTTTCATAACCAAGAACTGTGCTTAAAGTGGAAGACTTGAATGCATTTGCCTACTGTAATAAACAAAGAAACAGAGTATTAAGACATGCATCAACACACACATATAAGAATAGGATAAATAAGAACACACACAGATACTCAGAATACATAATCTCCCCCAAAAGCATAATCTAAGCATGCATGAATCTTTTTCCCATGCGAAGATAACTGATTCCATTCACATCCTTAATATCCTTTCCTTAAAATTTCAACCTATTTGCAGTCCTGGACAACTATTCTAACTTACTCTGTTTGTTCTGTCTCTGAGTTTTTGGGGGAGGATGTTTAAACTGGGTCTTCTCAAGTGCAATAGCAGCAGCAGAGTGTTGAGCTTTTTTTATGCTGGGACCAGAAGCGGTGTACTCTTCACTCTCTCCTAATCTCAAGGTGACAGTGAAAGTTTTCTTGTGGGCAGGACCTTTTTCATCAGTTAGACAATACTGATGCTGAATCTGAATTTAAGATGAGAAGGAAATGGGTAAAACTTGATATAAAAGTTTTTTGTAAAGCTGAAAAAAAACTAAAATATCAAACTCTGTATACTGAAGAAAAAATCTCATCAAGTAATTAAGTAACCAATAACATTGAACAAAGATTAGTTGCATAATCTCTGACGTCATTACAGTACACAAGATAATTCATATAAAAATAAGACTTTCAACTCTACAAGTCTAATGATGTTTTGAAGTCCAAGCTATCCTGATGTTCCTTCATATAAAAAAAAAAGATATAACACCTTAAACCCATTAAAGATACAAGCACCCAAACTTGTCTAATATCACGCTGTATGTTACCCAGCGTTGATAATAAATTGACTGACTGAAAGATACAGATCTTCTATTGAAGGAATCCTTACCACTGCTAAGTTTTTTAAAATATGAAAACTGGAGTTGATGGGTTTCTGAATAGCATACGCAAACAATGGGTTGAGATTTTTTACGATAGATCCTGTTATCCCTAAAGTAACAAAGATTCATATAGATAAAAAAAAAAGTTTCAAAAATATCTACTAAAGTAATCTAAACATTCTTACCTTATTATATCTGGCAAGCTCATTGATGAGACACATTGGGGTTTTTTCCTTATTGGAACCAGAGGGATCTGAACTAGATACACAGCCAGGTATTGGAATCGAACCATTATTGGTAGGGGATGATCCGCCAACATTAACACCAACATTATTATTTGTGGAGTTCATTCCTACAACAATACCACCATTAGTAACTATATCCTGCTGTTGTTGTTGCTGCTGTAATTGCTGTTGTGTGGGAGGTGGCTGCTGCTGCTGTTGTGGAGGTTGCTGTTGTGGTTGTTGTTGTGGTGGTTGGGGCTGCTGGTGTTGTAATGCTTGGGGTAATGGTTGATGCATCTGAAACATTATAATAGATCTTACTTCTCCTAGTTCAACTTGGATACAATTTAAAATAAATCATACACTGTAAACCTGTTCACTCCTTCTTATACGACACGTTGTTGGAGCTAAGAGGATACTTAAAATATAAATATTAAACATCAACATGTATTCACTATATATAACTGTTGTTAAATAGCCATTTACTATTTCATTCCCCTTTTTCTCTCAAAGATTTCTTTTATATCTTTAATCATTACACAGCATTATCTAAAAAATAAACTTTAAAACATTGGCCTAAAATGAGTGTGCAGTTGTTTTCATATTTAATTTTACTCCCCTCATATTTTTTCCTCATCACCAAGCTGTTGTCTTTCCTCCCAAACTGAAGCTGAATTGAATTCAAATATGAATGATCTCCTTACAGCCTGTTGTGGAGAGTAAGAGAACAAGAGAATTAGCTTCATGGTTTTCTTGTATGCACAATAGTCGGGAAGCTGGGAGACGACCCGATTTTTACTTGGTCACTCTTGTCTAAACAAGAATCATCAATGAGATAACCCTAGGTATTCTCTCCTACAAAATGTCTCCTACTTGGAAAATTTCATGATGCTTCCACCTACTGTACATACCACACCCTTACCAAAAAGATGTACTTTTTGGAATGAACTCTCATTTCCATAACCAAAGTCCATGCCACCATAAGTGATTACACAGTTCCTACTCGTACAGATTCTCCGGTACTTGTCTTGCTTGGATGTAACATCAGATTTCCTCCATCACAATCCTCAGATTAATATATGAGGGAAAAGGAGTTTCCATCTCCACACGAAAAAGCTCCAAGGAGAACATTCTACGACGGGGTCCAGCTGGCACTCATGATATTGATATGTGCAAGCTTTTTACTTCCATGAACCATTTCCCGGTGGTGTTATGGTTCATCCGGTGTATGCCTCTTCCTTTGGTCATATCTATGAGCCGCAGGATCCTTGGAGGCGTGGAGTGGAGTGGAACTCTCTTGGAGGGGATCTCGTCAATCAGCAACCAAACCCAATCATCCCATGTTCCTATTCCGCTAAAACCAGGAGGAAGGGGAATTGCTGGCTGCCAACCAGAAATGACTCCCACACTCCTGGAGAAATCTTCAAGTGTAGGAGAAAAATGTTAAGAGTTCTTTAAAAACTAGAGAAGACTCAGAAGACGCCACCAACACGTTAGAAGTTCCTGGTCATGTGGGAGTGGCTGCATTATGTCCCTATATTTTCCAATACAATAATTAATAGCATTGGCCATGAGACTGTGCTTATCAATTGAACACGATTCTTATATCTTGGTCAAAGGTAAGCGGACTGTCTCAGACCTGAAGCAAGACAGGCAAGTTAATCATTGAGAAGATCCAAGGGGATAACCTCGTTCGAGTAAACCTTGAGGACACAGAGGAGGTACTTCCTGTAAGATTGAAGGATGGGCATCTAGATGCTAGCAGCCTTCAGGCTCACTAAGACATCTTCTTCCTAATGGCAGAACATGTGGTACTGCCGTCTTCATCCTGAACAAAGTCAGAGAAGGGGAAGATGATCAATCTTTTCCACCCGATGGCCTTTGGGTTCCTTTAAGACCCAAAGGCCAACTGGCAACTGGCTGCAGAGAGGTCCTTGCCTTCTCTCTGAGAAGATCAAATCTCAATAATTCTTGTGTGTTTCAAGAATGTTGTTTAAGGAATGTTGAATTCCAGGTCAAAGTGAAGTATATGACTACACCCAACCAGTGGTCCAATAGGCAAGCTGATATGCTAATCCTGGAAGAGACTTCCAAAGCAGCAGATTCCGGGCCCGACAACAATGTGTTACCATTTTTTAGTCTTCCATAGGGTCTGTTGCCAGCACTGCAATTGCTGAATCAATGGACAGTGGAAAGGGTCCACCTTCTCTGCTAGAATATAGAAGAAAATCCCTCTTCAAACCCACCACCCGTGAATGTAGTTGGTAATGGAAGGAGCAGGAAATTCTAATACTTATGCCCTGGAAGATAATTACCAGTACGAACTATTCCTGTAAGGAGAAATGCATGGGTAGCAGTAGCAGCGTGTATTTCTCAATTAGGGAAGGTTCTTAGCACGCACTATTTCTCACTCTCCCGAAGAGAGAGCGAGAAGAACATCCAGCATTGAGAAGGGGACAGGCAAAGCCCTTTACATTTATTGGTAGTGTGTGTGCTTGTTCTTGTGAGAAAATGAGCACAAGTAACAAATACATGAGAACCTATACCACGTACCAATACGTGTACTCGGGGATGGGGACGTTCCCCGTACATATCAACACAACTAGTGGCTGACGCAAGAACTTACTAGAGTCCCTTCCCAGAGCAGAAATATTCTCGACACCATATGGTCCCTCTCACAGGGTTCAATAAAAATGGTAGGACGATTCCTTGAAGAATCTCTCCTCTTCTTAGCATACTCGCCAGCCGGTCTGCAAATGGAATGGGGCGGGGCGATTTGGTACTTATCCTTGATTGAGGAAAATTATTGCCGAAGACAGTGCGAGCATGATGTGGCATCTCGATGCTTGTACAAGTTCTGAGATTAGACCCAAGAAATCACCTGTTCAAATCCCTATCAAGAGAAAACAGAAAACATTGGCATTTGGAAAGTCATTGAAGGATAGAAGGACGGTGCCATCCCATTATACCCTGTTGCATTCCCTCTTTGGCACTCAGTGAGGATGGTATAGGAAAAAGGAAATTTATCAAGGAATGAAGGAATAGAAGGTTCTAGAACATAACTATGGCTGCCAGGTTCCCTTGGATTCTTCAGCTCCGGCCCCTTCCCATCCAGTCACTGCTCAATGGCGCTGGCTCTCATCTCATAATCATCATCATCCCTGTGTGTCATCCTGAACCTACATTAAGCCTTTTAAAAAAAACCACCTCTCTCGTGGGTTGCCCATGCGCTAAAGCAAGCGTCATGCCAAATCAGGCATGGCAATCTTAATCAATCAAATCATCAGTAATCAGAAGATTGCTCCTCCGACAGAGCACTAGCAAAGTCTAAGGAAAACCAACTTCCTTAGGTTCAAGTTGTCATCATCGTTGCATGAAGACACACACATGGGATAGAACGACAGAAATGCCGCCCGACAGAAGCAAGTACAGTATATTGGATACCAGTAGCTGGCTCAGAGAACAGTCTCACATTCGGTTATCAGGAAACCCTGCATATCCTTGAGTTCTTACATTAATATCTGTTGAATGCAACTACTTGCCACGACATTTAATCAATCGGAAAGAAAAAGAAAAAGATTAAAACAATCAGTTGAGGATGCCAAGAAGTACGTCGGTAATGTTAGGTGCCCAAAGTCAAATTGAGGGCTGCTCTACCTGTCACGTGAACAGGCCCTACCCACCACTCAACATGCAACTATGTTTACTTCATTAAAAGTTTTAACGGCTATTCCAGCTTGGCTGAAGTCACACTTTCATTAAAGGACAACGGTTTATAATAGCGTAGGAACTAACAATTTCTGAGGGTTCCTTAAAATAATTTAGACATCTAATTTAGTTAGTGTTGGTAATCTAATTACTACCAGTACCTTACTAGAACTTTTCAGCAGTAATAAAGTTTGTCAATCCTATCCAAAATCCTGAATCTATTCTGTATTGCATTTGTATGATAAAGACGATGTACAGTACAGTACTGTACTAAATTAATTTTATCAATAAGAATTTAAGATTCATCAGTGGAATAATCTTCCCGACTAAGATATTACATAACGTACCAAAAATTACATTAGCTGCAACTAGGGACGGATTTTTTTTATGAGATCCATATTGTCCCATGATGTAGCTAATTATCATGCACTTCACTGTAATACTGCTACATTTAACAGCATATTTAAGAAGGCTGTGTCTTTTCAATTGTCCAGTAGATATTACCATGAAATTTGACAGGAACAGAGAAATCACACATTTTAAGTAATTTGTACTTTTCCTAACAGTACTTACCTCGAACTACTTTCTTAGGAGTATCTTGGATTCTCCTCCCAACCGACCAGAATTTTGTATAGTTTTCCCTATCTTCGTTTTCTCTAGTGGGGTCCCTCTGTGGCGGATGGATACTCGCCCTGAGGCAACCCGGGTCAGAGTGCGAGAGCATGGAGCTAGGTCTCGGTCATCAGTAAGCTTTTGATAACTATGGTTTCGAACTCCTGTAAGACACTCGGGGAAGGCTGGGCGGGCAATATCCCAAAAGTAGTTCGAGGTAAGTACTGTTAGGAAAAATACAAATTACTTAAAATTTGTGATTTGTTCCAACACGGAGTACTTACCTCGAACTACTTTCTTAGGGCCTTAAAGACTCTGGCTACGTCCCATTGCGGTACTCTAGAGGAGTGGGGAGAACATGATTGCTCAAAACTCCTTATGAGCATTGAGATCTGCCGAGAGGCTCCTAGATCGAGTCCCTTGAGGAGGATGACCTAACCCAACGCGGCTCGAACTCCCTTGATAGCCGGGATAGACACCCCTAGGTCGTCTCTCAGGTGAACCAGGAAGTCTGCTACCTTGTGAATAGAAGCATCCAACGGTCTCAGGTTCTGGGAGGCGCACCACTTTGTGAATGTGGCCCATTTCGCCTGGTAGACCATGACTAAGGATTTCCTCAGATAACCAGTCATCCTTGCGGCGGTCTTCGATGAGTATCCTTCCTTTCTCGAAGTGGGGCTGACGGAGATGGTCTTCTCTGTCCGGCAGTGGCCACGGTGGGAGGACCGCTAACTCCTTTAGGTCTGCGAACCACTCTCTCTCCGGCCACCAGGGCGCTACCAAAGTCATCTGCAAGTTCTTTGACCGTCTGACTCTGTTGAGGAGTTGTCTGAGGGTTCCGAAGGGTGGGAAGGCGTACACGTCGAGACCGTCCCACAGGTGCTGGAAGGCGTCCTCGAACGCTGCTACTGGGTCTGGCACTGAAGAACAGAACACGGGGAGCTGGGTGTTGAGCCTCGTGGCGAACAGGTCCATCACCGGCGACCCCCACTTGTGGATGATTGTCTGGGCCACCTTCGGGTGTAGGGACCATTCTGACCCCACTACTTGACCTACCCTGCTGAGGCCGTCGGCTAAGACGTTCTTTTTCCCTGGAATGAATCTGGCTGTTAACTCGATGTGTTCTTTCTCGGCCTATTCCAGGATCCTTGATGTGAGGTCGCACAACTCCCTTGATTTTAGTCCTCATTTCTTCACGTAGGCTACCATGATGGCGTTGTCGCACATGAGCGCCACCGTGTTCCCTCGGAGACGGTGAGCGAAATTTATGCATGCTCTCTGGACCGCAAGCAGTTCGAGTACGTTTATGTGTAAGGTCCTCTCCTCGGGGGACCACTTTCCCTTCGCTGTTTTTTCGAGGAGATGAGCTCCCCACCCCTCCTTCGACGCGTCTGTGAAGAGCAACATCTCTGGAGGGGCGGTCGCGAATGGCATCCCTTTCAGGGTGTTCGACCTGTCGGACCACACCTCAGGGTCTCTCTTGTCTCCGGTGATATGTCGATCATCTTGTGCGGAGATTCTCCCGGGGACCAGAGTTCCTTTAGGTTCCACTGAACCGTTCTTAGTTTGAGTCTTCCCCGAGGGACCAGCTTCTTCAATGATACCAGGTGGCCCACTAGTCTCTGCCAGTCCTTGGCTCTCCTTGGTGAGTCCGAAAGGAAGGGGAGGAGAACCTGATCTAGTTTCTCGAGCCTCTCTGCGGAGGGGAGGGCTTTCCCCAACTTGGAGTCCAGGACCATCCCCAGGTATGTCATCCTGGTGGAGGGAACCAACTGTGATTTTTCCATGTTGATGGTGATCCCCAAGTCCCTGCAGAACCGTAACAGGTTCGCGCCTTGCTCCTTCAGTGCTGCCTCTGAGGCTGAAAGCAGCAACCAGTCATCTAGGTAGCGGATCAGGCGGATCCCCTGCTTGTGTGCCCATGCTGATACTGGTGAAAACCCTCGTGAAGACCTGCGGGGCTGTCGACAGGCCGAAGCATAGGGTCCTGAACTGCAGAGACTGGGAACCCAACTTCACCCTGAGGAACTTCCTGCTGGAGGGGTGGACAGGGATCTGAAAGTATGCGTCCTTGAGGTCCAGGGACATCATGAAATTTCCTTCCCTCAAGGATGCCAGAACTGACTTGGGTGTGTCCATCTTGAAGTTCGTCTTACTATGAACTTGTTGAGGGCCTTCTCCACCAGGAAGAGCCTGCTGTAGAACCCCGGGGACGGGTCCTTGACTAGTTCTAGCGCTCCCTTGTTCAGCATGGCTGACACCTCCTCTTGTAGTGCTGCCACGGACCACGGATATGCCCCGTTGTCCCGCTATGCTTGCCAAAAATGTTTGAGGCATCCCCCTACCTGAGGCTTCGGCAGGAGTAGGGGACCTCTCTTCCTACCTCCTCCTGGAGGCGTGGCTAGAACGGCCTCTCCTTGAGCCGGAGTAATTTGGTCTAAAGGAGGCCTGCGGAGTAGTACTTCCCCTACGGGGGGGGAGTCTCTTCTAGTCTGTGATGTAGAAGGGTGGGGGCCGTCCGGCGCAACCCTTCTATGAGTGGGACGTCTTACTGTAGGGGGCCTGGGATCCCCTGTCTCCTTGAGCTTCCGGACCCTTTCCATAGCTTCTTCCACTGCTTTCAGGGATAAGACGGAGTCACCCCACACCGGCGAGTTCCTTAGGCACTTCGCCTCTCGTTCGGGGAGCTTATAGACCAACTTGTTGAGGACCGTGTCTCTCCTCCACAAGATCCAGTTCGCCGTCTGTGTGAGGGACTGGAAGGTGAGGAACTCCATGGCCTTTCCCCCTGAGTGGATCAGTTCTTGGAGCAGAGTCTGGTTTTTGGGTACCGTCAGGTCGTGAGATAGCTGAAAGCCAACCAAAGTGGATGCCCACCAGTCTAACCAAGATGTCACGTTCACGATATCCTGAGCCGTATCTTCCATCATGGAAGCTTCGGCTGGCGAAAAGCACACTGGGGCAGAGGAGGTTCTATCTTCTGAGCAGCCCTGGTTGAGGGTGGATATCGCCGCTTCCACCGTGCGGGGTCCCGAGTGCCATCCGTCAAGGACGTAAAACCTTTTCTGGGTCCTTAACCCCGGCATTAGCTTGAAGGACCCTTGGGCTCTGAGTGAGTTTACCTGCCCTGTGACGTACCAGTCCACGTGATCCATCCCTAACTATACGTCTGGAGCCAACGGGAGGGTGAGTGATGGTTTCTGTTGGACGGGGTTATCCACCATCCTTCCCAAACCCGAGAGCCAAGCTTGCTCTGTCGACGGCTTTGGTTCGTCCAGCCGGTGATGACGTCTAATTAGTGCCAGGACTTTCCTATAAGACGAAACCTCGTCCGCTGAAAACTCTCCGACGTCCATCAAGCCTTCCACCACCTGGTCCTCCGTGTCGGGTGCATCGACATGCACGGATGGATCCATGTGGGAGGCTACGTCCTCTCCTTCCTGCCGATCAAACAGCGCGGATACTTCCGCTACGGGTGGATCCACCGAGACGGAGGTAACCGTCATGGGTCTACCTCCTCCCAGGGAGATCCGTAGGGCATGGGGTCCATGGTGAACCGCTGGTTGGCTAGGGCGCTGCCGTGGTACCGGGGATGCAGGCCATGATACCGGGCCGAAACAGCGACTCTCTCCGCTGGGCGGATGGAGCCGGTGACTTGGCGGCTAAAGGCATGGTGAAGTCAACGTGCGTCAGCGGCTTCGACCGACGGGTGGATCAAGCGGACGAAACACGTGGCAAGGGCGCAAGGGCGGCTCCAGAGGCCAACACGGCAGACACTGCAGCGGCGGAGGCCCTGATCGACCCGCTATGGGGGAAAGCCACTCGAGCCCACTTGTCTCTAGACGAGTGCCTTTTCTTGCTCTTCCTCCTGGAGGTCTTCGAACGTTTCCTGGGAGGGCCTGAACAGGAGCGAGACTTCCTCCTATGAGACCTCTTCCACTTCCTTCTCGCCTCCCAGGGGTCGGAGTCCTCTGAAGACGACGAGTCGGACGATGACGATGAGGAAGAGGAGGAAGAGACGGAAGAAGAGCTAGCTGAGTCCTCCGAGTCCTCCGACGATGATGTAGGGTCTTGGCGTTGTTCCACCGGCGTGAGAGGCTGCACGAAGTCAGGCGGGAGCGTCGATGCCGACGCCGGGGGGAGTCCGCAGCGCCCTCCTAGACGCGAACCAACCATCAAACTCCTCTTCTTGGCGCATAGGTGATCTGAAGGGTGTCCTAGGCGCCGTCCAGACGGTGGAGTCGGGGTCCGACGAACCTGTAGGCTGACTCTCTTTGTCTATTTCTCCCCCGGGTGCTGAAGTACCTGAAATGCACTGCCACGATGCAGGGGAAGGAGCCGACCCCGCCTTCCCTCACACCGGGTCTTCGGTCGAGACGGGTCCTGCGGACACCAGAACCTCGTCTCCCGAACACACTCCCGCCCCCCACACGCCTGCGAAGCAACAACAACCCCCACGTCTGTTACATCAGACTCATGGGGAGTGGCAACGGGCCACTTCCCTGCAACGGACTTACCTCGTCCCCTACTCTGGGTAGGGGAAGGTGAAGGGGAACCTCTCTCCGACGGAGTGGCATGTGACGCCAAAGGCGACGCGGCGCCAGCCTTCTTAGGGGACCTCTTCGGCGCCTTCTTCTTCTTGGTGGCGTACAAGGCCCACTGGATCTCTGGCCAGGACGCGCACTCTGGAGACGTGGAAGACGGGGAACAAACACTACCCCTGCACGACGAGCACAACCAATGCGGGTCTACCTCTGGCTTCGACAGCCACGCACCACAAGACTTACCGGCCTTAGGCCCGGGGCAACGGCGTTGAGATTCCATAAGGAAGCACTAAAACACCAAGCAACGCAACACAATAACACTGGGATAGGAGGTGAATGAAAGGGCAAAAGGGAATGGGTAAAAACACGCGGTAACACAAAAGGTCGGACGGGATGTGAGAGAGCAGCGAGATGTGAACTACGCCGCGACCAGAAGCTTACCAACGACCGAGACCTAGCACCATGCTCTCGCACGCTGACCCGGGTCGCCTTAGGGCGAGTATCCATCCGCCACAGAGGGACCCCACAAGAGAAAACGGAGATAGGGGAAACTACACAAAATTCTGGTCGGTTGGGAGGAGAATCCTACATACTCCTAAGAAAGTAGTTCGAGGTAAGTACTTCATGTTGGAACAAACTATGTTTCACATCAATAATTAATCCCTTAAATATATTTATTGTTATAGGAGTTATTGACCCAGCAACCATTTGGACTTCTTTAAAACTCTACGTGTAGTTTGTAGCGCCTCGCTGATATTTTTAGCTAAAACTTATCACTTAAGAAAAGAATATGACAGCCAGGGCATGCCTATAGCAAGTATGAACATGAAAATTGGCAGAAACAAAGCTTATAAATATTAAAAAAATCCCTTAAAATTGGCCCCACCGCTGAAAATATCAGCTGCTCCCCCCACCGGGCGATAATAATAAAAGGGAATGACTGGGCTATAGGTTGGGTGAGATTCGTTTGCAAAAATTTTGGCATTTCATACAAGGTCAATCACTTTGTTCACGTCAATAGGTCTACCCAAATTACCTGTGAATGATGTGATGGCTGTGGTGGAGGTGGCTGCTGCTGTTGTTGCTGCTGTTGCTGTTGTTGTTGCTGTTGCTGCTGTTGTTGATGATGAGTATTACTAGGTGAGGATCCCATACCACTTGGACCTCCACTACCCATCCCACTAATCTGTAAGGTCTTTTAAAGCTCAATGCTCCAGGAATCTAAAATGTCCGCTCATGTAAAAAGCATAGCCTGTACCAAGAACTATTTACTATGGCGCAGGTTTAGTGATGCTAAGGTTTATCAAAATGGACATCTCTTGGATGACACTTACCTGATGAGGGTTTGAATGATGTAAGATGGAGTGTGGAGGATGTGTCATATGGGGAGGACCAGCTGCAGCTGCTTGTAAATGTTGTTGAGGGTGTGTGGGACCACTGTGATGGCCTCCATGAGGACCGCTGTGACCTCCACCGTGTCCTCCGCTTGCGCTATTTCCAGTATGTTGCCCCATGTGAGGACCAGAATGAGGCCCACCATGAGTATGTGGACCTCCATGTGGCCCTCCATGAGGGCCCCCATGTGGGCCTCCATGAGGACCTCCATGAGGTCCACCATGAGGGCCACCATGTGGTCCCGAATGAGGTCCTCCATGTGGTCCTGAATGGGGACCAGAGTGAGGAGGCCCTGAATGTGGGGCAGAATGATGTGGGCCATGATGGGGAGCATGAGAAGGGTGCGGTCCATGGTGTGGGGCCTGTGCAGGGTGATGTGCGGGATGATACTGAGAGTGGGGAGGGCCTGTGTGTGGGGGAGGGCCTGTTGGAGGTGGCTGTGGAGGTCCACTGGGATGATGAGGTGGTGGCCCTGGGTGATGAGCAGTAGGAGGGGCATGATGATGATGAGGTGGATGGTGATGATAGGGAGTATTCAGGCTATGGTGATCAGGACCAACACCAGACTCTGGGTGACTCATGGCCTGGGTCATGACAGCCATCCCACCAGCAGGAGCCATCATGGGCGCCATGCTCACCAAACCTGTGAAATGACAACCACATGGAAATCATCATCACTATAATAATAATAATAATAATAATAATAATAATAAAAACTTAAAAGATATAAGAATTCTTGAATTAAACATTCCTAATCTCCTCTTGACAGAACAATATCATTTAGTGCATGATACTTTCCTCCATCAAAAAGTCACATCATTTCAATATAATTCTTTAAAAAGCAATCTATCATTTCGTTCTAAAATGTTATTTTCATTAGTAAAATAAATTTTTGAATATACTTACCCGATGATCATGTAGCTGTCAACTCCGTTGCCCGACAGAAATCTACGGTCGGGATACGCCAGCGATCGCTATCCAGGTGGGGGTGTACACAACAGCGCCATCTGTGAGTAGGTACTCAAGTACTTCTTGTCAACAAGAACTCAATTTTCTCCTCGGTCCACTGGTTCTCTATGGGGAGGAAGGGCGGGTTCTTTAATTCATGATCATCGGGTAAGTATATTCAAAAATTTATTTTACTAATGAAAATAACATTTTTCAATATTAATCTTACCCGATGATCATGTAGCTGATTCACACCCAGGGTGGTGGGTGGAGACCAGCATACATGTTAACAAAGAAGCTAAGTATCCCGTATTTCATTTTATCAGTTATTCAAAATAACAAACATAAAATAAATAAGTACCTGGTAAGGAAGTCGACTTGAACTATTACTCTGCCTTTTTTAAGTACGTCTTCCTTACTGAGCCTAGCGGTCCTCTTAGGATGCTGAACGACTCCTAGGTGCTGAAGTATAAAGGGCTGCAACCCATACTAAAGGACCTCATCACAACCTCTAACCTAGGCGCTTCTCAAGAAAGAATTTGACCACCCGCCAAATCAACCAGGATGCGGAAGGCTTCTTAGCCGACCGTACAACCAAAAGAACAACAATAAAAAGTATTCAAGAGAAAGGTTAAAAAGGTTATGGGATTATGGGAATGTAGTGGCTGAGCCCTCACCTACTACTGCACTCGCTGCTACGAATGGTCCCAGTGTGTAGCAGTTCTCGTAAAGAGACTGGACATCTTTGAGATAGAATGATGCGAACACTGACTTGCTTCTCCAATAGGTTGCATCCATAACACTCTGCAGAGAACGGTTCTGTTTGAAGGCCACTGAAGTAGCAACAGCTCTCACTTCATGTGTCCTTACCTTCAGCAAAGCAAGGTCTTCTTCCTTCAGATGAGAATGTGCTTCTCTAATCAGAAGCCTGATGTAGTAAGAAACTGCGTTCTTAGACATCGGTAGAGAAGGCTTCTTGATAGCACACCATAAAGCTTCTGATTGTCCTCGTAATGGCTTTGACCTTCTTAAATAGTACCTAAGAGCTCTAACTGGGCAAAGTACTCTCTCTAGTTCGTTCCCCACCAAGATGGACAGGCTTGGGATCTCGAACGACTTAGGCCAAGGACGGGAAGGAAGCTCGTTTTTAGCCAAAAAACCGAGCTGCAAGGAACATGTAGCCGTTTCAGATGTGAAACCTATGTTCCTGCTGAAGGCGTGGATCTCACTCACTCTTTTAGCTGTTGCTAAGCACACGAGGAAAAGAGTTTTTAATGTGAGGTCCTTAAAAGAGGCTGATTGGAGCGGTTCAAATCTCGATGACATTAGGAACCTTAAAACCACGTCTAGATTCCAGCCTGGAGTGGACAACCGACGTTCCTTTGAGGTCTCAAAAGACCTAAGGAGGTCCTGTAGATCTTTGTTGGTGGAAAGATCCAAGCCTCTGTGGCGGAATACCGCTGCCAACATACTTCTGTAACCCTTGATCGTAGGAGCTGATAGGGATCTTACGTTCCTTAGATGTAACAGGAAGTCAGCAATCTGGGTTACAGTGGTACTGGTTGAGGAAACTGCATTGGCCTTGCACCAGCTTCGGAAGACTTCCCATTTAGACTGATAGACTCTGAGAGTGGATGTCCTCCTTGCTCTGGCAATCGCTCTGGCTGCCTCCTTCGAAAAGCCTCTAGCTCTTGAGAGTCTTTCGATAGTCTGAAGGCAGTCAGACGAAGAGCGTGGAGGTTTGGGTGTACCTTCTTTACGTGAGGTTGACGCAGAAGGTCCACTCTTAGAGGAAGAGTCCTGGGAACGTCGACTAGCCATTGCAGTACCTCGGTGAACCATTCTCTCGCGGGCCAGAGGGGAGCAACCAACGTCAGCCGTGTCCCTTTGTGAGAGGCGAACTTCTGAAGTACCCTGTTGACAATCTTGAACGGCGGGAACGCATACAGGTCGAGATGGGACCAATCCAGCAGAAAGGCATCCACGTGAACTGCTGCTGGGTCTGGAATCGGAGAACAATACATCGGGAGCCTCTTGGTCATCGAGGTAGCGAATAGATCTATGGTTGGCTGACCCCACAGGGCCCATAGTCTGCTGCAAACATTCTTGTGAAGGGTCCACTCTGTGGGGATGACCTGACCCTTCCGGCTGAGGCGATCTGCCATGACATTCATATCGCCCTGAATGAACCTCGTTACCAGCGAAAGCTTTCGATCTTTTGACCAAATGAGGAGGTCCCTTGCGATCTCGAACAACTTCCTCGAACGAGTCCCTCCCTGCTTGGAGATGTAAGCCAAGGCTGTGGTGTTGTCGGAGTTCACCTCCACCACCTTGTTTAGCGTTTATCAAGGCCAGATGTCCTTTGCTCCTGATTCCATGTGCCCGAGCATTCCTGTCCGTCCAGTGTCGCACCCCAGCCCGTGTCTGATGCGTCCGAGAAGAGACGGTGGTCGGGGGTCTGAACAGCCAATGGTAGACCTTCCTTGAGAAGAATGCTGTTCTTCCACCACGTTAGAGTAGACCTCATCTCTTCGGAAACAGGAACTGAGACCGTCTCTAGCGTCATGTCCTTTATCCAGTGAGCAGCTAGATGATACTGAAGGGGGCGGAGGTGGAGTCTCCCTAACTCGATGAACAGGGCCAGCGATGAAAGTGTCCCTGTTAGACTCATCCACTGCCTGACTGAACATCGGTTCCTTCTCAGCATGCTCTGGATGCATTCTAGGGCTTGATTGATCCTTGGGGCCGACGGAAAAGCCCGAAAAGCTCGACTCTGAATCTCCATACCCAGATAGACAATGGTCTGGGATGGGACGAGCTGGGACTTCTCTATATTGACCAGGAGGCCCAGTTCCTTGGTCAGATCCAAAGTCCATCTGAGATTCTCCAGACAGCGACGACTTGTTGGAGCTCTTAAAAGCCAGTCGTCTAAATAGAGGGAGGCTCTGATGTCTGCCAAGTGAAGGAATTTCGCAATATTCCTCATCAGTCTGGTAAACACAAGAGGTGCCGTGCTTAGGCCAAAGCACAGGGCTTGGAACTGGTACACAACCTTTCCAAAGACGAACCTTAGGAAAGGTTGGGAGTCTGGATGGATGGGGACGTGAAAGTACGCGTCTTTCAGGTCTAACGAGACCATCCAGTCCTCCTGCCTGACCGCTGCTAGGACCGACTTCGTCGTCTCCATCGTGAACGTCTGCTTGGTGACAAAAGCATTGAGAGCACTGACGTCCAGCACCGGTCTCCAACCCCCTGTCTTCTTGGCTACCAGGAAGAGACGGTTGTAAAAGCCCGGGGATTGATGATCCCGGACTATGACCACCGCTTCCTTTTGTAGCAAGAGCGACACCTCTTGTTGCAACGCTAGCCTCTTGTCCTTCTCCTTGTAGTTGGGAGAGAGGTTGATGGGAGACGTAGCTAGAGGGGGACTGCGGCAGAACGGAATTCTGTATCCCTCCCTTAGCCACTTCACAGACTGAGCGTCTGCACCTCTGCTCTCCCAAGCTTGCCAGAAGGTCTTGAGTCTGGCTCCTACTGCTGTCTGGAGAGGAAGGCAGTCAGAACTTGCCTTTTGCGGACTTGGAACCCTTCTTGGACTTGCCACGGTGACTGTCTGCACGGGTACCTCCTCTGCTGGAGGCTCTGCCACGAAAGGGCGGGATGAACCTAGATGCAGGTGTGTCAACTGCTGCAGGGCGGAAGGGTCTAGGCACGGAAGGTAAGGTTTTAGCCTTACGTGCAGAAGATGCCATAAGATCATGAGTATCCTTCTGGATAAGCGAGGCAGCCATCCCCTTAATCAGCTCCTCCGGAAACAGACACTTGGAGAGAGGAGCAAACAGCAACTCTGACTTCTGGCAAGGAGTGATACCAGCCGATAAGAAGGAGCAAAGATGTTCTCTCTTCTTAAGGACTCCTGACACATACGAAGCCGCAAGTTCACCCGACCCATCCCGAATTGCTTTTTCCATGCTAGACATGATCAGCATGGCCGAGTCCTTATCTGAAGGGGAAGTCTTCCTGCTTAAGGCTCCCAAACACCAATCGAGGAAGTTGAATATCTCGAAGGCACGAAAGACTCCCTTCAACAGATGATCTAAATCAGAAAAGGACCAGCAGATCTTCGAACGTCTCATAGCCAACCTGCGGGGAGAGTCAACCAGACTTGAGAAGTCGCCCTGGGCAGAGGCAGGAACTCCCAAGCCGGGTTCCTCTCCCGTGGCATACCAGACGCTCGACTTAGAAGCAAGCTTGGTAGGCGGAAAGACGAAAGAAGTCTTTCCCAGTTGCTTCTTGGAATGCAACCATTCTCCCATAACCCTCAAAGCTCTCTTAGATGATCTGGCGAGAACAAGCTTGGTGAAGGCAGGCGCAGCAGACTGCATGCCCAGAGCAAACTCGGAGGGAGGAGAACGAGGGGTTGCAGACACAAACTGCTCAGGATACAAGTCCCTGAACAAGGCAAGGACTTTACGAAAGTCTAAGAAGGAAGGCGTAGACTTGGGCCCTTCAAAATCAGAGTGAGGTTCATCCAGATGTGCAGCTTCGTCATCCGATACACCATCATCCGAAAGCTGAGTTGTAAGTGGCAAAGGTAGAGCAGAAAGCTGAACGGCTGAATCCGGCAGTACGGGTGCATGCGTACCTGCGGATCCAACATCATGCCGCTGCTGGTCGGTCTGCGAGCTGGCAACAACAAAAGCAGAGGGCTGGTGTGTGGGAGGGGCTGCGGTGGGTTGAGGAGCATGCGGTATGGTATGCAGAGCATGCTGTAAGGTATGCGGCTCATGCTGCATGGTATGCGGAGCATGCTGTATATGCAGAGCATGCTGCATGGGCTGTGGAGAATGCCGCATAGTGCTGGAACCCGGCAGCTCTACAGAACCTTCCCACTGCTGATGCGGTAGCTCACGCATGTTAGCAGATGGTGCAGCAAGAACATGCGTCTGGCAGGGTGGACTGCGCATCGGTGGTGGAGCTCTCACAGGTGGAGTGTGGGAGCAGGCAGCCGCAGTATCTGCTGAGCGCACAACCTCGGCGGGTTGTAGGTTAACAGGAGCAGTGATAACCTTCTCAGCATGATACTCCTGCATGAATGCAGCAAGCTGAGACTGCATAGTCTGCAGCATGGACCACTTAGGGTCTACTGTGGTTGGAGCAACAACAGACGGAGCAGTAGCCTGTTGAGGGACCACTCTACCTCTCTTGGGAGGTGTGCAGTCATCAGATGACTGTGGCGAGTCCGAACTGACCCAGTGGCTACACCTGGGCCGTTGGACTCGCTCGGAAGGGACCTTACGTTTGAGCGGTCGTGAGACCTTGGTCCACCGTTTCCTCCTGGAAACTTCTTCCACAGACGAGGAATGTAAGGGCTCATTCGTCTGTATGTGGATGGGACGATCCTTAACAGATACGTCCGCAACCACTGAGGATACATCCGTGCGCCGATCAAGGCCTGCCGAACCCTTTGGTCCTTCGACATTGCTTCTCCCCTGGGCTTGGGAGCTTGCAAGAGGTCCCGGACTGGGAGGACGACTGGCACGCACAGATGTACCCTCATGCGCAACACTGACACTGACACTTTGCACATCACTAGCACTAACACTTCCCACTGCACTTTTCGCTTTCAGCTCTCTGACATCTGCCAAGAGCTGATTACGGTCATTAGCCAATGACTCCACTTTGTCACCGAGAGCCTGAATGGCACGCAACATATCCGCCATACCAGGCTGAGCACTCGTAGCAGGTTCGGGAGTCACCACCACAGGGGAAGGAAAAGGTTGAGGGGCATGGGGAGAGGAAAAATCCACAGAGCGAGAAGAACTCCTCCTATTTCTCTCCTTCTCTAACCTATGTGCATATCTAAGGAATTCGTTAAAATCGAATTCCGAAAGCCCAGCACATTCCCCACATCGATCTTCCAATTGACAGGATTTACCCCTACAATTGGAACATACGGTGTGAGGATCTATAGAGGCCTTCGGAAGACGCCTAGTACAAGTCCTAACGCTACACTGCCTGTACTTGGGTACTTGAGACTGGTCAGACATCTTGAATTTAGAAGTAGTCAAGGGGGGATTCCAAAATCTAGCAAAGTTCGTTAACAATTAATCCAAATTAATTCCAAAAGCTTGCTAAGCTAATGAGAAAGCTTCCTGAATAGCGAAGGCTAAAACTTTAGAGCAAATACATCACCAAATCGTGAACAATAACTCCAAAATCAACAGCGTATCCAAGTAGGTCTTGCCGGCGGCACGACAGAGGAAAAATTGAGTTCTTGTTGACAAGAAGTACTTGAGTACCTACTCACAGATGGCGCTGTTGTGTACACCCCCACCTGGATAGCGATCGCTGGCGTATCCCGACCGTAGATTTCTGTCGGGCAACGGAGTTGACAGCTACATGATCATCGGGTAAGATTAATATTGAAAATCTGGTTTCACTACCATTTATTGCTAAGCTAGTCTTTTTTTATCTGGGCTAGATAGTCAGTATTATTTGTCTATCTTCCTCGCCTTCTTTCAGACACATGAAATCTGTGTGATTTTGATGACTATCAATAATTCAATTATCAGAAACACAATTTACATAAATAAATAGGATAATGTATAGAAGGGAGTTATAGTCAATACCTTGCATTGAAACAGGTGGAGGTTGTGTCATGGAGACCATCATGGGAGGTCGTTGTTGATGGGGAGGTACCAGACCAGGCTGAGCCATGCGCATGGGAACTTGCGCCATCCTGCAAAGATAATTCTTCTAAACTTCCTGCATTGATAAATCAATTACATTCCTTACAACCTAAATATTCCACTGTAAAAGAATTGTGGTTAAAATAAGGGTAGATTCAATCAATCTATAGTATTGTACATACTACTACTATGACAGTGCATCAAAAATTCTATGAATGAAATAAAAATTTTTATTGTCAAAATTCTATCAAAATGTTATTAGCTATTACAAGACCAAGCTCACTACTGTAGTATCATTACTTCTGATAATATACTCGGATGAAATCATCATTGCTAACCTTTGTATCTTTTATTTGTAATTTACTGTATATAGGCCTAACATTGGGAAAGCAAAATGCTGTACATGTTACTCTACATATTGAGTATAACATATGTCAACTAGAGGAGCACTCAATAGAGTGCAGACCTCCACTATGGCAGCTTATTTCTTGACCTTTTGCATGACCTTGATATTAACCTTTGACCCAGAATTGGATTTTTGCTCGACTTTTGACCATAACATGTATTAACTGGCGTGGATTTTTATACACTCAAATATGAACCAAGTTTGAAGTATTTGCAACAAGGATGTCCAAACTTATGGAAGACTACCTGATATAGACACTTTGCTTGTCCGAGACCTTGACCTTTGTCCTTCCAAAATTTACTAATTTCCAGCTCATTACATAAGTTTAAAATCCCTGCAAGTTTCATTACTTTACGATTAAAATGTGGCCGTATGGTTGATGACCGGAATTTGACCTTTTGCTTGAACTCAACCTTGACCTTTGCCCTTAACAAGTATTAATTGGCGTAGACTTTTGTACACTCAAATATGAACCAAGTTTGATGTATCTGTGATAACATCCAAACTTATGGCTGATTACGTGAATTGGACATTTTGCTTGACCGTGACCTTGATCTTCCAAAATTTAATACTTTCCAGCTTTTTACAAAAGTTAATCCCTGCAAGTTTCATTACTCTACAATTAAAATTGTGGCCAGGAAGCTGTTCACAAACAAATACGCACACACATGGGGTAAACATAACCTCCTTCCAATTTCATTGGCAGAAGTAATAAAGAACTATGGTGAATGGTTTCCATCAGGGTCTTAAGAATTCCTAATTCAATATTCAACATATCATAAAATTAAGGTCTTGGGATTTTATGTTAATTTACTTTACATGTTAGGTTGTCTATCTAGCCAAGTGAACCCTGCAATGTAAAGATGATTTAAACTTCTTCTAAATGATCTAGTCAGACTTACCTAAAATATGAAAATACTTTAACTCTGCCACCAATGAAATTATGATTCTGATGTAAAAAAAATTAATTGATCGTGATGACAGATTTGAACATTTATGACTCCTCAACTGGATCAAAGTCAAGCTAGAGAATAATTAAGTTATCTGATAGAGCACATCATACAATCATATAATACATGAAGGATTGAATATGTGTGTGTGTCTGTGTGTATTATAATCAACCAGGAGAGCAGGCAGGCTTTAGAAACTTTTGATTCTGTGAAAAGCTCAGCAACAACGAAAGCCCTTCAAAGACAAGGAATAGATGAATCTCATGTCAGGGCACTTGAGATCTACAGTATACAGGAAGTACAGCAATCCTTAAACTACATAAATTAGGGAGAAAATTCTAATTGAAAAAGGAGTTACACAGGGAGACCCCATCTCTCCTAAACTATTCACAGAATGCCTAGTAGTAATTTCTTAAAATTTATATTGGAAAATGGAGTTTTTATGATAAAACAAAGTTTTGTGAATACTTACCTGGCAGTTATATATACATAGCTAATTATCTCTATTTCAGCAGAATTTTTCTAAAACTAGGCAACCGCCTTGTGGTGGTTGCATGGGGAATACCTTAACAACTTAAGATTTGTAGATGGCCTAGTTGTGTTTAGTGAATTACGGGAGGAATTGCAAATAATGATAGAAGATTTGAATAAAGACAGCAGAAATGTAGGACTAAAAATGTATATGAGTAAAACTAAGATAATGTTCAATGAAAATGCAGTGAGACAACAAAAAAGGGTTATGGACAAACCTCTAGAGATTGTTATTGAATACAGTTTACGTACTTAGGACAGACAGTGAGTGTTTTTCTAGGACAAGAGACCAAAATTAAAAGTATGATAAGCATGGGATGGAGAGATTTTGGAAAACCAAATGAAATTATGAAAAGTAAAATACCACTTTCTCTAAAAGGAAAAGTATTTGATCATATGGTCTTACCACTTTATACTTATGGAAAGAATATTGAAAAGAATAACAGAAAAAGAGCAAACTAAAGTACAGTAGAGGATAGGTTGACCTGGGCACCAGCCACCCATTGAGATACTACTGCTAGAGTTATTGGGTCCTTGACTGGCCAGACAGAACTACACTGGATTCCTCTCTCTGGTTAAGGCTCATTTTGTCTTCACCTACACAGACACCAAATAGTCTAGCCTATTCTTTCCATATTCTCCACTGTCCTCATACACATAACTATACTGAGATTACCAAACAATTCTTCACTCAAGCGGTTAATAACTGCAGTGTAATTGTTCAGTGGATACTTTCCTCTTTGTAAGGGTAGAAGAAACTCTTTAGCTACGGTAAGCAGCTCTTCTAGGAGAAAGACACTTCAAAATCAAACCACTGTTCTCTAGTCTTGGGTAGTGCCATAGCCTCTGAATCATGGTCTTCCATTGTCTTGGGTTAGAGTTCTCTTGCTTGAGGGTACATTCTGGTAAGCTGTTCAATCTTACTTCTCCTCCTCTTGTTATTTATTTCAAGTTTATATAAACTATATTTGAAAGATCTAATTTCCTTGTTCCTTTCCTTACTGGGCTATTTTTCCTTGTTGGAGCCCGTGGGCTTATGGCATCTTTTCCAACTAGGGTTATAGCTTAGCTTGTAATAATATTCTTAAAACATATAAGAAAAATAAATGGACATGGGGAGAGCATATAATGACAGATAATATATGGACATTAAGAATAACAGAATGGGTTCCTGGAGATTGCAAAAGAAGGGGAAGGAAGAAAAGATGATGAATTGATGAACTAAAAAAGTTTGCAGGTGTGAGCTGGCATAGAAAGACCATAAACAGATGCAAGTGGAAGGACATGTCCGAGACCCTTGTTCTGCAGTGGACTAGTAAATGGTGTTACAGGCAAAAGGAAATCAACTGGGTAGTAAGAGTATGATGATGAGGACTACCATAATGAAAAGGTAAATAGCAATTTTGGAAACCTATCTCATAATCATACAGTAATTAAAACTGCAATACAATTACAAGCTATCGTATGAACAGGGTGTATTTCGATTAACATCTGCGCACAGCCGATCCTATTGGAAAATGCCAGTCAAGCAGTGCAAGCACGAGGCAACCTATCTTGCAGGGAGCAAACCCAATTGGAACGTTCCCCTAAAGATGAAGCACAAAAGGACAGGGCACAATGAAACCTCACGCTAGTGGCAGTAAGATCTCATAACCTGTATACACGATGAGAATAGACCTAGCTCCCTCTTCCATCATATCATGCTATGGAAGAATAAGGAAAAAACAGATGCCAGAAGTTCCGAGTCTTGAAGTCTTCTATCTAATCTTATTTCCATTTTATTCAAAATACAGTATTGTATAATATAAAATTTACATATTCAAAAACCTTGGCAAATTATCTAAATTCAATTGAATAGTAAAAATTTTATGAAGCTCAGCGATTCCTTCAAACACTGCTATTATATCATTAGTATTATTATTACTTGCTAAGCGACAACCCTAGTTGGAAAAGAAAGATGTTATAAGCCCAAGGGTTCCAACAGGGGAAAAGTAGCCCATTGAGGAAAGGAAATAAACAGAGAGAAGTAATGAACAATTAAAATGTTTTAAGAACATTAAAATGAATTTTGCCTATATACAATATAAAAACTTTAAAAAACAAGAGGTAGAGAAACGAGATAGAATAACGTGCCTGAATGTACCCTCAAGCAAGAGAACTCTACCCCAAGAAAGTGGAAGACCATGGTACTAAGGCTATGGCACTACCCAAGACTGAAGACCAATGGTTTGATTTTGGCGTGTCCTTCTCCTAGAAGAGCTGCTTATCATAGCTAAAGTCTCTCTTCTACCCTTACCAAGAGGAAAGTGGCCACTGAAATATTGAAGTGCAGTAGTTAACTCCTTGGGTGAAGAAGAATTGTTAGGTAATCTCAGTGTTGTCAGGTGTATAAGGACAGAGGAGAATATGTAAAGAATAGGCCAGACTATTCGGTGTATGTGTCGGCAAAGGGAAAATGAACTGTAACCAGAGAGAAGAATCCAATGTAGTACTGTCTGGCCAGTCAAATTACTACCTAGAGGAAAGTAGCCACTGAACAATTACAGTGTATTAGTGCTATGTGGAAAAAAAAGGGAGATTCGGGGGGTGGGAGGTGGGGGCATAGTCCAGCCCGGTAAGCAACGACACAACGATCCCATTGATTTCAATACTGTGCAACTAAAGCAAAACAACAGATATAGTTGGGTATGGCTTAGAAAACAGGATCAAAATTATGATTTCCTGTGTCCAATCAGCACTTGTCCACCAAACTACCTTCATCCCAAAAGTGTATTCATACCAGTGTATTCACAACATAGTGTATTCTACAGGATTTATTCATCTAAGAAAAACATTTTAGAATTGTGGGCAGGTTGGTGTAGGGTCAATCAATTTCTTCTTATGGATCAATTTTCTTTGTCATTGTGACAGAGCTGTAAGGAAATCAAGGGTTTGCAGTATGTCCTAGGCTAACGTAGCTCCATAACCTGTCTTACATCACCATATCCTGACTTACTGGGGGGGGGAGGCTATAGCCCCTAACATGCAAGCCCCTATGTTCACAAAGCTGCATTTAAATATGCCGTACATACTAGCATATTTCAGTCATTCAGATGCAGTAAATGTTCCAGGCCGGGGGGGGGGGGAAGGAGCTAGACTTAGTTTTACAAGCTTTGCAAAAATTTGGACAAAAAATAAATTTATGAATAATCGATCGTTTGAAAGTTTCCTGATCCTTTTAGTCTATTCAAACTTCAGATAAGGATAATTGATTGAAATAAGGAAACTTTGGTACTAAATACCCTACCCAAAAATACTATACAGTTACATGAGTCTATGCCACCATATAAATAAAGCAATGGCCTGCAATCAACAGACTACTATATAGATTTCAAATTATTTGCTATATTCCATTGGGGCCTACGTCTACCGGCTGACAAGGCCTACCGTTCGACAGGATAGGTCTACAAACAAACAAAATAATCTAGGATACTCTTAGCGGATTAATAAAAAATTAAAAATTTAAACATTTTTCCTTTCCCAATAATACCGAAACTAATTTACAAATTTAAAGAAAAGTAATAAAGCCCATTTCTATCGTAAGGAAAAAAAATATAAACTACAACCACTTCCGTTCATCTACAGACTTCCTTACAAGAATAACTTTACGAATACGATAGTGTTTTCAAGCTTTGACGCATGTCAATTACATGAAATCTGAATAATAATGTCATCCTTAAACCCGAAACTCTCTTAAGTAATTTAAGTAATTTAAGTAATGATTAATTTAAGTAAAATCCAATGGGCAAGCAGTCGACAAAACCATAGACGGAAAATATGCAGACGACATCCCCCGACCCTTCAACGACTCTGAAAAGTATCAATTATTAGACTGACCTTTACAGTTCTAGCCTCTCACTTCACGTCAACTACGAGAATTGGAGTTATATTTTCCAGCTGAGATGAAATCAGAGGCGAGAGGAGCAATAATAGTTGGTGAAACGTATGGCAAACAGAGACAATATCCTACAAGCTAGTGAGCGGCCATGCTGATGGATGATGTGGGAAGCGTTCTCTAAGATGAAATATCAAACTTTTATCATAATTTTTAAAGCAAATTATGGTCCCAAAGGTCCCATCAAATCATTATACGTGCATGCTTTATATGTTAAAACTATATAATTTCCCTCTGCAGTAGTTTTTCCATTACATACTGTACTGGTGTTAGTTTTCTGGAATTGTTCTTTTTGAATAAACATCGATGATAATAGATAATGTAATGTTTTGTTTGGTATTGAGATGCACTCTGAATTGTCATTATACTTTCTTTACTCAATTTGTATAGAAGTATTGTCTTGTCAATAAAATCATGATACCTTGAGAGGCATGAAATATAACTCATGGAATGTGTACGAGAATAGTAATTCAGAAGTGTTGATTTATTCATTGATGTTTCAAAAACACACCTTGTTCTGTCCTTAAAACAAACAACCAATTACGCCTTATGACATTAGGGTTAGGAATGGGCTCTTCCTTTTCCTATCAGTTTAAACTCATCAACGTCACCACCCTTGTTCTTATATATTATTCCTTTTAAAGAACACTATTATTGAAATTACTACTTAATATCTTAATACATTGGAATATAATCATCACCATCCTTATTAATTTTTTTTATCTTTTTATTAAAAAGTTAAATTACATATTCTTTATAATCACAATATTTACAGTATAATCACATTTAATTGCATTTATCTATAAACAAATCCCTCTAATTTAACAATTTACATCACACATCTTGATTTTAATTTTTAGTCACTCAAAAACAATAATTTATATACTTTTTGGTGAACATTTTAAATTCCGCCTTGGGTATCATCGTCATCATTGTTTTTTTTTTCACTATGGGTGTCATATTCACCACCGTTCTTCAATAGATAATTTGACCTTGGGTATCATTATCACAATACTTATTCGATGTTCTAATATAACTTGAATATCATCACCAACACCCTCTTTTAATATCTAATTTGACATGTATCATCCCTACCTTCAATCAATATTTTACTCTACTTAAGGGATCATCGTCACTATCCTATTTCATTATTTTACCTTGTCTATCATTATCACTACTTCTATTTCATTATTTTACCTTGTCTATCATTATCACTGCCATTGAATACATTACTCGCCCTCATATAACATTTTCACAACATTTCATGCAATATTCTCCTACCCGTTGTGTATTATTATCATCACCCTCATTCAGTATCTTGTTTGGCTTTTTGTACAATTTAACTACACTCATCATTACCATCCTTATTCAATATTTTATTCCAATTCATGTATCATCTTCACCACACATTTTCACTATCTTATTTGACGTTATCATCCTATCTATCTTTATTCATTATCCTATTGGATTTATTATATTATCATCACTGCTTTTCTTGAATATTCTATTCCCCCTTGGGTATCTTCATCAACACCTTTTCATTATCTATTGTATCATCAATCACTCTTATTCAATATATTATTTCATATTGGTTATCATGGCTATCCTTGTTCAGTATTTTATCCCACTTTGTTTTCATCACCATCATTAATTTTCTTATTCCACCCAGGGAAACATCATCACCATCCTTATTCAATATTTTGATTGATTTCTGTATCATCATCATTAATCTTATTCAATTTTTATTCCATATTTATTTGCATCATACCATTAGCATTCAACCTTGGTCATCATCATCATCATCATTATTATTATTATTATTATTATTATTATTATTATTATTATTAGCTAAGCTACAGTACAACCATAGTTTAAAAAAGTAGGATACTGTAAGCCCAAGAGCTCCAACAGGGAAAATAGCCCACTGCGGAAAAGACATGAAGAAATTAATAGAGTGCGTGAAAAATAAATCATCATCATCATCATCTCCTCCTCTTACGTAGGTAGTAGGTTGGCCAGGGAACGAGCTCTTCCACTCCCAACTCCACCCCGTTGAGATACTACCGCAAGAGTTGTTGGATCCTTTGACTGACCAGGCATTACTACATTGGATCCCTCTCTCTTGTTATTATTATAATCATTCTTACAAGCTAAGCTATAACTCTAGTTGGAAAAGTAAGATGATATAAGGCCAAGGGCTCCAAGTACGAAAAATACCAAACAATTCTTCTCTCAAGGGGTTAACTATTTCAATGTAATTCTTTTTGTGGCTATGTTCCTATTTTCCTCTTGGTGAGGGTAGAAGAGACTCTCTAGCTGTGGTAAGTAGCTCTTCTAGGAGAATGATACCCCAAAATCAAACCACTGCTCTCTTGTTTTGGGTAGTGCCATAGTCTCTGTACCATGGCCTTCCACTGTCTTGGAATAGAGTACTCTTGCTTGAGGGTACACTTGGGCATGCCATTCTATCTTATTTCTCTTTCTTCTGTTTTATTTTAAGTTTTTTATAGTTTATATATGAAAGATCTTATTTAATGTTGGTACTGTTCTTAGTACATTTTATTTTGATTGTATATTACTGCATTTGTAGGTTTTTATTTCCTTGTTTCCATTTCTCACTGGGCTATTTTTCCTTGTTGGAACCCTTGGCCTTATAAAATCTTGCTTTTCCAATTGAGGTTATAATATAGCTTGTAATAATAATAATAATACATACATACATACATACATATACCAAGGCACTTCCCCCAATTTTGGGAGGTAGTTAACATCAAACAAATGAAAAAAGGGGACCTTCCCTCTCTGCGTTCCTCCCAGCCTGATAAGGGGCTCAACCGAGTTCGGCTGGTACTGCTAGGGTGGCACAGCCCACCCTACCCCGTTATCCACCAGAGATGAAGCCTCATAACGCTGAATCCCCTACTGCTGCTACCTCCGTGGTCATCCAAGGCGACCGGAAGAAGCAGCAGGGCCCACCGGAACTGCGTCACAATTGCTCACCATTCATTCCTATTTCTAGCACGTGCTCTTGCCTCTCTCACATCTATCCTCCTATCACCCAGAGTTTTCTTCACTCCATCCATCCACCCAAACCTTGCCCTTCCTCTTGTACTTCTCCTATCAAGTCTTGCATCCATCCCCTTCTTTAGCAGACAACCATTTTCCATTCTTTTAACATGGCCAAACTACCTCAACACATTCATATCCACTCTAGCTGCTAACTCATTTCTTGCACCCGTTCTCACTCTCGCTACTTCATTCCTAACCCTATCTACTCGAGATACACCAGCCATACTCCTTAGATCCTTCATCTCAAACACATTCAATTTCTGTCTCTCTGTCACTTTCATTCCCCACAACTCCGATCCATACATCACAGTTGGTACAATCACTTTCTCATACAGAACTCTCTTTACATTCATGCCCAACCCTCTATTCTTTACCACTCCCTTCACTGCCCCAAACACTTTGCATCCTTCATTCATTCTATGACGTAAATCTGCTTCCACTCCACCATTTGCTGCAACAACAGACCCCAAGTACTTAAACTGATCCACCTTCTCAAGTAACTTTCCATTCAACATGACATTCAACCTCGCACCACCTTCCTTTCTCGTACATCTCATAACCTTACTCTTACCCACATTAACTCTCGACTTCCTCCTCTCACATACCCTTCTAAATTTTGTCACTAATTGGCCAAGCTTCTCTTCCGCGTCTGCAACCAGTACAGTATCATCCGCAAACAACAACTGATTTATCTCCCATTCATGATCATTCTCGTTCACCAGTTTCAATCATCGTTCAAGCACTCGAGCATTCACCTCTCTCACCACTCTATTAACATACAAGTTAAACAACCATGGTGACATCACATATCCCTGTCTCAGCCCCACTCTCACTGGAAACCAATTGCTCACTTCATTTCCTATCCTAACACACGCTTTACTGCCTTTGTAGAAACTTTTCACCGCTTGCTACAACCTTCCACCAATTCCATATAACCTCATCACATTCCACATCACTTCCCTATCAACTCTATCATACTCTTTCTCTAGATACATAAACGCAACATACACCTCCTTACCTTTTGCTAAATATTTAAATATTTCTCGCATATCTGCCTAACTGAAAAAATCTGATTCATACATCTCGTACATCTTCTAAAACCACCCTGTATTTCTAAGATTGCATTCTCTTTTTATCCTTAATCCCATTAATCAGTACTCTACCATACACTTTTCCAACCACACTCAACAAACCAATACTCCTTGAATTAAAACACTCATCCACATCTCCCTTACTCTTATATAGTGGTACAATACATGCACAAACCCAATCTACTGGTACCATTGACAACACAAAACACATATTAAACAATCTCATCAACCATTCAAGTACAATCACACCCACTTCCTTCAACATCTCACACCATCCATGCCAGGTGCTTTTCCTACTCTTGTTTCATCTAGTGCTCTCCTCACTTCCTCTCTTGTAATCTCTATCTCTCTCTGCTTCTCATCTCCCATCACTGGCACCTCAACACCTGCAATAGCAATTATATCTGCCTTCCTATTATCCTGAACATTCAGTAAACTTTAAATATATTCCGCCCACCTTTTCCTTGCCTCCTCTCCTTTCAACAACCTTCCATTTCCATCTTTCACTGTCTCTTCAATTCTCGAACCAGCCTTCCTTACTCTTTTCACTTCTTTCCAAAACTTCTCCTTATTCTCTTCATATGAACGACCCAATTCCTGATCGCCCCTCAGGTCAGCCACCCTCTTTGCCTCAGTTACCTTTTGCTTTACTTTCACATTTTTCTCTATATCTTTCATACTTCTCTACACTATTACTTTGCAGACATTCTTCAAATTCAAATGCCCTCTTTTACTCTTCCCCTTTTACCTTCAATCCTTCATTCCACCATTCCCTGCCCTTCCTCATGCTGCCTCCAACAAACTTCTTGCCACACACATCACTTGCAATCTCAATAATATTTTATTTTACTAACTTCCACTCCTCCTCTAAATTACCAGTTTCTCTTACTTTCACTCTGTCATATGCCATTTTCAACCTTTCTTGATATTCACTTTTTACCTCCGGTTTTATTAACTCTTCAACCTTCACTAGCTCCCTTTTACATTCCCCCACTCTTTTGCTACAACTAATTTTCCCACCAACGAAAAATGATCAGACATACCGTTAGCCATACCCCTAAAAACCTGCACGTCTTTCGATCTTTCAAACATTTATTAAGTTATCAACACATAATCCATTAACGCCCTTTCTTCCACTCTTCCATTTGCCACTCTTACCCTTGTATACTTGTTTTTATCTTTCTTTTTGAAAAAGCTAGAACTTATCACCATCTCTTGCTCAACACACATATCTACCAGTCTCTCACCAATCTCATTTTCACCCGGTACGCCATACTTCCCAATGACACCTTCTACCTCTACAGCGCCCACTTAGTACAGTGTTTAAGTCACCCATGACAACTACATAATTCCTTCTACCCAGTCCTTCTACACACCTAGTTAATTTATTCCAGAACTCATTCCGCTCTTCTTCACTTTTCTCACAACCTGGCCCATACGCACTAACAAAAGCCCAACATTCCCTACCCAACCTAACCCTTACCCACATTAACCTAGATGATATTTCCTTCCATTCCACTATTTTACCTGTCATCCATTCCCTCAGTAATGAAGCCACACCCTGTTTTGCTCTTCCCCTTTCAATCCCAGACACTCTACCAGTCACTTCACCAAACATCACTTCACCCTTCCCTTTCATCTTTGTCTCACACGAAGCTAATATATCCACCTTTCTATTCCTAAACATACGTCCAATCTCACACCTTTTATTCTCTATTGTACTACATCCACGCACATTCAGACACCCAAAAAATTGAGTGCGGGGCGCAGTCGCTCTCCCCCCAGCTCTACCTCTTCGATGTCTCACAGGAGTAAATGATACAGAATGCAAAGGGCCTCAATTAGATTTCGCCAGTCATCTCTATTTTGAACTTTTAATTCAATACTTCTCCATTCATCATCTCTGGGTTCACCCTTCATAGTCCTCAGCCATGTAGGCCTTAGTCTTCCAACCCTTCTTATGCTTGTGGAGCCAAGATGGATACTCCTCCACGCTCGTATTCCTTGGGTTGATCACACGACATTGATGATCGCAGATAAGGTGGTCATACAATGCTGGTGATCTCAGAAGAGGGTATATATAACTTTTGAGGGTATTTATCATCAAATGCTTGTATTTTCTAGACAGAAATGGGACTTAGAGGTAAGATTCATAAAGTGATGAGAGATTTTACAGAAGCAAATTCATAAAACTGTGATTTAATACTACTATTTTCAACGTTTGTATTTAGTTCTTGAGAACTAATTCACACTTCTCAAATTAACTCCTGCACAATAGAAGACTATGTCAATATAGAAATGTAGTTCCTTGAACAGAACCCTTCTGAAATACTGAACAGTCCTTTCTCTTGCACTTATTATCCCTATCACTCAGCCCTTACCCAAAAAATTTGAATGTATTCTCTTATGTATTGATCAGTACAACTGTTAAATTTCTCAAGTCAAACTGCAGGCTCCTCCATGATGTACACATAAAATGAGGATCAATACCACACAATAATGATCTATTTACCCCTCATTTTACACCGTACTGTAATATACTTTTACAAAACGATGGGGCATTTCTGAATATTCTCGAACTAAAAGAATGGTAAACATAAACTAATTTTCCATACATTCCAAATAACAAGTTGTAAGAAAGAAAATGTTTATCTGAAACCCTAATAGTAAATATGATACTTTGAGATTGCACAAGTAATGTTAGGATCTAGTGTATGTCAGGATGCACGATCAGCTCTGGATCTTGGATGGGAAAGTATACTGTATGGGTTGAGAGAAAAATTTTAATATTCTAATCTACAGTAGAGTTAAGTAGCTTATATTTCAAAGATGCAGTATTAACTATGTCACTTATAAGTAAGACATAAAAATAGTTTGATTTGGTATTAAACACTAGGGAAAAAAAAAACATGAATATGTTGAGATGGTGATTGAAGTTTATTCAAAGTATGTCTCAAAACACTAAAACAATAATCTACCTCTTGATAACAAATAAGTAGACTCAAATTCAGTACCATGTTATCAAACTGATAGACTGCATATCATGGTACACTCAACTATCTGCAGTTTGCATTTCTGAGATCAAGTTCTTATTTTGGAATACAGTGTAATGCCAAAATTAATACTTTCAACTGATTGAACAACAGTGTTGCTGATACTTACAGATGAAAATTAAATGAATAAATGATACCAAGTATTTAAAATACACCTTGGTATTCATCAAAAACAAGGCAATCATCATGCCATAAATTTGCAATAATGACCTCACTTGATAAAAGTAAGAGTATCCATTTGCATTTAGTTCTCTAACAGTTGTTGCTGTTAATCTAACCATAAAAATATTTAGTGATTTCATGTTTTTTATTTGATATCTATTATTTCCAATGAAAAATTTGTTCCTTATTTGAGTTATAAAAAAAATACTTCTCATTTCACATATTTAGGAAAATAAGAAGATAAAAATAGTGCACCATACACAATACAGCAAAACTTGGTGATGATTTTTTTTAAAAAAGATATTTACAACTCCACTTGATGTATGCATGTGACTCCAAGATAAATTTTCTTACAATATAACCAGCTTTTCTTATACAGTTAAGCCTACTTTCTAAAACCCAGTATAAATGACACAGCCTCTTTATCTGGATGTTAAACTGAGCTTGTGAATACTGAGTCAGGTTACTTTTTAAAATGTACTAGCCAAACATCACAGAATGAAATTTTGCTCTAATACCTTAATGAATTACACTGTTTCATAATCAGTAAATCATATGATTATGAAACCGAGACCTGGAAATATATGCATAATAGTGAGTCCAATTTACATGTAAAGTATATTTGTTGAAATTTGAATGTCCTTGTACCACATAACATGAACTCACAAAAAGGGAGAGAGACTTGATTCCTTGTCTTCATGAAGAATTTTTGTACCTTGTCCCACAAAATACACATTTATTGATCTGCTGGGACCATTTAAAATATAATAAAGAGGATTTCTAAATGACATATCTAAGACAGCCAAAAAGATATCAATCTGACTACTGAACATTTACAACAAAGACTCACTAAATTTTATGAAAAAAAAAAAATAAATACTGAACAAACTGGATTCTTTGCAATGATGAGGAAATGTTCTAAAATATTTCCACAGTAGTAGGGATGAAAATATTTACTTATCACTAAAATAAGAAGGTTTTTAATAATCTTTTAACAAAAGTACTTTACCAACATATTTAGAAGAGAATATGATATACCGACAAAAGCTTAACTTTCATTTGGTGGAATCTGATGGATTACTCTTTAGTTCTAATTAGTCAACACAATAGTATTTGAGTACGGTAAAGTTTTTAAAGGTCACTCATGAATGGCAGAAGGAAGGGACAGTGACATTGCCCTAGAAAGCAGGACAATGCCCTGGAGACTGACCAAATATACATATGATCAGCACCCAAGCCCCCTCTCCACCCAAGCTAGGAACAGGGAGGGCCACAAGGATGGTGAGGTTGAAGACACTAAAGGAACTAATGAGCTTGAGCGGGGCTTGAACCCCAGTCTGGCGATCCTCCGTCCGAGATGTTACCAATAGGCCAATAAAATATTTCCCCTTATCCATGAGATCATTTTATCTAGTTAAAATTATCTATATTCTAAAAATATCAAAGAACTTAGTAAATAAAACTATTACATATTCTTAAATTTGAATTAAAATTTCTAGCACATCCAATGGCCAGGAGGGATGGTTTTATATTCTATCAAATCTCACACTCCCATAGTCAGTCAAGTTGTAATATCTGCAATAGTAACAGTACTGTATTGTATCTGAATCTGCGGCATCCTTATAAACATCAGTGCATTATATGTTCAGTATAACTTTTGAATTAATGAAGCCCTATAGTGCAAAAACAGTAATACTGTACTGAGAATTCTACCAACCAATGGATTTCCTTAACTCCTTTCATTTAGTTATTAATACTTAGAGAAAATAAAAAGTCCAAAACATGTATGAAAAAGTGAATAATTCACATTTTTTAAATCTTAATAGAAAAAGTTTTATCATTTCTTTTTTTATCATCACAAAACTATAAAATTTATGCCAACAGTGCATAGCAAGTATTTCGTTTAAATGAAATAAGCTTTAAATTTCTTAGAAAAGGATAAGAGGAAGAAACATGCTCTTATGGATGTGAATGCAATCCATCTGGAAGTATTAAGCATAATGTATATGAAGTTTTTAGCAAAGGATTCACTAGAATATGTTAAGAAAGGTTATTTACTCCAACAAAAAAAAAATCGGTAATTTGTATTATTCCTAGCCATACAAGCCAGAGTCCTTTAATTAGGGATATTGTTACTGCGCGAGCTGTCATCAGTCGTAAAAGTTGGATAACGAGCAGTTAGCCAACTGGTTAGGGAGTGGAATGAGGAGCCCCAGCCCCTTTCCAGTCGTAGATTCTTCACTTCTGATCTTTCGGCCCAGGACTGAGAGGGGTGGTTGAGGAGGGAAGTTGTATTAAAGAAATCAGGGTAGTGTGGTCAGAAAAAATACAAATTACTTTAAAAATTTGTGATTTGTTCCCATGCATCATACAAACCCTTTTCCTTTAATTATGGAGACTAATTGCTTGGTGGGCTTTAAGTCTCCTGAAACCAAACTGGAAGATTCAATTCTTTCCAGGAAGTGATCAATATTCTAACTGAATGGGCACGAAGCACGGACCCGTGCCACCTATTATCTGTCTATCATATGGATGAAAGATTGATAGGCCCTCCTGAGTTATACATGAGTACATGTACTCGATCAACAATGGAGAAGCCATTCCCCTGAAGGGGACGTCAGTTGGAGTCTGATACCAAGTACTGTATGATGACTAATGGATTAGTACAAGACCCATCATCTTCTCACTCATTACAGGAGAATGGGGAGAGCTACTGTACTTCCTTATATCTAAAGAATGGCCCTCGAAAGAGAAACTTACCAGCATCGGGTCCAATCCGCTTGTAACATTTCAACCACTTTATTCTCATATGGATCAAAGATTGATAGGCCCTGAGTTATACATGAGTACATGTACTTGATCAACAATGGAGAACCCTTTTCCCTGAAGGGGACATCAGTTGGAGTCAGATACCAAGTATGATGACTAATGGATTGGTATAAGACCCATAATCCTCTCACTCATTACAGGTACTTCCTTAAATTTAAAGAATGGTGCACGGAAGAGAAACTTGACAGCAGTAGGTAGGTAGTAGGTTGGCCAGGGCATCAGCCACCCGTTGAGATACTACTGCTAGAGAGGTATGGGGTCCTTTGACTGGCCAGACAGTACTACATTGAATCCTTCTCTCTCGTTACGGTTCATTTTCCTTTTGCCTACACACACACTGAACAGTCTAGCCTATTCTTTACATATTCTCCTCTGTTCTCATATACCTGACAACACTGAGATTACCAAACAATTCTTCTTCACCCAAGGGGTTACTGTACTGTAATTGCTCAGTGGCCACTTTTCTCTTAGTAAGGGTAGAAGAGACTCTAGCTATAGTAAGCAGCTCTTCCCAGAGAAGGACACTCCAAAATTAAACCATTGTTCTCTAGTATTGGATAGTGCCATAGCCTCTGTACCATTGTCTTCCACTGTCTTGGGTTAGAGTTCTCTTACTTGAGGGTACACTCGGGCACACTATGTTATTTCTCTTCCTCTTGTTTTGTTAAAGTTTTTATAGTTTATAAAGTTGTTTATTCTAATATTACTGTTCTTGAAATATTTCATTTTTCCTTTCCTCACTGGGCTACTTTCCCTGTTGGAGCCCCTGGGCTTATAGCATTCTGCTTTTCCAACTACGGTTGTAGCTTAGCAATTAATAATAATGATGATAATAATAATCTGGTCCGACTCGCTTGTAACGTTTCGACCACTTTGTCCCCGAGGGGAGGGACAGAAGAATGAAGGAGAAGGGCCAGTTATACTACCATTCATTCCAGACTTACATCTACATGGTTCCATAGACGAGATGCAATCTTGTTCCGTGTGGAAGCTGGGCTGGTTACACAAGAACTTGAGCATCCACTACAGTTCCAAGCACAAAGGTGTCAAGGGACTGGTGGGTAAACTAACGTAAGTAAAAGGCTGTGAAGGTGGTCTGTCTCTTCCACCTCTGCCCGCAAGGCCAAGGCTTTCGTAGATGTTGGACGCTCCAACGGAAACTCTATCAGAACTAAAGACAGGGGAGGCCAGTGGTCCAGGAAGGGTAGCAAGTAACCATCCCGAAAGACACTCACCACCCATGACTCAGGCCATGTCTTTGCCAAGTGACCAATGGTGAGGCAATCAATCCCTTACTCTTGGCTGCAGGGATGAGGGAGCAGTTCTCCATGATTCCATCGATGCATGCACAGGATTCACTGGTAGGAGAGAAATGGCACCTCGCACTGACGAGTTCCTCAGTGCCAATGCTACTTTCGGAGTAATTTGCCTTGAGAAGTGAAAAAGCAATGCATCTCTCCTCTTCAAAACTCAGTTAGCCCACAGGTTTGCCGACTGTTGAGCAAGGAAGGTAGCCCCCTTCCAACACAACAACACAAGACTTTTGTACAGTACTTCTACAAAGCCTAAGGTGTTGAGAACCTCTTTGACTTTAAGAAGTTCAGTAAGTAACTGCTCCTGATCACTGATTGAGCTAGGATACAGTATGGAGATAGGCCAAGGGAGAAGTCTCCATGGCCGCTGACTTGAAGACTGAGAAAGATGTGCCTTCCTCTTGAGTCTCCATGAGAGGACAGGCCGTACCATTTCCCCCCTGAGCTTCATTTGACGAACAAACTTATTCAACAGAGAGAGGTCAATAACTGGTCTCCAGCCCCCAATTAACTTCTCCATCAGGAAGTGTCAAATGTAGAAGCCTGGAGACTCATCTCAAACTACTTCAAGCACTTTATTCAACATACCATCCTCCTCTGTCCGCAAGGCCAGGGATTTTGGTGAGGTTGGAACATTGGACAAAAACATTATTGGTATATGAGGTTGGAGGGGTCAACGGTCCAGAAAAAGTAGCAAGTAACCATCCTGAGGGACACTCACTACTCATGGCTCAGCCCCCATGACTCTGATAGGTTGCCCAAATGCTAGACAGGCATCCCTAACTCATGGCAGTAGGAAAGGGGGAACTCTGTCATCAGAGTTTCCTTCTACCTCCGCTTTTCCTACCAACTACATTCCTGGAGGGACCAGGTTGGGTGCTTTGAAAAGCCTCTTTTTGAAAATCAGGACACCAACGTATCGCTCATCTTCAAAACCCAGTTGGCCCACTGGTTCATTGACTGGTGTACCAAGATCACTGATTTTCTACCAGACAATAAGAGGCTTTTGTACTTCTCCAAAAACTCTGGGGTTGATAACCCCGTTGACTTTGCAAAATACGTCACCACATCACACCAATGGTCAAAGCTGGCATGGGGTCAGGGCCCCTGCCCTGAGGATTAAAAATATGGGCATAGCCCTACCACTCAGGTGTTGTTCATCCACACTGAATGAGAGGTAACATCATAAAAAGCCCTCTATTTGCAATTACAACTACCCTTCCTGGACTTCTTTAAAAGCGCCAGAATCAGAATGAAAAGTCAAAGAGGCAGACGAGGAAGAGCAGAAGGAAAATGAATATGAATGAGCATGTTTCTTCCACTTACCAACACTCACCATTGAAGGTTCATAACATTGGTGTACACTGTCACAGGGGAAGCTGTAGGAATACTCACTGGGGCTTACAATACAGACACAGTGTCTGGGGTCACAGGCACAGAGAGAGAGGGAGCCACAAGTCCCAGTCTTAGGCACATGGCAGGGCCAGCATGAACAGGAGTGACAAGCATATTTGGATTAAAAGTGCTGGTGCAACACACTTAAGGAGCACTGTATACAGGGATCACCATAGGGGTTATTGGTACCAAAGTCACTGACCTGGAATCACTCGAGTCTTTGGTACTGGCACTAGGGTCATGGGAGATGTAATTTTAGCTCCCCGTTAATTCAAAAGACACTGAGTGCCTACCTCCAAGACCTAAGGAAGGTAGGTCATTTGTTGTCGATGGTCTGCAAGAAACAGCTTTCAGCAGATGGAGTGCGGGATCCCCTCACATTTCATAAAACCTGAAAACCTTCCCGATGTAGATCCGAGTTCTTCCTGCTCCTCAAGCCTACTTCCCTTGTCTAAGCCAGGGGTATTTAATATGCAGAAGCTTGAGCGAACGGTGAACTTGAAGAGGAGAACAGCATGCTAACAGTCTCTCTGGCAATCCAAGGGCTTGCCAAGAATAAAACTAAGGACGACAACATTCTCGCTCCTGGATGCAAAGGCCCGACTACAGGAGGCCATTATTTACACTTGGTAACAAAGGGGATAATTGTGACAATTAAGCCCCAAAGCAGTGATTGGATCTAATACTGGTTTATAAAAACAAAGAAGTGTCCAATACTGTACTATATACACTTGTAATCCTGCTTCGTTCCATTATTATATACAAAGCTGATATCACCATTGAAATTAAAAGTATAAGAAAAAGATTAAACAAGACATAACAGTACGTCTATACTTGTTATGGCCAAAGTTAAGAGTTTTCCACAGGCGGGTGGGTGGGGCTACTCAGCCGTGCTCACCATCTGTTAGTAACTACTGTACCTCATTAATGAACTCAATGGCCATTTCAGCTCTGCTGAAGATAGTCCCTATTTTAAAGGATGAAATGTTTGTATATGTGTAGGAACAAACTTATCAAAACTAAAACAGAATTTAATAAAAAAAATTTCTATACTCACCTGGCATTCACATTGCTTCTTTCTTGAAGCTGGTTAAATGTCGACATCTAGTATTAAACTAAAAATTTCCTGTTTTCTTTTCTTGTAATTAAACTGCCCATCTGGTGCAGTATTAGGATAATCCTGTTGTGTATGGCAACACTACCGTGTGGGTAAATCATATCCATTTGTCTTTCAGTCTCAAAGTGAAAACTAGTTCAACAACCTCTTGACATCACTAGTCAGTGGGGAGGAAGGGGTATACAATATACCAGTATATGAATGCCAGGTGAATATAGAAATAAGTGATTTTATCATTGAAATTCTATTCATTTCTATGAACCTCCCCTGGCACTAATATTACTGAATCCCGAATTAAGATGGAGGTGGCATAAAGAAGGAAATATTTGGGAAATGTAAATCCCCACACTACTTCCTTACTATAAATAACTAGAGACTCATCTCTCCATAACAACTAGTTGAACAGTAATTCACCATAAACTAGAGAAGAGTAATAACTCATACTTATACATTAGAAATCATAAAACTAAAAGCTTCCTAAGAACTTGAACTTAATCATTTCAAGGAATTCAAAAACCTAATAACTCCTCTCAAATACATAAACAACTTCATAAACCATATTTTACTATATCACTCATCAACATTAAATCTTCCATAGATAAAATAAATACAACAAATCAAAACTTACAAAAATGGCAATGAAAAGAAAATCTTTAATTACACCACCTGTAGCTACCGCAGACCCTAATCCCAAGAAATTCTTAAATATTGTTCAGAAAAAGAAAAAAAATGTGTACACTACTGAACTGCTGTCAAAACTCTTTCCAAGGAAAAAGATTCAAAGCAACAGAGCTACCTCTGGGCTGAATTGTTTTGAGAAGAAATAGGAAACCAAGGCATTCCTTCTCTTCAAAACCCATTTAGCCCACTGATTTTCTGACTGGGGTGCATGGAAGATTACTGCCTTCCTACTAGACAGCCTGAAAGTCTTGTAGGAACAAATCAGTAAAAAGTAAGTCTATGAAGCTCACTACTGTCTATTCCTGCAAGACTGATGTGGCCAGTGTGGCATCAGCATTCTCACTTACACTAGCATCAATAGCTTAGTCTTCTCTGGCTTTTACCCTGACTTAAAAGACAATTTTATTTCAGAACTTGAATCTTTGAGATGAACAGCTAATAACTGAAGATAATCCTTCATAAGAGGGTTATGGTGCCCCATTGGACATGCCCCTAAATCGCATTCTCTTGGACAGTAGTGTCTGCAACCTCACTGTCCTTGTGATCTAGCAAAGTCTATAGGTCTAGCTGCTGATTTATCAGCAGCCATTGCCTGGCCCGGCCCTCTGTTCCTAGCTTGATGAAGAGGGGGGATTGGGCGCTGATCATGAGTGACCTTTGAACCTTTAAGTGGAACCGAGATGGAATTACACTCTTCACAATAGATATTCAAATCATACTTTTTCCCCTGGCACATGACATGAAGAAATGGGGGATCATTATTACCTACTCATCAACAAATCCATAGAAAAACCCTAACATATAAACAGAAAAACCACAAGACATACCCTTAAATTGAAATAATTCACCACTTTATGTAATTTCCTATAAGCAACATCTCAATCTGGAGCGGGGGTAGCATGTACTCAAGTACCTTCAGTAGGATGATGAGAGAATTGAAGGAAATAGGGATATGACCTACCTATGCATTAGTGTTGTCATATACAGTACTGCAATATGATCCCAACACTGCAATAAATTAGTGCGGTGATTACAAGGAAAGAAAATGGAAAATTATTAATTTAAAGGTATATGTCAACATTCAAGAGTGAAGAAATATGGACACCAGATGTTCATAGAAATAGAGTTAATGAGTCTTCTTTGAAGCTACTTCAGAAGAAAAGAAACTACAATGAAAGCACATGAAGTGTGTACCTCCACATCAAGTAGAGTGAAAGATGAGACAACAATGATATAAACCCTTGCTCGTGAGCTATTGTGATGTCAAAAAAGTGATCAAAGTTACTATACATTATATACAACTAGATGGCAATTGCTATCTATAATCAAACAAAATATTTTGAGAGTTTCTCCTTGCAAATTAACTTACTTTTCATAAACATTCACAAAATGATTTATTATGCAATTCACAGCTCTCCTATTAAAAGGTCACAATTTTGATAAACATAACCAGTCCACCCCTAGGAAATACTAAACTAAGAACTAATTCACAAATATAGTAGTAACAAGAACCTATTATTAATCTACAGAACAGCATAATGGTTCACATCATAAACACAATGAATGAAGTACATGGGTTTTTGGTTTAGTTCAGACAATCTCTGGCAAGTAAATGCATCAATAACAACTAACCGTAATGGGACAGTGCAATCACAAAACTATGCCAATTGGCTGAAGTTCTAATCTAGTGCTGCAATTCTTAAACTTTCAAATATACACTACAGTATATAGATCTTATGTAATAAAATGCTAGATTGCATTGCATTAGATTTTATATGTTTACGTAACAGACTAGAATACGGTAAAATGTTAATACTGGATCTTCTATGTTCTACAAAATCATCTTAGAATATGAATTCTAAAACTTTCAAGTATAATATGTAGTGAAATTTTACTAATAAAACGGTGGTCTTGGAACTAACAATTTTGCTTTACTCATATTATAATGCACAGCCTCAAGTAATTTCTTTCTATTGATCCTCATACACATCGGAAAAGTCCCCAATGATTAGTATATGACAGCAGTAATCAATTGTTTTTAAAGAGGATACATAATCTACTTCAATGCACATAAAATTGAAATCAAAACTAAATTTATAATAAAACCTTGTGGATTATACATTACAGGTGGTAAGTCATTTCATCAAATCTGTTATCATATACAGTAAACATCCTAATTCAGATATCTTTAACCAATTTTTTTCTAACGGGGTTTAGAATTAGATGCTTTATTCTATGCTGATGCTATGGGATCAAGTATGATTTAAATGTTCAATTTTGCTTCTAGAAATTTCTAATTTTACTAATTTACAATAAAATAAAATAATCAAAACTAAAGATAGAAAAGAAAAAAATTAGTACAGTACTGATTAATTTTTAAGTTTCATCAGTAGCACATTTTTGCTTTACACATGACTACACTTCAAGCTGAAGGTTGAGCAGACTATGTAAAAAATAAAGCTACTATAGTCTTTCAAATTTAGAGACAGTCGTGGTGTACCTATGGACAAAACCACATGTTGCCCTATTTCCAACTTTGTATCTTAAAAACAGAGAAAAAAAGATTGGTCAGGTAAGACTGTTCACCTGCAACTGATGAAACAGTGGTGGTGTAATATCAGGCTTACTATTGTTAACAGACCCTGAAGGTAGTGGTTGCTGGCACAGAGCACTCACCAAGCTAAGGAACATTCCACCATATCAAGATAGGAATGCGAAAGGTGCGTGCATACACTCCCACTGTCCCCTGGCTTACTGTATTAATGGTCGGTCTGAGTACTTCTGTTCATCTGCTCCCAGTGCAACACTGGTGACTAAAACCTGCTCACTCTCCCTTGATTGACCTGGAAGGTACCAGTTAGCAGACGAGTACTGTCACTTCCCCATGAAGGAGGAAGGCGATTGCTTAAAGTCCCAAGGAACATTTAGCGAAAGACCTTCCCATATGACTATCTTCTTTGTCTTCTTGTTAAGGAAGTAATGAAGTCCTTCCTCTTGCCAACCATTCTTCCTTACTGCCATAAAGGAGTCACGGTCTGAGTGACCAATACTGACTGCACTCTCTCTCTCTCTCAGGAGGAAGCTACAAGAGCTTCCTCTACAGCAACACAATCCATTCTGCTGTTGATTTTGTCACAAGGGGAGTACTGTACTTGGAACACTGGCACTGCAACAAAGAGATCCTCTTCATGATCACAAGAGTGAGAAAAACTCTGAGAAAGGGGGCCTGCTTACCCTCAGTCCATCACAAAGGTAAACAACAGATGGAGTTTCGAAGGTTTGTATCCTCATAAGAACAAAATTCGATACACCAAATGCTTACCTTTACAAGCACTTACTCTTACATAAATACAAACAATTTATATCAAACAAACATAAGAAAAGATCTAACAGTCGAGAGAGGAGTGCGACAGTACATCTGTACCTGCTGCGACCACAGACAGAAGTGGCTATGAGAAAGGTGGACGTGAGGGGGAGTCTCACACCACCTATTGTTACCCATCTACCTTATTAATGATTTAATGGCCCTTCCAGTCCCGACGGAGACATAGCTATTTTAAAGGATAACTTTTTATAGGTGTATGTATCAAAACCCATTAACATGGGACATTTATTAAACAACCCTTTTCAGTTATACTCCTTTACAAATTCTACAATTCTGCAATCACCGTCAATTGCTTAGGTAGAGATTTGCACAGCAGCGTTCATCTATAAATTTACGTAGAAAGAAAAATATCATTTATGTTAAAAGAATGTTTGTCTCCTTTACATAGGAAGTTGTATTTTAATTGAGAAAGTAAGTTGGAGTAAGATTTCATGAAAATTAGTAAGTAAACCATATCCGGTAACTTCTTTTTAATAAAAATCTTCCCTCTAAAGATTATCCAATGAATTGAAATCTTTTTATTCTACTGAGCATAAGAATAAATTGCCTTAATTTCCACATACTGTACTGTAAAATATATTGCAGTTAGACCCATAATTTTTGCTATTTGAGAGCTCAACCTAACAGCAGTATCAGCACTTAGTGGAAGCATTTTGAGGTAAACCAAAATGACTGTCACCCAATTGAGTGGTAAAAAAAGCATTTCATAACCATTAGTCATTTAGAAAGTATTTATGATTTTTTAATACCTTTTGAAGTAATAAACAAGTTTATTATCATTATTACTAGCTAAGCTACAACACTGGTTGGAAAAGCAGGATGTTAAAAGCTTCAAGGCTAAAACAGGGGGGTCACAGTGCTGCACAAGGCCATACACACTTTTCTCGTTTGGTAACCAGGGTAACCAGAGAACCGAGCAGTGGGGTCATGCCACTGGGTTACGACCCTGGCTTTGTGCATCGGCCATGGGGAGTTAAAAAATGGGGCCGTACACACCTGTCCTTCTGGCTACTAGGGTAGTAGGGAACTGAGCCATGGCTCTGACTTCATGCATTGTCCTGGGGGCTAGAAACACCAAGGTGGGTGCCTTTCGGGTGCCATACACCCACACGAAAGAGAGGTGATGTCAAAGACCCTTTTCCGTACAGTTATGGCAGACAGCACTTCTACAACCTCAAGAGTCAGGGTGACAGCACAGGAAAGGGGGAAACAAGGGGTGCTTGGTTCTGGGGAGATGCACAGGGAAATACCCGGCACAGAGGTAACACATCCTTTTGGGTTCAGAGATGCCCAAAGCCCAGGGGGAGTTAACCACTCTCGACTTCCTAAAAGTCACTGACAACGGGGACACACTAACGACAACATTCACCACTGGTGTCACCAAGGGAGACAATAGTACTGGGGACTCCAGAAGAGAGGTAACCTTAGCTATCTGCTCCCTAATATGTCATAGAGGGCCTACCTTAAATACCAAAGGAGGCCTAAGCCTTTTACAGGTCAAACTTGTCGTCAGTGGTATGCACAAACGAAGAGGAGCCTCCAATCTCTGATGGGATAAGGTGGACACAGGAGGAACCCTACCCATTACCAGAAATTGAAAAGCACACTGACATACCTCCAAGAGCACCTTGCTACTGACGCATATTTCCTGTTGACCGAGCTAAGTGCGTAGGTATAGGAGCAGCAGTAACAGATGCACTCAATGATTGGAAGGAGGAATCAAAGCTCTCTTTCTCCCCATCAAAGCATATGCCAATCACTGCACAGGAGGCTACGACCTACACTTTACACACAGGCATAGAGACTGCGATCAATCATGCCCCTAGCAAGAAGCACAGCAAGAGTGTGGATCTACAATTGGTTTAACATTAACTAAATGTAAAGTCCGTCCTTTCGTGTTTGTACGAATCTCATGCACAACCATAGCAATCAGCATTCACTTCCTGAAAGAAAATGGAAAGCTTGATTAAAGGCACAAAAGTATGTTTATAATAGTTGCAGCTGAAAACATAAGTGGGAAGGTTTGACGTAGTGTGGTGGGGGTCCTCACCCTCACTCACTACCAGCTTGGTAATGATTTCAACGGCAGTGCCAGGTAGCGCTGAAAAAATAGTCCCTACTTAAAGGACGAAAGGTATGTATACACGTTGCAACTATCAAGTTAAGATTCCAGAAGTGGTAACATAGTCAGGATGAATATGATGGGTGAGAATGCAGATGTTCTTGGTCCACATCAATAACAGAATGATTGCTTGGCATTTCTAGTTGACTCAGAGAGAAGCAGTTCAGTGTACTCTTAAATTTGGTGAATGGGTGTGTATCCTGCTTGCTTTGATGCTCAAAGAGATGGTGGAGCAGGGATGGGGATGGCTATCATCAGATAGGACCATCTTTTCCATGTAATGAGATAAGGAAAGGACAGAGGTGGCCCTAACATGGCAGGCAAGGAACTGGGAAGGTAAACCCTCATGGTCAAATATTTTATTTCAGCATATGGAATGACTCCTGTTCCACTAATAGTTTAATAAATCTCATTAGAGGGAACATTAATTTTTGATTAAGAATGATTGATAGAAGCTGCAAAACACCCCTTCCACCCTGACATATCCTGCATTGCAGGTGCTAGACCTTGGGCGGTACTGATAACCAGCAACCAGTGAGTCAGCGGTGGCTATCACACCGTGCCCATGGTACGGTAGACTAAATGTTTGATGAGAGGCCTTCCTTCAAGATTTCTTTTTCTTGTGAAATGAAGCATTAGACCCTCATGAGAACAAGGCAAATGAGGAGGAATTGGTAGAGAAAGAGGAAGAGCAAACTCACCTCTTCTTCCTCTAGCCAACAATCATCTTCAAGATTATGTGCAGAGGCGTCTAGGTCAGAGCGACAAAAAACGATGGTGCTCCTACAGGGAATGTAGTTATGAGAGCTTTCTCAGTAGGAACCACTACACCTGGGTTTACCAGCAATGGGAAAGCACAGGGAACACTTACTGTCACTGACATCATCAGTGCACTGGGTTGGTGAAGTCACTGGTTAAGCCGTCAAGGCCTCAAAATCCTGAAAAAAAGATCTTTACCTTTCCTCTTCCATATCTAATGTTTTTCAGACTAACTAACTGTTCTCTTCCTCATCCCACATCCACACCAACTCAATCTTTGTTCTAAACTATTTTTACTGCTATGAATCTTCACATTATAAAAGTTCCATCTTATCAAAATCTCTTTCCCTTTCTTTATCAATGACAATGGACCATGTTCCTCCTGCAAAAGACAAGTATAGGCCCCATGTACTCCTCATAGGTCTTTGCTCTCTCTACCAACATGACCCTCTACTTACCAGTAGTTTTGTTAATTCTCTCCATTTCATTTATGCTGCTGCCACTCTTATTACCTTCTTAACTCCTACTTCACATTCTTTAAGTGGGTTTCCAATGTAAGATATGCTGTACCTCTTTTAAGATCAGCCCATCTATCGCCACATGGTTCTTCCCTTTTATGACTCATTCATTTGCTGTACATTTTTGGCATATAAAATCTACTTTGTGCAGATTTTCCCACCCAGAGCACACTTTGTGACACCATCTGCAGCATTCAGTACAATATAGAGTTTACCCTTAAAATATTTCCACAACAACCACATGGCCACTTTTCTGATTGTTTTTCAAAAACTTTGCTTCCTTTTCAGTGGACATTAGCTTAATCTTGCTTATGTTAATGTTCAATCCATTACTCTTCATTCCACTCAACATCTTAAACATTCTCAGCACACTTCCTTCTGAATCTGCTTTTAACATGTCATCAGGATATAGCAGCTTTCAGAGGGCCCCTATTCAGAAATCCTTTGTGGCCTCCTCCATTACTATGATAAACGGCATAATGCTCAGCACTGATCCATGACCGATATTACTTCTGACAACCATGCTACTACTGTAATTTCATTCTTGACGTACCATTATAGTAGAGTAACTTCAGCAACCTGGCATAGCGTTACAGCAAAATTACACCAATAACTTATTTCACAAATCTCCCTGGCACCACCTGCCTATGTATTATCCATTTAAATGTCTCAGAAATATCAAATGCCTTTTCAAAAATACAAATGTATGGTACACTTCCTTACTCTTTGTGTTGTATTTTTTCTTAATTGTCTCATTATAAACACAGCTTCTCTTGTTGATCTCACTGACATGGCATAGAAGTAACAGTTTCCTTCTTTTTCGAGTTTTCCTCTAGCACCTTTTCTATTATTTTTAAAGCAGCGGATATCCTTAATCTTTGTATACTATCAACATAAACTAAGATTTTTATCCTGCTCTGGTCTTTTCTTATCTTTTACATGTATTGTAATGTTTTCACTTACTAGTAAGCTTATGGATAACAAGCTCTCCAGTTTCTCTTATTAAGTTACTTCTTATTTCCAATGGTCCTGGAGCTTTTCTTTTATCCATCAGCTTGTGGGCGTTTTTAACCTTTTCAATTGATATTCTCTCTATTGGTACCTGTTATATCATTATCCTCCAATTCATATTTATCATCCCTATTCTGTAGCTTTTCTAAAATAAAGCCTCCATTTCTCATTTTCATTTACACTGATAATTAATCAACTTTTATATCTCTTTTCTAAGCCGCTTTGTTATGCTATTTGAAATTCCAATTCTATTTCTCCTTTGCACGGTCCATCTGCCTTTAAACTTCTTTCCTCTTTACCCTTTATGAATATCTATCCTCTTTCATGACATATCTTGAAGGTCTTCTTCTCTTCAACTGCCACCATCATGCCTCTCTATACATAACCTTTTCTTGATGTTACCTCCACTCACTTATAATGCAGACATTTGTATATCTTCCTTCAGTGTTTTTCATAAAATAATTCTTGTTGATCTATCTGTAGACATTTTGAGGTGGATTTTTTTCCAAATGAATATTATCAAATGGGATGTTGTAATGTACGTGAAGCAAGCAATGCTCACACAAAAATAGAAAAATTACCTCTATACGTAGTGAATGCAATAACTACCATAAGATTGCAACCAAATTAAACAAGAAGAGCCTCTAAATCTAACACGCTAATTTCAACTCATTTTCATTACCGTTATTATATTGTCAATCTTTATGCCAACGTCAACTTTAATGACAAAAGCTGTCGTAAGTAAACATGCAATTTTCCTCCTGATATGACCCCTTGGGATCTCTAAATACCCATTTGTCACCATGAAGAATTAGTCGTTCCGGAACTAGCCTAAAGTCAAGCGTCTTTTACTCCTGTCACAATGTGGATGGTAGTGGCTATTTCTCAATCTTTTTGAATGATACTTTTACATGCTTTCGTTCTGAGTGGATGAAGACAATTAAATTCTTATGGCTGTTTGGGTTGTTGAATGTGAGCTCATGAAAAGTCTTATACTTCTATCTGGTGCAAATTCTGGTCACCTTAGAGTTATACCCAATTTGTCTATTTCACTCTTTACTTATCTGTATTTTCATGTCCAAACTGTATAATAAATTGTTTTAACTGGTGTTTTGCTCTGCTATGCTTTGCTAATCTTCTCCTGCCCTTACAGTTGATTTATATTTGGCTTTACTTTCCTATACCTTTCATCATTTACTTAACAATCTTTTTTCATTTGCTTCACAATTCATTTATGGAATATCATCATTGTATAATACATATCTTTCACAGTTCAAGTTTTGAGTAGTGAGATTTCTTTCCTTTTTTATTTTGGATAGATGTTCACCTGAATCATGCGAGCTACTGATGTCTGCAAAATGCTTTACCAGCATAATTTCTTAAATGTATCATGGAATCCTTCCCCATTGTTGAGTAGTGTATGAATATGTCTAAGCTTCAACAAATAAGAAATGGTTTTATATGATGACAGCTTCATGATACATATACAATATAATTCCAATAAATCCTTTTCTTTAGCTCAACTAATAAAAGTTTAAAAGGTTAGCAGTGAAAAATTTAAGTTAGCAAGTTAAGTTGGTGACAAAATCTACCAGAACAAGTCAGACTAAATGTCGAAAAAATAAGATCAAGATACGAGTCACTAGAATTTAAGGAATCAATCAGAAAATGCTATATGCCTTTACTACAAAAAGATTAATCTTAGATTTACAAGTACTTAATCATACAAGAATTTGAAGCTGGTAACTCCAGCTATTCATAGAATATAAATTTACCTCTTAAAAAACTGGAAATCAGACCAAATAAACTAAAATTAACACACTGAATAAAAAACATTAAATATAAGTCAGTCATTCACACAAATAAAATGACCACATACAGTCTCCTTAAATTAAACTTTCAATGTACTTTCATCATCATTTGTTTTTGTCTGATTTTACCTTTACAGAGTCAGACGTGTAATACATTCCCTCTCCTCTCTTACATCTTGTATATTGTCCTTAAAAATTCCCATATATTCCTGGTTCCTCTTAGTAAGTATTCTCCCTGATTTCATGAGCCTTACCAGTGGTTTTTGTCCATGGGAGTTTTACAGCATCAAATCCTACAATCAGAGCACGGTATATCCATTACAGTATTTTAATATCGGTTGTCAGTGAAAGGAATTTAAATTTACAAATCTCCGAATAGGTAGCTTATTACAAAAACAATCACACCAGAGTCCTATCAAAAATGGAACACTGAAATTCATAAGTGGATATATCAGCAAGAACTCACAAATATAATAGAAATCCATCCCAATCACCTTTGTAGTAAAATGGGACCTTTCTCTTGCAACATACGGCTAAAATCTTGGACATGTCCACCTAACCTGTACAGATACCAAGTTAACCAATATCAAGAATGTATACCAAAGAAAAGATTTTAATTGTAATTATTCTATATTATAAAAGGTAGAAAAAAGAAAATAATTTGCTAATCTTAGCCAAGTCCGAGTTTCAGTTTTAAAATAGACTAAAAAATTTTTCTTGAATTGTATATTTCCTGAATAATGCTGAACTTTCAACATTGAAATGATATAGTCTTAGGAGGTAAAACTATAGCCATGAAGTTCTATAGCCATTAGGCAAAACAAAAATGCTTCTAATCTGAATTAGCATGTCTTTACTGTATATGAGGATTCAACCATAAAACTATTTAAACTCTGCTACGTTTCAGGATACGGTTTCTTTGGCCTTTGATATGGCAAAATATATATAAAGGGAAAGAGGTAAAAGGTATTCTCATGTAAACCTAAGCAGATGAATTTGAGGTGACTTCAACAGTTAACATAATTGTAACCTCTGTAAAAAGAAAAGAATGGTTACGGATGAGGTGCACTTGAATCCTGGCTCTCATCATCATTTTCCTCTTCAACTGTTTCAGTATGGTCACGTTTCAGCTTCTTGGCTCGTATGTCAGCCAGAGTTTCCTCAATGGTACGTTTGTCTTTCTTCAATTCACTGCGAACTAAAAAGAAGGCAACATCAAAAAACGACTTGCATTTTTAGATGCAGAACCTATAATACCATGTATAATAAATTTCTGATGGAGGGCACATTCTTTCCATTAATAATCAGAAAATCTTTACTCTTCACAATAAATTCAATATTTCAGTGCATAAAAATGATATTTTAATTATAAAATAAATTTTTGAATATACTTACCCGGTGAATATATAGCTGCAACTCTGTTGCTCGACAGACAAACTCTACGGAAAAAACTCGCCAGCGATCGCTACACAGGTTGCGGGTGTGCCCAACAGCGCCATCTGTCGACCAGATACCCAGCTCTTATGTAAACAAAGACTCAATTTTCTCCTCGTCCCACTGCGTCTCTATTGGGGAGGAAGGGAGGGTCATTTAATTTATATATTCACCGGGTAAGTATATTAAAAAATTTATTTTATAATTAAAATATCATTTTTAAATATTTAACTTAGCCGGTGAATATATAGCTGATTCACACCCAGGATGGTGGGCAGAGACCAGTAATATATGTTTACATTTTATGAGCTAAGAGTTTTTTATTTCATTTTAGAAGTTATCAAAATAACAAAAACAAAATAAATAGGTACCTGGTAAGGAAGTCGACTTGAACAATTACTCTGCCTTTTTAAGTACGTCTTCCTTACGGAGCCTCGCGATCCTCTTAGGATGCTGATCGACCCCTAGGAGCTGAAGTATCAAGGGTTGCAACCCATACAACAGGACCTCATCAAACCCCTAATCTAGGCGCTCTCAAGAAATGACTTTGACCACCCGCCAAATCAACCAGGATGCGAAAGGCTTCTTAGCCTTCCGGACAACCCAAAAACAACATTTCAAGAGAAAGATTAAAAGGATAAGGAATTAGGGAATTGTAGTGGTTGAGCCCTCACCCACTACTGCACTCGCTGCTACGAATGGTCCCAGTGTGTAGCAGTTCTCGTAAAGAGACTGGACATCTTTCAAGTAAAATGACGCGAACACTGACTTGCTTCTCCAATAGGTTGCGTCCATTATACTTTGCAGAGATATATTTTGCTTAAAGGCCACGGAAGTTGTTACAGCTCTAACTTCGTGCGTCTTCACCTTAAGCAAAGTTCGGTCTTCCTCACTCAGATGTGAATGAGCTTCTCGTATTAACAATCTGATAAAGTCTGACCAAGCATTCTTTGACATAGGCAAGGATGGTTTCTTAACTGAACACCATAAAGCTTCAGATTGGCCTCGTAAAGGTTTAGTACGCTTTAAATAGAACTTAGGAGCTCTAACAGGGCATAAGACTCTTTCTAGTTCATTGCCTACGATCTCCGATAAGCTGGGAATATCGAAAGATTTAGGCCAAGGCCGAGAAGGCAGCTCATTTTTGGCTAGAAAACCAAGTTGCAGCGAACAAGTGGCTTTTTTCCGACGAAAATCCGATGTTCTTGCTGAAGGCATGAATCTCACTGACTCTTTTAGCCGAGGCTAAGCATACCAGGAAAAGAGTCTTAAGAGTGAGATCTTTCAGGGAGGCTGATTGTAACGGCTCCAACCCGTCTGACATGAGGAATCTTAGTACCACGTCTAAATTCCATCCAGGGGTAGCCAAACGACGCTCCTTGGTGGTCTCAAAAGACTTAAGGAGGTCTTGCAGATCTTTATGTTTGGAAAGATCTAAGCCTCTATGCCGGAAGACCGATGCCAACATGCTTCTGTAGCCCTTGATAGTGGGAGCTGAAAGGGATCGTCCTTTTCTCAGGTATAAGAGAAAATCAGCTATTTGAGCTACAGAGGTACTGGTCGAGGATACAGAAACTGACTTGCACCAGTCTCGGAAGACTTCCCACTTCGATTGGTAGACTCTAATGGAAGACGCTCTCCTTGCTCTAGCAATCGCACTGGCTGCTTCCTTCGAAAAGCCTCTAGCTCTCGAGAGTCTTTCGATAGTCTGAAGGCAGTCAGACGAAGAGCGTGGAGGCTTTGGAGTACCTTCTTTACGTGTGGCTGACGTAGAAGGTCTACCCTTAGAGGAAGACTTCTGGGAACGTCTACTAACCATCGAAGTATCTCGGTGAACCATTCTCTTGCGGGCCAGAGGGAAGCAACTAACGTCAACCTTGTCCCTTCGTGAGAGGCGAACTTCTGCAGTACCTTGTTGACAATCTTGAACGGTGGGAATGCGTAGAGATCCAGATGTGACCAATCTAGGAGGAAAGCATCTATATGTATTGCTGCTGGGTCCGGGACCGGAGAGCAATAGATTGGAAGCCTCTTGGTCAGCGAGGTTGCAAAGAGATCTATGGATGGTTTACCCCAAGTGGCCCAAAGTCTCTTGCACACATCCTTGTGGAGGGTCCATTCGGTTGGAATTACTTGCCCTTTCCGACTGAGACAATCTGCTATGACGTTCAAGTCGCCTTGGATGAACCTCGTTACTAGGGAGATGTCTTGACCTTTTGACCAGATGAGCAGGTCCCTTGCGATCTCGTACAACGTCAGTGAGTGGGTACCTCCTTGTTTGGAGATGTACGCCAAGGCCGTGGTGTTGTCCGAGTTAACTTCCACCACTTTGCCTCGAAGGAGAGACTTGAAGCTTTTCAAGGCCAGATGTACTGCCAACAGCGCCTTGCAGTTGATATGCATGCTCCTCTGACTCGAGTTCCACAGTCCTGAGCATTCCCGACCGTCTAGTGTCGCGCCCCAGCCCACGTCCGATGCGTCCGAGAAGAGAACGTGGTTGGGAGTCTGAACAGCCAGGGGAAGACCCTCTCTTAGGTTGATATTGTCCTTCCACCAAGTCAGACAAGACTTTATCTTTTCGGAAACCGGGATCGAGACCGCTTCTAGCGTCTTGTCCATTTTCCAGTGAAAAGCTAGATGGCATTGAAGAGGACGGAGGTGTAGTCTTCCTAGTGACACAAATTGTTCCACGGATGACAGCGTCCCTACCAGACTCATCCACAGCCTGACTGAGCAGCGTTCCTTCTTCAGCATCTTCTGGATGGGTAGCAGGGCTTGATCTATTCTGGGGGCTGATCGTCTTGTTGTTCAGCAACGTCCTCATCAGAGGGTTCCTCATCCGAAAACTGATGAGGAAACGGCAACGGAGTGGGCAACGTCTGGCTCGCTGAGTCCGGTCGCACTGGTGCAAGCGTGACGGAGCCGGACGCAACATCATGGAACTGCTGCACAGTCTGTGAACTGTCAACAACCATGGGTGCGCGAGGAAGCACAGCGTCCACCCGAGACTGTCTAGACCGTCTGGGTTGTGCAGTCAACACCATACCGGGTTGCTGAGGTTGACGCACTGCGTCAAAACAAGTCACCTCTGCTGGTTGTTGAACGTCCTGAACGTCAACAACCACCTCCGAGCGTCGCTTAACGTCAACGTGCGGCTGGCAACCCACACTGGGTCGCATCGGTGGAGGAACCACCTCAACTGGCAGACGCGAGAAGGTTACCTCAGCGTCAACAGGGCGCACAACCGACCGGTTGGAAGGTTGTTGGCCAGAAGGTTCGGCAGCAACCTTCTCCGCATTAAAGTCCTCTATCAAGGACGCAAGCTTGGACTGCATGTCTTGCAGCAAAGCCCATTTAGGGTCTACGGGAGCAGGTGCGGCAACAGACGGGGTTAGCGACTGAGGCGGTACCGCTTTCCATCCCTGAAAGCCTTGTTTATGCATGACATAATTGTACAGCAAAACTTCAAAGGCTCGAAAACAGCTGTGAAGTTGACCCGTAAAAAACTTGGAGCGTCTCCTGGCCAGGCGCCAGGGAGAGTCTACGAGATTTTAGAAGTCTATCTGGGCAGAGGCATGAACTCCCAAGCCGAGAACTTCTCTCGTGTCATATCAGACTCTCGCTCTATAAGCCAGTTTAAAAGAAGGGAAAGCAAAGGCTGTATCCCCCAAACTCCTCCTGGTGATAAACCAGTCGCCTAGCCAACGTAAAGCTCTCTAGGAGAGCGAGAGAGCACTAGCTTAAAAACAACAGCTTCGAAGTAGCTAGGCCTAGTGTAAGCTCTGACGTTTAGGCGAACGAGGAGCAGCAGTTACAAAAAGATCCGGACAAAGATCCTTAAAAAAAAAAAAAATCATCATGATTTAATTAAAGTCCATAGAGGGCTAAGCAGCTTTAGGCTCCTCTCCATCTGACAGAGTCCTCAAGGGAATATCAGTAGGAGGGGGAACAGCAACTTCCTCATCTACAGGAACCTTGTCCGATAAAAGCTGAGTCTCAAGCAAGGGAGAGACCTACCGTGGTGGCAATGCTTTACAAGCAGAGTCCACACTCACTGGTGCATTAGTAGCGGACCAGAACGCAACGTCATGTAACTGCTTGACAGTCTGTGAACTGTCAACAACTGAACTGTCAACCACAACAGGTGCGTGAGGACGCACAGCGTCCACTCGAGACTGCTTTGACTGCCTAGACTGAGCAGTCAAAACAACTCTAGAATGCGGAGGTTGACGCACAGCGTCAAAACAAGTCAACTCCGATTGTTAGCGAACGTCTTGAACGTCAACAGGAGCATCAGCAAGTGGCCTAACGTCCAAATGCGGCTGAAAATCCACACGAGACCGCATCGAGTGTGGTTCTAAACAACCTGACTGACGTGACTTAGCTACGCCAACGTCAACAGGAAGCACAAAGGAACGTTAGGTTGGCTGAAAGCCAGGATATCGATGAGATAAACGGCTAGACTCAACGGACTAATCGGCAGAATAGTCTTCCATAAGGGAGGCAAGCATATTCTGCATGTCTTGCCATACAACCCATTAAGGATCAACGGAAATGGTTGTGGTAAGAGACGAGGGTAACGTCTGTGACCGCAACACTTTGCCAACAAAAAAGACTCTCGGAGTCTGTGTTACGCTTTTGTTAGGCGGCGAGCAGTTATCCGATGACTGCATAGGGTCAGAGCTGTCCTAATGGCTGTAACCAGGACGCTGGACCTGTCCTGAAAGGACTGACTTTCGCTTAAGGGCTTCGAAACCTTGTGACAGGTTTCTTATGCGAAAAGCCTTCGGATGACGAGGAGAAAAAACGTCTCTCTCGTCTTATGGTAGGGGAGATCTTGGTAAGATACACCCGATACCATAGAGGGAAACGTCTGTTCGTTGATCAAGGCCTCTCGAACCCATAAGTCGTTCGACATTACTTCTCCCCTGTTTGGGAGCTTGCAAGAGGTCCCGGACTAGGTGAACGACAGGCACGAACAGACGAACCCTCGGACGCAACACTGTAACACTTTGCGCAATATCACTTTATCACTTCGATTTTCTGTTTTGCACTTATTTCACTGAAATCGAAACTTTTACTGATTTCTACCTGAAGCACGCAATTCTACCCTTATCAAAAGGTAGTAATTGCGAAATCAGTCGTATAATGCAAGCTCATTAATACCAGCAAAAAACAGAAAACATATTTTAAGATAAAAATTTCAGTGGCTGGGGAAAAGACTAAACACTAGTTCCTTCAAAACTACGTTTTCAATCTCTAACCGCACATAGCCTGGGGACGAGAATAAAAACTAAAAACGTTTTATCCTTTCTCCCCGTACCAAGACTAGTGACGAGAGCAACTCGAGAACAACGTTACCCGCTTGAACGGAACGTTTTCTCTCCTCTCTCTCCCTCCGTCTCTATCTTTTTCTCTCTTTCTCTCTTGATTTTGCACCTAAAAGAAGAGCCCAATTACATTTCGTCAAAAAAAACATGTTATTTGACCAAAGGAAAAAACTGAAAGGTTTTTCAATTAAAAAGTTCCTTTAAAATAGAATTTAAAACATTTAAGCTTAGAAAGAATGAACTAAACGTCAGAATCGATTTACTCTTTCTGCAAAGTGAAACCGTGATACACTCTCTCTCTATCGTAACGATAGAGCGCATGTTGAACGTCCTGAACGTCAACAACTGCGTAGCATAAATAAACTAAACGTTAATTCATCTTTGAAAAAGGTACGAAGACTATTCAAAGAAATTCTTTCATAAAATATTTCATTTAAAAAGTTTTAAATCCTTAGCTCTTTAAAAGCTATTTACGATATAAAGGGCTCAACGTTGATTAACTTCGGTTTCCAAGTTAGGACCGCCTACTCTCAGGAAAGGTCGCATATAAACAAAACATTAAAATTTATTTTTTATGTTTATTATAAATGGAAAGTTAATCGAAGAGGAAAATCTATAATTAATTTATAACGTGATAAGATAATTACTAAAAGCCTAAACACACTTCCGTCTAAGGGAAGGGTCGGCCATTTAAAAGTGAAAGAAAGTCCATACTCTCTTTGTCACCAAAATTAAATCTATCCAAAATGAGTTCAAGATTTAAGATGAAGATAAAACACCTGCACTGCGAAACCTCAAACCAGAATATAGTACTTCACCAGATATGATGGGAAAAACTCCAGGTTTCAACAGCGAGTAAAGTACGTCTTGTCGACACGTCGACAGAGAGAAAATTGAGTCTTTGTTTACATAAGAGCTGGGTATCTGGTCGACAGATGGCGCTGTTGGGCACACCCGCAACCTGTGTAGCGATCGCTGGCGAGTTTTTTCCGTAGAGTTTGTCTGTCGAGCAACAGAGTTGCAGCTATATATTCACCGGCTAAGTTAAATATTTAAAAACAACAATTCTGATTATTATAGTTAATTTTTGATGAATTTCATTGCAAACTTGGTTAACATAATAGAAAGCTAAGAATTAAACCTGCCCACAACTAGTATGCAAACAAAATGTAAAGCAGTCACTTTTCAACAAAAAGGCATTTGCAACTTCCTGCAATTGAAAAATAACACTTTTAAGAGTAATTTGTCCTTTAAATAAGGAGATGATTTAGGTGCAAGCTTGAACAGGTGTTGAATTAATTAATAAGTTAGTTAACGGCAGGTGGCGAGTACAGGCGAGATGCCCCATCCCACCACCTATTGGAAGTGCCTCACTTTGCAGTTTTTGCTCAGGACTGAGAGGGGGCATTTGAGGAGGAAATTTTAATTTAAGGACCCTAGATTGTATATGCTAGGAAAAATACAAATTGCTTCTATCATGGGGAATGAGTAGATTGATAGGGCCTGACCTGCCAAAGATATTGTTCATGGTCAACTGAAGAAACATTTCCCCAAAATGGAAAAATCATTCAGGAATAATAAATATGGTGTATGATGATAAATGGGTGGGTATAAATTCCACCATCCAATTTCTTGGTAGGAAGGATGGAGGAGATATTTCTTTAGCCTTAAAGAAAGGAGCTCAGAATCAGGCCAGACCTAGCCATTTCAGCTTCATGAAATGGCTATTGAGGGCCAAAAACTTTTTAGGAAAATATCATCATCAAGAGGGCCCAAAGTTTTTGGGAAAATATCGTAATCAGCCATGGACTGGTCAGAAAGAGGGATGTCTCATGGTTTGCACAAATGTGAATCCTCACTACGGGAGATATCAACAAATAAATAACTAAAGCTACATTAATAAAGGTTAAAGGCATTCTTCTCCTTATACTTACTTGAAGAGGACCGAGGCCAAGGAGTAACCGCAGGAGAAACATATGAGGCCTTCTCCTTACACTTACTCGAAGAGGACTGAGCCCAAGGAGTAACTGCAGGAGAAACTTGTTGCAAAGTTGGGAGTGGGGAGAGAAAGAAAAGCAAAAAGGTTTTTCAGCATTGATGAAGAATTATTTCCATCAGAGGATGCCAGCAAATTAATTTTTTTCCCGTTTTCTCTTTCTAGACAACCTTTTTCACTACACAAAGAGACCATGACATACATTCATCACAAGGGGAACCTTCCACACAAGAATGCCCCTTGAAAAATTAAAAAGAGAGTGGGGATCGACACACAAGTCTGACATGAACCTCCCTAATGCCTTACTTTCTTTATCAAGACACTTTTGCATTACCTTGCGATCCTCCATTATGATGTCCAAAAGTCAAGACTAACCAAATTAAATCAAAGAAAGAAAAGGTCCAACAGCAAGAAGAGAGAGACAATGAGTAGCAATACAGGTCCTCACTTGATGCAGCAAAAGACAAAGTGACTTAACTCACTCAGGCAGGTAATAGAGCAGGTACCTCAGGCAGGTAATAGAGCAGGTACCTCAGGCAGGTAATAGAGCAGGTACCTCTCACTTGTCATTACCTATCTTGTTAACAATTCAACGGCTATTGTAGCTTGAACTGGAGAACACTTTTAATCATATGGACAAAAGGTTTGTATTTGACTAGAAACCACTTCTAGTTTCAATAAAATAACTCTCAAAACAAAAGACTGCCGATAAAAACTTACCAAACCCAAATTGTTTGTTAACTTCTAAAATTCTGGCAGAATCCTTTCCAGTTTCTTTACCAACTAATCTTTCAACTTTTTCAATAAATTTATTAGAACCAGGATCATTCTTCAGTTTTTGAGTTCTGATTTCATCTTCCAAACGCTGTTGTTCTTTCTGTTGGAAAATTGGAAAAATTACTTTTATTGAATATCCCAGTGTATATAATTTACTCGCCACAATCTCATCACTTTTCTTAGTATTTTGAGCAACTATGTGCAATTCAAACACTTCAAATCCTAAAGTCACTCTGTAATACCCGTGGACCAACAAAGTTTGCATTTGGGTTCCAGAAATTACTGAAAATCCTAATCAAATCATGGAAAAAGTTAACAATTCTCCCTAGTTCAGATTTTTTTCAGGATTACCCTTTATTTCATTTTACCATTTTATATCAATTCATAGTGTTAGGAATTTTTAAAATCAATTTAGTCTGGTGATTTTTAAATTTACAATGATCTGGAGATGACCTTAATATTTTCATTGATTTTCTTTCAGAAGTGTTGTCTAAATTTATCTGACTGACAAAAGAGCAAATGAAAGGCATCAAGTTATGGAAGCATTCGATTCTCCACTAAAGTTCAGTTTATTTTACAAAATTTCCTGCATTTCTTGATAACTGTTTATGATTTTCAATTTCTAATAGTTTATTTGTATTCTTTGATAGTTTTTTTAACCTTAACTAGCTTATGGTTGTAGCCGATTCAAATTCTTGTTAGTGAAGGTTTGTTTTTATATTATATTTGATATCATGATGTAGGGTGTTAGCGCTAAGCATAGTAAGTCCCTACATAAGAATAAGATGCATTCCTAGAGGATTTTTTTTAAGTTAAAATTTGTAAGTCCAACATAATCAACTCAAGAGTCCACCTCAAAACCTCAATCCTTTATTCTTCATTATTTTCATTAACTGATCTTTCTAGCCCTTATGAGCTAGTCTACATATGTATCAAAAGTTCCTACTGCTAATATTATTATCATCATTATTATTATTATTACTTGCTAAGTTACAACCTTAGATGGAAAAGCCGGATGCTATAAGCCCAAGGACTCCAACAGGGAAAATAGCCCAGTGAGGAAAGGAAATAAGGAAATAAATAAACAAGTGAAATAATGAACAATTAAAATACTTTAAGAATAGAAATATTAAAATAAATCTTTCATATATATACTATAAAAAACTTTAAAAAACTAGAGGAAGAGAAATAAGATAGAATAGTGTCCACGAGTGTACCCTCAAGCAAGAGAACTCTACCCCAAAACAGTGGAAGACCATGGTACAGAGGCTATGGCACTACCCCAGACTAGATTGCAATGGTTTGATTTCTACATAATAAAATACTTTTAATTTGTGAATGTTTTGCACTTTTTAAATTTTTTATTTATCTATTACACACAAAGGTTCTTATCTTTGAAAGTTTAGTAGGGATGTACTTTATTTGATCTTCACTTATCTTTTCTTTTGCTATAGTTGAATTTTTCTTAAAATAAAGGAAAGCACACATTAATTTCAGGTGAGATATTAAAATAATACTAACCAGTTTTGCCTCTTCTTTAAATTTTTCGGGATCCCATTCTTCACCATTTTTGTATGCTTCTAATTCTTCTTCTGACAATGGATATTCTTTCTTAAAGACCATCACATGCCGATCAACATCCTCAACACCAAAAACGTATGTAGTGAGTCCAGCGACATCTGCAACGTCTCTCCTAGAAGTAAAATCCAATTTTAATATTTAAAGTTATCACTATAAATGTACGATATGTACGATAAGCTGTTTCACATAAATTCTTTTATTTTTAATAGCACATAGTACTGGTGGCGCCAAGTATCTAGTTTCTGTGAAGAGAAGTTCATAGACAAGTAAATTAATACAGGTAAGTGTGTACTTCTCCTTCCTGAATCCATAGTGTATAGCAGCCAGTCAGTTACTCTTTATGTTTATCAAAGAGTTCCCAAAAATGACAAGAGGGTCATTTTGCCTCTTGTTTTAGACCTACTTCAAAATAGTGCGTCTGGTTAGAACTAACAGAGGACCACATGATGGACTTTGAATAAGAACAGAACTATTCAGATAAAGCATTAGCTATGTCACAGGCTCTATTATTCTAAGCACTTGAGAAAACGTGATACTTCTGACACTGTTGTTTCCATCCAAGGAACTTGCTCTGAAATGAGGATTCTGCAAAGTAATAAATCTATAAAACTTCTCATAACCTCAGAGAAGTTAACCATTACCTCAGGTGACCAAGAAGTCTAACTCATGGCCACAGATTCCTTTTTGAAAGGTTAATCAAAAAGGCAAAGCTGAGGTTCCCAACGGTGAGCACTCAAAGAATCTCATGTGTGCGGTGAGACTTGGCTATTTTGTATTCATAGCCAGTGTCAAAATGAAATGAAAGAAGCTGGTAGTTTGGAAATGAAGAATTTATGTTAATTTTCTTGTCATCATATCAAACTTTTTGTTTCTCATAGCCCTTGGAAACCTTGGGACAAATGAAAAATGTTATTTTGATAATAAAATAAATTTTTGAATATACTTACCCGGTGATTATAATAGCTGCAGCTCTGCTGTTCAACAGAAAACTCTACGGAAAAAATCCGCCAGCGATCGCTATGCAGGTAGGGGGTGTACTTCAACAGCGCCATCTGTCGTCCAAGTACCCAGTACTCATTGTAAACAAAGAACTCAATTTTCTCCTCGGTCCACTGCGTCTCTATTGGGGAGGAAGGGAGGGTCCTTTAATTTATAATCACCGGGTAAGTATATTCAAAAATTTATTTTATTATCAAAATAACATTTTTCAATATTTAACTTAGCCGGTGATTATAATAGCTGATTCACACCCAGGGGGGTGGGTAGAGACCAGCAATAAATGTTTACATTATTATGAGCTAAGGATTTTTTATTTCATTTTAGAAGTTATCAAAATAACAAAAATAAAATAAATAGGTACCTGGTAAGGAAGTCGACTTGAACAATTACTCTGCCTTTTTAAGTACGTCTTCCTTACGGAGCCTCGCGATCCTCTTAGGATGCTGAGCGACCCCTAGGATCTGAAGTATGAAGGGTTGCAACCCATACCACAGGACCTCATCAAAACCTCTAATCTAGGCGCTTCTCAAGAAAAGAATTTGACCACCCGCCAAATCAACCAGGATGCGAAAGGCTTCTTAGCCTTCCGGACAACCCCAAAACAACAATAAAAAAAACATTTCAAGAGAAAGATTAAAAAGGTTATGGAATTAGGGGAATGTAGTGGTTGAGCCCTCACCCACTACTGCACTCGATGCTACGAATGGTCCCAGAGTGTAGCAGTTCTCGTAAAGAGACTGGACATCCTTAAGATAAAAAGACGCGAACACTGACTTGCTTCTCCAATAGGTTGCGTCCATTATACTTCGCAGAGATCTATTTTGTTTAAAGGCCACTGAAGTTGCGACAGCTCTAACTTCATGTGTCCTTACCTTCAGCAAAGCTTGGTCTTCTTCACTCAGATGTGAATGAGCTTCTCGTATTAACAGTCTGATAAAATAGGATAAAGCATTCTTTGACATAGGCAAAGATGGTTTCTTAACTGAACACCATAAAGCTTCTGACTGTCCTCGTAAAGGTTTAGTTCGTCTTAAATAGAACTTAAGAGCTCTCACAGGGCATAAGACTCTTTCTAGTTCATTTCCAACCATATTTGATAGGCTTGGAATATCGAACGATTTCGGCCAAGGACGAGAAGGTAGCTCGTTTTTGGCTAGAAAACCAAGTTGTAGAGAACATGTAGCCGTTTCAGATGAAAATCCGATGTTCCTGCTGAAGGCGTGAATCTCACTGACTCTTTTAGCTGTGGCTAAGCAAACCAGGAAAAGAGTCTTTAAAGTGAGATCTTTAAAGGAGGCTGATTGTAGCGGCTCGAACCTTTCTGACATGAGGAATCTTAGTACCACGTCTAAATTCCAACCAGGTGTAACCAAACGACGCTCCTTCGTGGTCTCAAAAGACTTAAGGAGGTCCTGTAGATCTTTGTTGTTGGAAAGATCTAAGCCTCTGTGACGGAAGACTGATGCCAACATGCTTCTGTAACCCTTGATAGTGGGAGCTGAAAGAGATCGTTCTTTCCTCAGGTATAAAAGGAAGTCAGCTATTTGAGTTACAGAGGTACTGGTCGAGGATACTGATACTGACTTGCACCAGTTTCGGAAGACTTCCCACTTCGATTGGTAGACTCTAAGGGTGGATGTCCTCCTTGCTCTAGCAATCGCCCTGGCTGCCTCCTTCGAAAAGCCTCTAGCTCTCGAGAGTCTTTCGATAGTCTGAAGGCAGTCAGACGAAGAGCGTGGAGGCCTTGGTGTACCTTCTTTACGTGTGGCTGACGTAGAAGGTCCACCCTTAGAGGAAGCGTTCTGGGAACGTCCACTAGCCATCGAAGTACCTCGGTGAACCATTCTCTCGCGGGCCAGAGGGGAGCAACTAACGTCAACCTTGTCCCTTCGTGAGAGGCAAACTTCTGCAGTACCTTGTTGACAATCTTGAACGGGGGGAATGCATAAAGGTCTAGATGTGACCAATCTAGGAGAAAGGCATCTATATGAACTGCTGCTGGGTCCGGGATTGGTGAGCAATATATTGGGAGCCTCTTGGTCATCGAGGTTGCGAAGAGATCTATGGTTGGCTGGCCCCATGTGGCCCAAAGTCTCTTGCACACATCCTTGTGGAGGGTCCATTCGGTTGGAATGATTTGTCCCTTTCGACTGAGGCAATCTGCCATGACATTCAAGCTGCCTTGGATGAACCTCGTTACTAGCGAAATGTTTAGACCTTTTGACCAGGTGAGGAGGTCCCTTGCGATCTCGTACAACGTCATAGAGTGGGTCCCTCCTTGCTTGGAGATGTACGCCAAAGCCGTGGTGTTGTCCGAGTTCACCTCCACCACTTTGCCTTGAAGGAGAGACTTGAAGCTTTTCAAGGCCAGATGAACTGCCAGTAGCTCCTTGCAGTTGATATGCATTGTTCTTTGACTCGAGTTCCAAGTTCCCGAGCATTCCCGACCGTCTAATGTCGCGCCCCAGCCTGTGTCCGATGCGTCCGAGAAGAGAACGTGGTTGGGAGTCTGAACAGCCAGGGGCAGACCCTCTCTGAGGCTGATACTGTCCTTCCACCAAGTCAGGCAAGACTTCATCTTCTCGGAAATGGGGATCGAGACCGCTTCTAGCGTCTTGTCCTTTTTCCAGTAAACAGCTAGGTGATATTGAAGAGGACGGAGGTGTAGTCTTCCCAACGATACGAACTGTTCCAAGGATGATAGTGTCCCTATCAGACTCATCCACTGCCTGACTGAACACCGTTCCTTCTTCAGCATGTTCTGGATGCATAACTGGGCTTGGCTCGTTCTGGGGGCCGACGGAAAAGCCCGAAAAGCTAGACTGTGAATCTCCATCCCTAAATACACAATAGTTTGGGATGGGACCACTTGAGACTTTTCCATATTGACAAGGAGACCCAATTCCTTGGTCAGATCTAGAGTCCACTTTAGATCCTTCAGACAGCGACGACTGGAAGAGGCTCATAGAAGCCAGTCGTCCAAATAGAGGGAGGCTCGGATGTCCGCTAAATGAAGGAATTTGGCTACATTCCTCATCAGCCTCGTAAACACAAGAGGAGCTGTGCTTAGGCCAAAGCACAGGGCTTGAATCTGGTAGACAACCTTTTCGTAAACAAATCTCAGAAAAGGTTGGGAGTCTGGGTGGATGGGGACGTGGAAGTATGCGTCCCTTAGGTCTAAAGAGACCATCCAGTCTTCCCTTCTGACCGCTGCTAGAACGGACTTTGTGGTCTCCATGGAGAACGTCTGCTTTGTGACAAAGACATTCAGCGCACTGACGTCTAGCACCGGCCTCCACCCTCCTGTCTTCTTTGCCACTAAGAAGAGACGGTTGTAGAAGCCCGGGGTTTGATGGTCCAGGACTTTGACTACCGCTCCCTTTTCTAGTAAGAGAGACACCTCCTGTTTCAATGCTCGTCTCTTGTCTTCCTCTCTGTACCTGGAAGAGAGATCGATGGGAGACGTTGCTAGAGGGGGTTTTCGTACAAACGGGATCTTGTACCCCTCTCTGAGCAACTTCACAGATTGTGCATCTGCGCCTCTCTTCTCCCAGGTCTGCCAGAAGTTCTTGAGTCTGGCTCCCACTGCTGTCTGAAGAAGCTGGCAGTCAGACTCTGCCTTTAAAGGACTTGGTTCCTTTCTTCTTTCCACGTCTCCCTTCGGCACGAGCACCTCCTCTGCTGGAGGCTCTGCCACGAAAGGGCGGAATAAATCAGGACGCTGGAGTGTCCATCCTTGGTCTAGCTGACAAGGTAGGCAAAGGGGTGGCTTTGCGAGCAGAGGACGCAACCAGGTCATGAGTGTCCTTCTGTATCAAAGAAGCAGCAATCTCCTTAATCAAGTCCTCTGGAAAGAGGCACTTAGAAAGAGGAGCAAACAGAAGTTCGGATCTTTGACAAGGTGTCACTCCAGCTGACAGGAAAGAGCAAAGGTTCTCACGCTTCTTGAGGACTCCGGATACGAACGATGCAGCAAGCTCACTAGACCCGTCACGTATGGCCTTGTCCATGCAGGACATGATGAGCAAGGAAGTTTCCTTCTCTGACGGAGAGATCTTCCTGCTTAAAGCTCCCAGACACCAGTCTAAAAAGTTGAAGACCTCAAAGGCTCTAAATAACCCTTTCAAAAGGTGGTCTAGGTCCGAAGATGACCAACATATTTCCGAGCGTCTCATGGCTAGCCTGCGGGGAGAGTCTACAAGACTTGAGAAGTCGCCCTGGGCAGAGGCAGGAACTCCCAAGCCGAGAACTTCTCCCGTGGCATACCAGACGCTCGATTTAGAAGAGAGTTTAGCAGGGGGAAACATAAAGGCTGTCTTCCCTAGACTCTTTTTGGACTGCATCCATTCTCCTACCACTCGTAAAGCTCTCTTGGACGAGCGTGCGAGGACGAGTCTAGTAAAGGCAGGCGAGGATGACGGCATACCTAATACAAACTCTGACGGAGGAGAGCGCGGAGCCACAGACACAAACTGGTCCGGAAACATCTCTTTGAACAGAGCTAGAACTTTTCTAAAGTCCAAAGAGGGTTGCGTGGACTTAGGCTCGTCAAGATCCGAATGTGGTTCATCAACGTGAGCGGCACCATCATCATCCGAAAGTCCATCATCCGAGTATTGAGGAGGAAGCGGCAATGGAGTAGGTAACGGCTGGTTAGCCGAGTCCGGTCGCACGGGTGCACGCGTGACTGAACCGGACGCAACGTCATGGAACTGTTGCCCAGTCTGTGAGCTGGCAACAACCATAGCAGCGCGGGGACGCACAGCGTCTACTCCAGACTGTCTAGCCTGATGCGGGTGAGCAGTGGCAACCACTGGTTGCGGAGGTTGACGCACCGCGTCAAAACAAAACAACTCTGACTGTTGTTGTGTCTCGCGAACGTCAACGGAAGGCTCCGTGCGTCGCTGAACGTCAACATGCGGCTGGCAGGGTACACTGGAACGCATGGGTGGCGGAACTCTCTCAACTGGAGTGCGCAAGAAGGTTGCCTCAGCGTCCACAGGACGCACAACCGAGTGTGTGGTTGGTTGTAGGCAAGAGGCTGGTGCAGCAGCAACCTTCTCCGCACGAAAGTCCTGCATCAGAGACGTTAATTGTGACTGCATGTTCTGCAGCAAAGACCACTTGGGGTCTGCAGGAGCAGGTGCGGCGACAGACGGTGTAACTGTCTGCGGCGGTACCGCTTTGCCTCTCTTAGGAGGTGAGCAGTCATCGGAAGACTGCAGCGAGTCCGAACTGACCCAGTGGCTACAACTGGGCCGTTGGACTTGCGCGGAAGGGACCGACTTGCGCTTAAGCGGTCGTGAGACCTTGGTCCATGGTTTCTTGCGAGAAACCTCTTCCGCAGACGAGGAATAAATGGGCTCTCTCGTCTTTGTGTGGGTGGGGCGATCTTGGGTAGATACGCCCGAAACCACGGAGGGAACGTCTGTTCGCTGATTAAAGCCTCTCGAACCCATTGGTCGTACGACATTGCTTCTCCCCTGGACTTGGGAGCTTGCAAGAGGTCCCGGACTAGGAGGACGACAGGCACGAACAGACGAACCCTCAAGCGCAACACTATCCACAACACTATCACTCACTTTATCACTTCCCACTGCACTTTTACACTTCAGCTCCTTGACGTCCGCCATGAGCTGGTTACGGTCACTAGCCAGGGACTCAACTCTCTCACCCAGAGCTTGGATGGCACGCATCATATCAGCCATCGAAGGTTCCTGAGTGCCAGAAGGGGGATTAGGAGCAACCACTACAGGGGAAGGAATAGGTTGTGGGGCATGAGGAGAGGAAAAATCAACAGAACGAGATGAACTTCTCCTGACTCTATCTCTCTCTAGCCTACGTGTATATTTTTGGAATTCGATAAAATCGAATTCCGAAAGCCCAACGCATTCCTCACATCGATCTTCCAATTGACAGGTTTTATCCCGACAATTGGAACAAACGGTGTGAGGATCGATAGAGGCCTTCGGAAGACGCCTTGAACAGTCTCTAGCATTACACTTCCTGAATTTTGGGACTTGAGAAGGGTCAGCCATTTTGAATTGGTCAAAGGGGAATTCAAAAACTATCCAAAGTCATCAACAAATAATACGAAATCAAAAAAAAAGAATGCAAGGATTTATTGAAGAGAAAGCCTGCACAGCGAAAGCTCAAAACTAGAAAAGTGTACTTCACCAAATAGTTGTGAAAACAAATCCAGTTAGCAACAGCGAATTAGTAGGTCTTGCCGGTAGCACGACAGAGAGAAAATTGAGTTCTTTGTTTACAATGAGTACTGGGTACTTGGACGACAGATGGCGCTGTTGAAGTACACCCCCTACTTGCATAGCGATCGCTGGCGGATTTTTTCCGTAGAGTTTTCTGTCGAGCAGCAGAGCTGCAGCTATTATAATCACCGGCTAAGTTAAATATTGAAAAATAAAAGTTAGGATGGATCATTTACTACTTCATATACTATACTACCTGAATGTTACTCTTGGATTAGTTTGTTAGGCTTACTTAGACTAAGAGTCACGCTCTTCCTTCAAAATAAAACATCTGATGACAGGAGGGGAATTTGATTTCAAAATAAATTCAACAACCTCCTGAAAATTTTTTGCCTCAACTGTCCAAGTCAACTTACTATCAGAAGCCCCTGATTTATGATTTATAACTGAAGCAGCAGAAATAACAGCTTTTATATGCTCTACATCTGTAGAAAGTTCAAGAAAGGGCATTCTTTTTCTAATTAACTGACTTTCCTTCCTTAATTGGCTATAGATTAATGGTACAAGAGACTGAAAACTCAAGTGGCAGGCACAATGAGAACTCAACCCCTATGTGCTAGAAGCGCAAAACAGAGTGGAACAATTGTCATCAGAATTACTGGCATGATTGACACTGTTAGAAGCGCAACTATTGAGAGATTAAGAGGAACGAATGATAGAGCTATCAGTGCAAAATTTAGAAGCTCTATACGAGGCCTGTCGGAAAACTATCCGACCTTAATCCAGAAAAAATAATTTATATACCTGACAGGATTTGGACCCTAATCCCCTTCAAAGTAGGCCCCTTGTGCTTGCACACACTTAGTCCACCGATCCATCCACTGCTGGAAACACCTCTGGAAGTCTTCTTTTGGAATGGTGTTCATCTTCGCCGTCGCGTTCCGCATTATCTCCTCTCTAGTCTCAAAACGGGTTCCTTTCAGTGGCGTCTTCAATTTTGGAAACAACCAGAAGTCTCAAGGAGCCATGTCTGGAGAGTAGGGAGGTTGGCGAACAACTGGAATTCCATGTTTGGCCAAGAAATGTTGGATCAATTGTGATGAGTGTGCGGGGGCATTGTTGTGATGCAGTTGCCAATTTTTCGCCCTCCACATGTCTGGCCTTTTGCGCCGAACTGCGTCACAGAGACGACGGAGAACATCTTGATAGTACTCCTTTGTCACTGTTTGTCCTTCCAGTGCGTATTCATGATGTACAATTCCACGGATATCAAAGAAGACAGTAAGCATCACCTTCATTTTGCATGGCACCTGTCGCGCTTTTTTCGGCGTTGGAGACTCGGGATGCTTCCATTGCGACGACTGTCTTTTTGTTTCTGGGTCGTACCCATACACCCATGACTCGTCTCCAGTTATCTCGGTGTTCAGAAACTGGTTGTTTCCAAAATTGAAGACGCCACTGAAAGGAACCCGTTTTGAGACTAGAGAGGAGATAATGCGGAACGCGACGGCGAAGATGAACACCATTCCAAAAGAAGACTTCCAGAGGTGTTTCCAGCAGTGGATGGATCGGTGGACTAAGTGTGTGCAAGCACAAGGGGCCTACTTTGAAGGGGATTAGGGTCCAAATCCTGTCAGGTATATAAATTATTTTTTCTGGATTAAGGTCGGATAGTTTTCCGACAGGCCTCGTATATGCAAAAACCAAGTGTTACATGTTAACAAATTAGAAGTGTTATTGGCGTATCTGTTGTGCGATCATGCAACGGTATTGGCGAGATCGTGTAAATCAGAGGTTCTTACAACACCAGACTAACAGGCGCCAGCGGCATGAGCTTTCTCTGCTTTGTAAAGATCAGCGCAAGAACTGAGGCTCAAGAAATATCTCAAATTTTCAATTAATTTGTGCTTTTCCTATACGTATATACAAACCTGAGACCTTCAACCCTCAAGTGATCCAATGATGTGATCTCACGTCAATAAATTTTTTTCCCCAAGGTGTTCCGATAACGTGAGTACTACAACGTCCAATATTTATTTCACAGAATTATTCACTCAAAATTGCTGTGTCTTCCAAGGAAAATGAGATTTGCATCTGAGTGATGCCCTCCCTGAAAGAGGCATCAGATCAAAACAAGAGGCCTGGAAGGACCCAAAAGAGTCCTGTCCCATCATTAAGTCAGTCCCCGAACAAAGAAAGAGGATTTCTCAACACCAGAGAGAAGGAGCGACAAGAGACTCCTTGGTCACAAGACCCAAGACTGACGAAGGGCCACCGTAAAGGAAAATCTTCCTGAAACAAATAACTGCGATCAGCTGGATCAGGAAGGCCAAGGGGACGAGGGGGGACCTCCACAGGGAGGAATGCCTGACAACGAAAAAACTAACTCCCCAGCTGGAGACTACTTTAGAAATGAAGAATCGAAGGAATGCACTGCTTCATAGAAAAAAGGGAGAACCAAAAGGAAAGAGAAGAGTAAGCCACTCCCTCACTTATACTGTCCCCTGAAGGAAGGTGGTTGAAGAGACGAAAAAGAAAAGAAAATCGGAATGAGGAGGTCACTCAAAACCTTCATTATCCACTCGACCAACCCAACTCCTCTGCCAAGCAAACCAAAGGTGGGGGAACAAAAACGCAAAGGCCATCCCTTTCTCTGAACAAATCAATTCATGTTCAATAAAAACACAAACAAATATGGAATTGGAGGCTCCCTAGCAAAGCGCTGAGAATCTCCCCGAATGAGGGAAATATATCAACAAGAGAGCAGTGGCATCAAGAACTGAGAAGAGGGACCAGGCAAGGAGAAAAGCAAGAAACAAGATAAAAGCAATCATAGGAAAGTTGTTGGAAGCCCTTGGCATCTGGGAAAATTTCATAGCGTGGGAAGCTCTCATGCCATGGAGCGATTCCTTGAGTGCTGGAAGATCTAGTTCATGGAGTAGTGTCTACCCATCAGATCATGAGCAATGAAAGACCTCTGGGTTAGATTGCTTGCATAATCATGGTTCCCGATCAAGGGGCTTCTGGTTGCTAGATTCCTGATCCTGGTGCAAGGCCGAAACCATTGTAAATAAGCGCAAAGACACCTGTCTTGTGGGGAGAGAACATACTTGCATCTTATACCTGAACACCTCAGGGGGGGTTGGGTTTGTTACAGCACTTTTTCCCACAAAACCATGCAAAGGATCCAGAAAAAAACTTTGGAGTCAGACTGATCAGTTGTCTAATAATTTGGTGATCCCATGAAGTTCTATAACTGTGTGAGCTAGTGTGGTAGTGCGCTGTTGTTGTGTACGTCACAGGCTCACTATGTTAAGGGTGCTAGTGTGAGAGCGCACCATTGTGTTTACGTATCAGAAGCGCAGTGAATACAGGTCTGGTAAGGCAGGGTTTTCTAATTTGGTTGGAGAAGGCTGCTCTTGTGAAGCAGTGCGTTCATCAGGAAACGATGATTCAGAGTCCAAACACCCAGTGCAAACAGAAACACATTACTCGCGAGTGCGCACAAAAGACATAGTTCTTTCAAACTCGTAGGGGGTTAGACAATCAGGGAAGTTTGACTCAAAGGCGGAATATTAGCCGGTCATTCAAGTTCAGGCCCAATGACGATGTCATAAGATGAAGTTTATTCCCCTTCGAGGGATTAAGTCTAAAGACAGCACAGCGTCGTTAACAGGAACAAGAGATTTGTCGAAGAGTTAAAGTAAGAAAATCTTTATGATAAGTTTGAAGTGAAGCTAAAAACATGTATGTATTATTAGGCAACAGGAATCAAAGTGGCTGTTCAGTGTACTAGCGTTTGAATTAATCTCCTATTAAAGGACTCAGGTTTGTATTCGTGTAGGAACAAGTGTCAATTAAACACTACACACAAAATAAATTTATATTTTGCTTAAATCACCATTCAATTTCCAAAGATGATCTCTAGTTTTAGCAGACAATTTAATATATATTGTATGTAAAGAAAGAAGACTGAACAAAATTTTGGTTTTCAACATTAACTGAGATTTATTTAGGCATTCCTGTATTTTTCTATCATAAATTTAAGATATATTTTAACAACAGCAATTACCCAATTGTTTGCTTTATTTTAGTTTGTCGTCAGCTGATCTCAAGTAGACGGTATCAAGAATATGCTCAGATATAATCAACAGAGTATCGTTGATATAATTTTCTAACTTATACAGTATCTTTTTCTGATTTCTAAGGCTAAAGTTCATGTTTTAATCTGCACTTTGAAACATTACACTATGTTTGGCAATTTGTTACTAAATTTCATGTTTTGATTTGCATTCTTTGGAGATTTTTATTACTCTAGTATTATCTTTTATTTCTACAGTAAAACTAAATTTCAAGCGTTGCCTTGTATTTCTTAACATTACCCTGTATTTAGCAATTTCTAACTCTAAATTTCTTAGGCAATTTTTCGGGGTTAAAAATGTTATTTTCATTAGTAAAATAAATTTTTGAATATACTTACCCGATAATCATGTAGCTGTCAACTCCGTTGCCCGACAGAATTCTACGGGAGGGATACGCCAGCTATCACTATACTAGAAGGGGGTGTACTCACCAGCGCCACCTGTGGCCAGGTACTGCAGTACTTCTTGTTGACACCACCTCACTTTTTCCTCGGTCCACTGTTTCTCTATGGGGAGGAAGGGTGGGTCAATTAAATCATGATTATCGGGTAAGTATATTCAAAAATTTATTTTACTAATGAAAATAACATTTTTCAATATTAAACTTACCCGATAATCATGTAGCTGATTCACACCCAGGGGGGTGGGTGAAAACCAGTGTACATGACTAAAGGATAGCTAAGTATCCCGTATTTCATATAATCAGTTATTTCAGAATAACAATGAAATAATAAGTACCTGGTAAGGAAGTCGACTTGAACCGTTACTCTGCCTTTATTAAGTTCGTCTTCCTTACTGAGCGCAGCGTTCCTCTTAGGAGGCTGAATCAACTCTAAGGTGCTAAAGTATACAGGGCCGCAACCCATACTAAAGGACCTCTACACAACCTCTAACCCAGGCGCTTCTCAAGAATGAATTGACCACCCGCCAAATCAAAAAGGATGCGGAAGGCTTCTTAGCCTACCGTAACAACCCAAAAACAACAATAAAAGCATTCAAGAGAAAGGTTAAAAAAAGGTTATGGGATTAAGGGAATGTAGTGGCTGAGCCCTCACCTACTACTGCACTCGCTGCTACGAATGGTCCCAGGGTGTAGCAGTTCTCGTAAAGAGACTGGACATCTTTAAGATAAAATGATGCAAACACTGACTTGCTCCTCCAATAAGTTGCATCCATAATGCTCTGCAGAGAACGGTTCTTATTAAAGGCCATCGAAGTGGCTACGGCTCTCACTTCGTGGGTCCTTACCTTCAGCAAAGCAAGGTCTTCATCCTTCATGTGAGAATGGGCTTCTCTAATCAGAAGCCTTATATAATACGAAACTCCGTTTTTGGACATGGGCATCGAAGGTTTCTTGATTGCACACCATAAGGCTTCTGACTGTCCTCGTATAGGTTTTGACCTATTAAGATAATATTTCAGAGCTCTGACAGGGCAAAGAACTCTTTCTAGCTCGTTACCTACCATGTTGGAAAGGCTAGGAATTTCAAACGATCTAGGCCAAGGACGTGAAGGAAGTTCATTCTTAGCTAAAAATCCGAGCTGTAAAGAACATGTTGCAGATTCGGATGTGAACCCAATGTTCTTGCTGAAGGCATGAACCTCACTGACTCTTTTAGCTGTTGCAAGGCAGACGAGGAAAAGAGTCTTGAGGGTAAGGTCCTTGAAGGAAGCTGACTGGAGAGGTTCGAACCTAGGAGACATAAGGAACCTTAAGACTACGTCTAGATTCCAGCCTGGAGTGGGTAAACGACGTTCTTTAGAAGTCTCAAAAGACTTAAGGATGTCTTGAAGGTCCTTGTTGGAAGAAAGGTCCAAACCTCTGTGGCGGAGAACTGAAGCCAACATACTTCTGTACCCTTTAATCGTAGGAGCCGAAAGGGATCTCTCATTCCTTAGATGTAATAGGAAGTCAGCTATTTGGGTTACAGAGGTATTGGTAGAGGAAACTGCATTGGCTCTACACCAGCTTCGGAAGACTTCCCACTTGGATTGGTAGACTCTACGAGTGGATACCCTCCTTGCTCTGGCAATCGCACTGGCTGCCTCCTTCGAAAAGCCTCTAGCTCTAGCGAATCTTTCGACAGTCTGAAGGCAGTCAGACGAAGAGCGTGGAGGTTTGGGTGCACCTTGTCTACGTGAGGTTGACGTAGAAGGTCCACTCTTAGAGGGAGAGTCCTGGGGACGTCGACCAGCCATTGTAGTACCTCTGTGAACCATTCTCTTGCAGGCCAAAGGGGAGCAACCAGCGTCAGCCGTGTCCCTTCGTGCGAGACGAACTTCTGAATGACTCTGTTGATGATCTTGAACGGTGGGAATGCGTAAAGGTCGAGATGGGACCAATTCAGCAGAAAAGCATCCACATGAACTGCTGCTGGGTCTGGAACTGGGGAACAGTACAAAGGAAGCCTCTTGGTCATGGAGGTGGCAAACAGATCTATCGTAGGCTGACCCCACAAGGTCCAAAGTCTGTTGCACACGCTCTTGTGAAGGGTCCATTCCGTGGGGATGGCTTGATCTTTTCTGCTTAGGCGATCTGCTGAGACGTTCATGTTGCCCTGAATGAACCTCGTTACTAGAGTGAGGTTTAGACTTCTTGACCAAATGAGGAGGTCCCTTGCTATCTCGTACAGGTTCCTCGAATGGGTCCCTCCCTGCTTGGAGATGTAAGCCAAGGCTGTGGTGTTGTCGGAGTTCACCTCCACCACCTTGCCTAGCAGGAGGGACTTGAAGTTCATTAGGGCCATATGAACTGCCAGTAGCTCCTTGCAGTTGATGTGGAGCGATTCCTGTTCCCTGTTCCACGTTCCCGAGCATTCCTGTCCGTTCAAGGTCGCGCCCCAGCCCGAGTCTGATGCATCCGAGAAGAGATAAAGATTGGGGGTCTGAATCGCTAACGATAGGCCCTCCTTGAGAAGGAGGTTGGTCTTCCACCACAAGAGAGTGGTCTTCATCTCTTTGGTGACCGGGATAGAGACTGCTTCGAGCGTCAAATCCTTGTCCCAATGAGCTGCTAGATGGAATTGGAGAGGGCGGAGGTGGAGTCTCCCTAACTCGACGAACAGGGCTAATGATGACAGGGTCCCTGTGAGACTCATTCACTGTCTCACCGAGCAACTGTTCCTCTTCAGCATGCTCAGGATGCAATCTAGGGCTTGGCTTATCCTTGGGGCCGATGGAAAAGCCCGAAAATCCTGACTCCGAATCTCCATTCCCAGGTAAACTATGGATTGGGAGGGAAGAAGCTGGGACTTTTCTAAGTTGACTAACAGACCCAGTTCCTTGATCAAGTCTAAAGTCCAGTTGAGACTCTCCAGACAGCGACGACTCGTGGAGGCTCTCAACAGCCAGTCGTCTAAATAAAGGGAGGCTCTGATGTCCGATAGGTGGAAGAATTTTGCAATATTCCTCATCAGATGCGTAAACACCATAGGAGCTGTGCTTAGGCCAAAACACAGGGCTTGGAATTGGTACACAACCTTTCCAAAAACGAATCTCAGGAAAGGTTGGGAGTCTGGATGAATAGGAACGTGAAAGTAAGCGTCTTTCAGATCCAACGATACCATCCAGTCCTCCTGCCTGACCGCTGCTAGGACCGACTTCGTCGTCTCCATAGTGAACGTCTGCTTGGTGACATAAGCATTGAGCGCGCTGACGTCCAGCACCGGTCTCCAACCTCCTGTCTTCTTGGCCACCAGAAAGAGACGGTTGTAGAAGCCCGGGGATTGATGGTCCCGGACTATAACCACTGCCTTCTTCTGTAACAGGAGCGACACCTCCTGGTGCAACGCTAGCCTCTTGTCCTTTTCCTTGTAGTTGGGAGAGAGGTTGATGGGAGAAGTGGTCAGAGGGGGTTTGCGGCAGAATGGTATCCTGTAACCCTCCCTTAGCCACCTGACAGACTGGGCGTCTGCACCTCTCCTTTCCCAAGCTTGCCAGAAGGTCTTGAGTCTGGCTCCTACTGCTGTCTGGAGAGGAGGAGAGTCAGTGTTTGCCTTTTGAAGTCTTAGGACCTTTCCTAGACCTGCTCCTGGAAGAGTCTGGACGGGAGCTTCCTCGGCTGGGGGCTCTGCCACGAAAGGGCGGAATAAACCTCGTAGCAGGAGTATCAGCCACTGGGGTGCGGTAAGTCCTGGGAACTGAGGGAGCAACCTTAGTCTTACGAGCTGAAGAGGCCACAAGATCATGAGTGTCCTTCTGAATCAGGGCCGCAGACAAATCCTTGATAAGCTCTTCGGGAAACAAGAACTTAGAAAGCGGAGCAAAAAGGAGTTGAGACCTTTGACAAGGTGTGATGCTGGAAGAAAGAAAGGTGCAAAGTTGCTCCCTTTTCTTAAGAACTCCTGACACAAACATTGAAGCAAGCTCGCCAGACCCATCCCGAATTGCTTTATCCATGCAGGACATTAAAAGCATGGCCGAGTCCTTGTCCGCAGGGGAGGTCTTCTTGCTCAGGGCCCCCAGGCACCAGTCTAGAAAATTGAACATCTCAAAGGCACGAAATACACCCTTTAGGAAGTGGTCTAAATCGGAGAAGGTCCAGCAAACCTTAGAGCGCCTCATTGCTGATCTACGAGGAGAGTCGACCAAACTTGAGAAGTCAGCCTGGGCAGAGGCAGGGACTCCCAAGCCTGGTTCCTCTCCTGTGGCATACCATACACCCGCCTTAGAAGTGAGCTTAGTAGGTGGAAACATAAAGGAAGTCTTCCCTAGTTGCTGTTTAGACTGCAACCACTCCCCTAATATTCTTAAAGCTCTCTTAGATGACCTAGCAAAGACGAGCTTAGTATAAGTTGACTTAACAGGTTGCATGCCCAGCGAAAACTCAGATGGAGGAGAGCGGGGGGTAGCAGAAACAAAATGGTCCGGGTATACCTCTCTGAAAAGAGCCAGGACCTTACGAAAGTCAATGGGTAGAGGAGAAGACTTGGGTTCTTCCACGTCTGATGAGGGATCCAGGTGCGCAGCTTCCTCCTCAGAAACCTCATCACCAGAGTGTAGCGAAATGAGAGGTAATGTAACAGTGGTATGCTGAACAGCAGAATCTGAACAAGCGGGTGCATAAACGCTTGTGGTTTCATCCTCAAGTCTCTGTTGCTGAGGTTCAGGCTGCAAAGACTGGTCAAGAAGAGTAGAGGAAGGTAGGCACATGGGTTGAGGTGGCTGACTCCTAGCATGAGTTAGTTGCGCTTGCTGTAAGGGTTGCGGATGCGCAGTAGCAGGTTCCTGAGGAACGAGTTGAGGTTCCTGAGGTGTGAGCTGCGAGAGTTGAGGTAGCGGCTGCGCAGAACGCAGTTCTTGTCTCGCGAGTTGAGGTTCCTGAGGTGCTAGCCTAAGGAGTTGAGGCTCTCGCCTTGAGGAGGGTTGAGGTCGCTGCAGCGAGTGCTGAGGTGGCTGCCTCATGGATGGAAGAGGTTGTCGTACCTCAAGAGATTGTTGCCTCGCTGGTGGAACCGCAAGCGGAAGCGGAGGAAGTAAGGCATAAGACTCCTGCTCCCATTGCTGAGGTTGCCTTAAGGAAGGCGGAGGTTGCTGCACACCGCTGGTAACTGGCAACTCAGTACGCGGTAAGGTATCCTGAGGAACCTCAACATCGTACGCCTGGCAGACTGGACTGCGGTGAGGCGGAGCGATCGCAGGAGGAGGTGTAACCTTCTCAGCCTGACACTCACGCATTAAGACCGCAAGCTGTGACTGCATGGACTGCAGCAAAGTCATCTTGGGGTCGACAGACGCTAAGGTCTGCTGAGGCAAAGCCTTAACAGAAGATGAGGTCTGTTGCGGCATCACCTTACCTCTCTTAGGAGGTGTGCAGTCACCTGATGACTGCGGAGAGTCAGAGCTAATCCAATGACTGCAACCAGGTTGTAGAGCTCTTGAGGTCTGGACTTTGCGTTTAAGAGGTCTTGAGACCTGAGTCCAGCGTTTTCTCCCTGACATTTCTTCTGCAGACGAGTATAAGACGGGCTCAATCGTCTGCGGGTGGGAGTGACGGTCTCTGTAAGACACGCCCGCAACCACCGAGGATACTTCTGTGCGCCGATCAAGGCCTGCCGAACCCTTTTGCCCTTCGACATTGCTTCTCCCCTGGGCTTGGGAGCTTGCAAGAGGTCCCGGACTGGGAGGACGACTGGCACGCACAGAAGTACCCTCACGCACCACACTGACACTGACACTAGCACTTGGCACCGCACTGACACTAGCACTTGGCACAGCACTGGCACTATCACCTCCCACTGCACTTTTGACCTTAAGTTCTTTGACTTCTGCCATAAGAGACTTATGGTCACTAACCACCGATTCCACTTTGTCACCTAAAGCCTGAATGGCACGCAAAACATCGGACATATCAGGTTGAGCACAAATAGAAGGTTCGGGGGTAGCCACTACAGGGGGAGGAAAAGGTTGAGGATCATGAGGTGAGGAAAAAAGTGAAGAGCGAGAAGAACTCCTCCTAACTCTCTCTCTCTCTAACTTGGTTGAATATTTCAGGAATCGAACAAATTCAAGTTCCGAAAGTCCGGCGCATTCCTCACATCGATCTTCCAACTGACAGGGTCTTTCCCTACAGTCAGAACAAGCGGTGTGAGGATCAACCGAGGCCTTCGGAACACGCCTATTACAAGACCTACATCGTCTATGGGGTGGGGCTTGTGAAAGGTCAGACATCTTGAATCAAAGAGTTAGTCAAGGGGGATTCCAAATCAAGCAAAAAGATCGTTAACCATTAATCAAAACCAAATAAAAGCTATCTAAGCTAATTAGAAAAGTTTCCAGTATAGCGAAAGCTGAATCTTAGAGAAATACTTCACCAAAAACCGTGAACAATACTCCAAAATCATAAGCGTATCCCAGAATGTCTTGCCGGAAGCACGACAGAGGAAAAAGTGAGGTGGTGTCAACAAGAAGTACTGCAGTACCTGGCCACAGGTGGCGCTGGTGAGTACACCCCCTTCTAGTATAGTGATAGCTGGCGTATCCCTCCCGTAGAATTCTGTCGGGCAACGGAGTTGACAGCTACATGATTATCGGGTAAGTTTAATATTGAAAAATTTTGGTGCCAAAATTTAACATTTTTGCGTAAAGAGATATTTACAAATACCAATCATACGGAAAATAAGAGTTGATAGCACAGTACAGTACGGGTCCTTTCCGACTATACATTTAGTACTGTGAAGGAGTACTATCCTCCTTTACTAAAACCTTTTATCTAATCAACTGAGGAATTAGAAGGTCTTATTTCAATTTTCTGCCTTCCTCAAAGTGAAGCTGTAATGATCAATTAAATGGGAGAAGAAAAGCCTATATAAGAAACTACAGGTACTTCACTGTGCCCTGATACAATTAAATATTTTATTACCAACTTAATCATTACAGAAAATTAAATACAGAGAGCAGTACACATAAAAAATATTACAGATAATAAATGCACGATATTCAAACATTAAAAGGAATTTTGAATCAATCAACCAAAACTTATCCTACTTGCCTTCTATTTCCTATGGTACAATTAGAGAGAAAAAATTGAAAAGTTTAATACACTACCTAACCAATTTTTGTTTCCTATATAAGAAAAAATGCTTGAACAAAAAAAAAAACCATAAAAAATCACTTACACAATGCTGCGAGCCACTCTATCCATAGGCTCAAATTCCTTCTTTGTTAGACTTACATTCTGGATAAATCTGTTGATTCGTTCTTCAATCTGTAAAAAGAGGAGAAAGTGTTGTAACTTGTTGGTTGATTGGATAACATTTGCCAAGGTGAATGACACTAGTTCTCACTGTATATGGATCTCTTTGGGAGAGAATTCATAAAAGTATTGTATTTTTTACTTAATAAATAGTTAAAAACAAAAATGAAATAGATAATACAATAAAAGACATTACTATACAACAGAAATTAATAACAGCAACAATACAAATAATGCAAAAAAAATACAGTGGAACCCTTGAGATTATACTTAATCTGTTCCAAATTCCCAATTGTTCACCGATTTGTTCGAAAATCAAAAAGGGACTAAAGCATGGTAAATCCCAAATATAACTCATTCTACAGCATTTTTACAGAATGTTTACAATACTGTACAAATAGGAAAAGTTACTGAAACTCTTATAGCCTTTCCTGGCAAAGACTTTGATATTTTCAAAAGATGAAGTGACCTTGAGCTTAGTGAAATTAGTGGAAGGCAATGACCTCTCTTCACTACCGAAAGAGCCCATGTATCTAAACGTGTCTTAAGCCTTATCCTATGGTATTTTGTATACAATTCAATACTGTAAATACACTATTAGTACTTCCTTTTCAATGAACGTATGAATATTTATCTTACCACAAGCCAAAAATGATTATAAAACATCACTAACATTTACAAAGTTCTATGCAGTAAAATCTGTGATGCATGATGCAATCTTAAGTCTTTGAAGTAAAATCATAGCATGATGCAATCCTTAAATCACTACATCCTGAGGATTACGTTAATTGAACACGAAGAGTATGCTACACGTACAGTAGTGTATAGTCAGCCCTCAATATTGGCATGTTCTATCTTCGCGGATTCAGTCCTTTGCAATACAGAGAACGCGCGAAAGGGTGGTCATCACGAGCTGGGGAGTGCCCATCAAGCATTGGAGAGTGGCAATCATGAACAGGAGAGCATTTAGAAGATTGTCAGTCTTTAGGATCATCGGGGTAGAGTCTCCTGATGAAGGATGAAGGAGAGCATCTAGAAGGGCAGCGAGGACTACATTCCCTCGACGAGGAGTAGCGATCCCTATGGTGGAGAGGGCTCCTGCCATCAACAGAATGCCAGTGAGGAAGTGGAGTGAAGTGTCATCGGCAGCGAAAATCCTTAGCAGGGGAGACATGCTCTCAAGGGCTGGATGACGTCTGGAAGATCTATTCAATGGAGGAGTATCAGGGGAGGACCTCACTCGTGAACGAGGGAGGCGAACACCCGTAAGAGAAACGTATCTCGGACTTTGTTCCTCCCCGAAGCAGGGTTACCATGCGTAACAATTCAGGGTCTGTGTACCATGTACCATAATCTCAACCTTCCTTTTTTTTTTTTTAAATTAAGAACAGTCGGAACTGCATTCAGCGGACAATGAAGCCCTGAATGAAGAATCTGACCTGCGGATTAACGGAATAACTGATTTAGTATGTCGGTGTGTCACACCTTAGAGGAGTAAGTAGGCCTAATGGTATTTCCTCCAATTGTCAGACTGATCTTGCTTTTGATCTATAGAGGGGTTTGGAATCCAAAACTTGACCCTTCGGCCATGTCTGACCAAAATGGCAAAGCAATCGACAACAACAACTCTTCTAGTTATTTCTTTTTCCTATAGTTTTAGTTTTCAGTACAGTACACTAGAATTATTTGCAATCACATTAGTTTTAAGTAAATTTTCATTCGCTATAAAGTACTGTCAATCGATTTTCTGTATCAATAAAACATGATGCTACAGTATATATAAGGAGAGAAGAAAAGCCAAATATAAACAAGGTTTGCTTGAATGACTTTCACGGCTCTCAATGACACCATTGGAATCATAATCTTATAAGCTGAAAATCCATTCAAGATATAGATGAATTTATGACACTTAAGGCACAGCCCAAACATTAGGCCCTTTAAATGTCATTCATCGCTATAATGAAATGTTGAAATATTATATAATGAAATAACAAATGTGTTAATCAACGGTGGCAGGGGAAGAAGACACTCTAAGGGGGTGAAGCTCAGCACTCCTCGGTGAAAGGGCTTCAACCTCTGATGAGAATGGAGCCCTTCTCCTCTCAGCACCTAGCTGAAGAAGCTCCATCAGCGCCTTCTACAAAGGGGGACAGGTCATACCCAACGAAGGCCAAATCTGCAGAACGTCAGAAAGTGAAAAAGAATCCCCTTGAGGAAAGGGGCTGACCTGTTTTTCTAGGGGAAGCAACACTGTCCCTCAAACCCTGGGGTTGACCTGGTGTTATCTGGTCTACGCTCCTGTTCAACGGTTCTCTAAAAAAGACAGATCGAACAATAGTCTCACTAAGGTATCGGGGGATCAAGAAAGAAGTCTGAGGTTTCTGCGACTTCGAGGAAAACTCCTAAGGCAAAGATTCTCTTTGGACTTCTTCTTGCACTGGCGCCTTCATCTCTCCCACTGAGAGGAAGACTACTCTCTGCATTCATCCTAATAACAACGCCGTACTTGGCAGACCAGACACAACGAATGGGGTCGGTCTCGGCGAGGACATGAAGGTCCCACAGGAGCATCCTTCAGGTCTTGGACAGGTCGGCATGATGGACGGTAAGGAGAAACAACAAGCCAACCTGTGAAAGAAAAAGCGAAAATGAATTAGCCAAAATAACAAGTAAAAAAGTTGGAGAGACAGAGAGCGGTAACGTTTGTTCTTGGCCGAGCTGAAAGCAAAAGTGACGAGACAACACTAGTGTGCGAGTGAGCAGAGTCCACCCTTAAATCCCCGCTAACTAGCAGGCAGGTAGTTATACCTCAGTTAAAAGTCATCATGGCTAGTCTTCCAGCTTCACCAAAAGTATAATCCCTATAAATACTGGAAGGGTTTGTATTTAGCAATGGAACAAAAGTTACATGATTCTTCAACACATTTCTAGCACAGACTACATACACTATTCTATGATTACAAACAATTAAACCTCATAATTTCAAAGAATAAGTTTTCACTACAGGAGAATTCAAATAAGTAGTAGGTAGATTTGGAGCAACTCACATGTTTTCTGAACTGAGCCAACATTTTCCTTTCCTTATTTTTAGCTTCCTCAGCTGCTTTCATTTGTTCTGCAAGTATAGAAAAAAAAATACTTCAATACCAATCCAAAAAGAGCAAATACCTCAAAATTAATCTGTATTTTTCATAACTATACAAACCTGAGACCTTTAATAGAGTAGGACTTCACCAAAGCTGGAGCAGATGTTTAAAATTTTAACGAAGTACTATACTACTATAGTAGCTTGCATGTGAAGGGTTGACTCCGCCCACTAGCCAGGTAGTGTAACCTTCACTTTGACCTTAACTTCGGACTAGCGGGGTGTTGAAGCAGGGAGTATAACTTTGAAGGTCTGAGGGTTGTATGATTAGGAAAAATACAAATTACTTTTAGAATTTGTGAATTGTTCCTACACTTATAACTTTTTGTAGGAGGCTCATCCTTAGGAAGGAGGAAGTCCATAAAACCAATATGACTGGTTTACAAACCCCAGAAATTTCAATGCAGAAGATCAAAAGATTTGACTCCTGTCAAACGTGGATCGATAACCTTTAATACATGGGGAAGATACCACTGTTCTGATGGAGATAAACTGGAAACTCCACAATCTTAAGCATGGAAGGTCTAGAAGATGAATAACCTTGTGCCTGAAACCAGTGCCTAAAGACCTCTCATTTAGCCTGATAAGACTCGGTGAGTGGAACCTTGTCTGGCTAGAGCCAACTGATCTGAGACCAGAAGAGAAACCTTCCTGCCTGAACAACCTCCTGACAGTCTCCAGACATGAAGCCAAATCGCGTGGAGCCCCCTCATAGAATCGATGAATGGGGCCAGATTGGAGATTCTAACAAGAACTCCAGCAGTTCTGGGAACCACTCCTTCTGAGGCCAGAGGGGGACAAAAACTGGACAAAGTCAAATGACTGGTATTTGACTGGTTATTCTCACCTTGTTGTTGAGGACTGCCCTCACCAAAGAGAAGGAACGAAAGGCATAGGTCTGGAGATCTTCCCAATCCTGCAGAAGAGCGTTGGTCACGGCACTCTGGAGATCTTGAAAAGGAGAGAAGAATACCTGACATCAGAAGTTAAGAGAAGTAGCAAGCTGATCGACCGTTACTGGCCTCATATCATCAAAGACCTCCTAGCATAGGGTCCATTTTGAGCCCTGAGTCTGATTCTTCCTCGACAGGGCATCTGCCAAGATGATGTGATGACCCAGAATGAACTGGGGTATCAGAGTTGTCCCAGTCCTTTTCGCCCAGCGCAGAATTGCACGGGCCTCCCGATTGATACTATCACTCCCTCATGCTTCCTCAGGTAATAGGTGGCCGTCATACTGTTGACAAAGGCTGCCACTACCGAGTCTGTCAGATGGTCCTGGAATGCTAAAAGATCTAGACGAATGGCTCTCAGTTCCCTCCAATTTATGGAGTGAGCCTTCTCTGTTCAAGACCAGCCAACTACCCAGTAGGGCAGCCAGCACCGCCTGGGATTGTGTCTGTTGACAAACCCAAAAGGGTTGGAAGGTTCTATTGGAGAGGAACAAGGATCATTAGACTTTCAGGCGAAAGATCAACTCTCACCAGAGTGCCAGAAGGTGCTCTGAGGTTCCTTAACAAGTAAACATTTCAAGACAATCGCTGTTGAGGCATGCAATCGGTTGCAAGCAAGCGTTTCTGTAAAGGGATGGTGAACCCTGTCCTTCAACTGCCTTTGCTACAATGAGAGTTGGTCGTGTATGTCCGCTTACGGACTGGTAAACACCAGAGTAGTCAGTCCTGTCAAGCAAAATCGGTCGTAAGCAACTGTACTTCCGTAAGAAAAGATTGAGATGTATCTTCAATCATATTTGTCAGACAGGTTATTGTGGACATAAGTGTAGCTATGGAACAGTAAATACAGATAGAAAAATTTTCTCTATAGAAGGTAAATTTCCTCCAATCTTATGGCAGGAATCCCATGTGATGGGTATCCTGGGGCAGAAGAAAGATCCAGGTGCAGCCCAAAGGATTCGTTGCGCACGAAACTCGATTGGAGAAGGTTGATAAATGTTCATAAGTAAAATCTCTTTCTCCCTATAACAGTTATGTCTTAGAATAGGGGAATACGTTTCATATCTCTCTATTCCCGATTGGAAAAACTGGCATAAGCTCCGATTGTTCCCCCTTGCTTATGCAGTTTCGCAGTCTAAGTACCTTTGATACTTAAGACATACAATCCGAAGATATTAGGGGGAGGACCTGACTGGGATGAAGGAGCCTACTTGAGGGCAGACTACGTATGTCTGGTTACAAGAAGGTAGAAGGGTCATGAATAACCTGACTTTCCCCACGGAATACAACCATCGACTGAGAAAGAGATCTAATGATGTAGTGGAACAAGGTTTCAAGTTTTTTTTGCTACACCTTATAGGCATGAATTTGCCTGCTAGGATAGATTATGTAACTGGCAAAATGAACAGCCTTCATCGGCAGTAGTAGCTCGCTTTCCCAAATTTGGGTGTGTCTAATTGTAACTTCCCTGACTCAGGGTAAGTACTCCTACACGAGCCTGAGCATCATGAACACATTATGTGTGTGAACACACCCGAGGTAGCTCGAGGAGTCACTTGCGAGAATAAAGTGTGTGTGACAAAGTGCAACATCATTGCTTAATAGAAATTGATCGTTGACTAGCCATAGCATTGTGAACATGTTCATAAGCATGCATGCACTTACGAGCACATGCAGCTAGTGAAATGATCGGACCTTCACTGGTAGTAGGAGCTCACCCACCCACCTCATGGGTGGGACCAGCTCACCTGTAAGCGAATACTTGTTTGCTATCGTTCATAAACGTAAGCATGAGCTGATTCCATCCTTACACCGTGTGAGTGCTCCAATGAGCTCTCTACACCTTAGGGAGGAGAAGTACGAGATAATAACCACGAAGGAATATGTTTCACGAGAATCGTCTTCCGAGACTCATTGTACCCTGTGGGCACAATAGTAGAATGCGGCGGTCGGCAGCCATTCCCATATGCATCAATAACCCTGCAGGATTATGTCTAACGTGACACTTTGTGCCCTTGGGGCACAATGGTGGAATGCGGCCAGCAGGCATCCTCATTTGGGGTAACCACGGATGGTTCTGTCTTACGAACCTCATTGTATCACCGCAAGTTTCCACCGAGCACGCGAAGTCTGGCGGTTGTATAGGCAAGTGCGCATGCACAACTGAAGTAGTGTGTGCCAGAACATAACCAAGGGGGTACAGTATTAGCGAGTAACTGTAGTTGCGCAGACCTCGTCAGCTTGAGGAGTTTGCCCGGCATCTCACTAACGATAAGTATCTGGGTGGGCTGTTTCTCATAAACAAGAATAGAAAAGAGGTGCTCGCTGGCACACCTCGCTAATGCTCAGGTTTGCTCTCTCACACGAAAAGGTTAGTGGAGCTCGCCTAGACCCTCATCAGCAAGCTCTAGTGGGTAATGTTTCGTTCACTCTCTCGCATGAAAGGGTTTGTTTGCCCAAGCATAAAAAGAACAGAACACTTGCCAGCACTCCAAGAGGAGGTTGGCGAGTTGTCTAGCAAGGCTGAGATTTTCCTGTGTGCTAACGCACGAGAAAAACAAGCTCTTCCCTGTAAGGGGAGGAAAGCCCAAGGCAGGGTCTCAAAGGACATGGCCTCACCAAACTCCATGAGCTTTGTAGTGGAATGCAATCATCACTATATGTGGCAATAACCCTGAAGGGTTATAGCCTAAAAGACTCATCGATGGTAGAGGCAGCAACTGCAAGTGGTTGGCAGGTATCACCATCCATGGCAATGGCTGCAAAGGAAAATTGCTCATGAGACTCTTTGTACCCTGGGGGCACAATGGAAGAGGCGGCGCATCACTATCAGCAGCAATAATCCCAAAAGGTTATAGCTTACAAGACTCAATGATGGGAGAGGTGGAGACCACATGCGGTCAGAGAGCATCACCATCTGAGGCAATACCCCTGAAAGGATAATGCTCACGAGACTAGTGTAGAGGAACTCCATGCATCATACTTTGCACACCCTCAACATGCTGAGCAGGCTCAGGGTGGGGGCACACATTGTAAGCTGCGAGGTGTGAAACGTGACATAAGTAAGTTTCTTGTTTCTCCTCAAGAGGATCGCCCGACTGGTAAACCCGAAGGGAACTAGTCTGCAACTGCTCTCTTTTGTATGCCAAAGCTGCAGGAAAGAAGGGTGAGCAGATGCAGATGTTGCAACCAAGGGCACAAGAACTCGGTGCGTTTCCTCCAGAGTCTCAGAGGGGAAGACTGTGGTTAACCCCTAAGAAGGCAGGTGTGATCTCCCCGCTATGCCTCTAACGGTAGCACTCTCGTAAGCCATTCCCTTACAAGGACACCTAAACGCCCCAAGGTAGGCAGGAGTTGCTGCAGGCAGATACAAGAGAGGCTCCACGAGTGGAGGGCAACGTTGCTTAACTAGGGGAAGCGACGACATCCGCACAAAAGGGTTGTCCGGGGTCAGTTGCTCATCGTTTTATTTGTTTGTCCTCCGGAGGAAACCGAAAGAGTAGAGACAATGTGGAGGGAACAAGACGACGGAGTAAGATGCCATGATTTTTCCTTCCGCCATCCATTGAACCACTCCCACTGGGAGGATGAGCACTCCCTGAAAAAATATATCAATATCCAATTTATCAAGGGTTAACGGGAGAGAGAAGGAACGTTTACTCTTATCCTAGCCAAAATAAAAAGTGACGTCATTTTACCGGTGCGTGTGAGCGGGGTGACTGGTCTAACCCATACTACCACCCTGCTAGTGAGTGGAGGGTAGTTATATCTTACCAAAAAGTCTTTTGGCTAGTTTCAGCTTTTGCCAAAATAATATACACTATAAATAGCAAATTTGTTGTATTAGGTGAATGAAAAAGTAGTGGTTGTGGCTGAGCACCCCAAAATAGTTGGGAAAAGGAAGAAGTAGAAGAGCCTGTCATTCTATCATTCATTCAAGGCTTATGCCAGAACACTACCTTAGATGAGATGCTTACCTGTCCCTTCAGGGAGCTGAAAAAACTACCGTATGTAACATGTTGAGCAGCCACCACTGGACACAAAAAATAGTGACCAAGGAATTGTGGGCAACTTCCCATAGATAAAAGGAGGTGAAGATACTCAGGCATTTTCTAAGACAAGACTTCAGTACCTCATTCAACAGATTCTTCTTAATGGTTAACTAAGGGTCAATGCCCAACTCCATAAGCTCTCACTTGGCTGGGCAATTAACTCCCTCACTCGACAAAGAATATGCTTGCTTGATTATCTCACAGGGCCAGATGAATATGGTGTTCCTAGACACTTTATTTTTTTTCCTGCCAGTTCTATGAAAGAGCCTATGACTCTCAAGCCCGAGTGTCATAACGACCACCCTTACACTGCGGTATTCTTAGTCGGCCATCATCATACATACAGGTGGCCGCTATTGTACATACACCCCCACATCCTATTTACTAAGAGAGGATTATTAGTTACTTATCAATGTTTTCAGACAAATGCCATCATCCGAAATTTTCCCAAACACTTAATATTACATCAGATATACCTCATTTTCTCCATTTAGATTATTGGTTATTTATCCAATTCTACGGTGCCTCATTCCCGTTCATCTTCAAATGGCCTCATGTTTAAAACTCATTTTTGTTAGAAATTAACATATTTGTGAACAGCACACATTCATGGAAATAAAAGCCTTTTAATATCTAAAATTCATCCTAGACTTAAACTTTGCATTTACCATTTATCGTGTAACCCTTGATATGTATATTAGTAATGGCCATGGAAAAAAAAGTGGACCACTAAAAGTACAAGTCAGATATGCTTAAAATATTCGGTGGGAAATATACAGTATAGAAAGCTTTGGAATAAATATATATATATTTTAAGGCAAATTAAAGTATCCTTATAATACCCAAGTTGCTGAATAACAGCATAGACCAAACCAAATCTTTTTTATTTTCAGTTGATTTACAGTATTAAGATGCCATAATTTACCGAGCCAGGCTATGATACGGTAATCCAAATGAAGTTGTAAAGGTCACAACTTACCTCTCATCATCTGTTTATGTTTATCATTAACAGCAGGGGGTTTGTCCATCTTGCTCATAATTGAATCTAACAAATCCATTTTGATACAGTAATGGTGACACACACAACAGACTGAAATGTAACACACATATACAGGTACAATGTAGAAGAGATCAAAACAATAACAAAGGCGCACTAGAATTTTGGACTGACTATCTTCTTCTTTTAAGATTATGATTAAATGCGTATCCAAAGGTCAATTTATTTACGTATAAGTTCTAGTCTTAAAACTTTAAATATATGAAATAAAAGTAGCTATATATACGATAAAAATACAAGAACTTTGCACTATGATTCTTCTAATTTATCAGTTTTATTTACTGCATATGTAAAATAAATGTTGTGGCCCTTGTGGCGCGCAGTCAGGCAAGTGTAAATAGATAAGAATAGATAAAGTATATCGATGCTTATAAAACTTAAAATAATTGAAATACAGGCGTAACCGAAAGACTATAAAATCCTTCAAATGACAGGCATAGAAGAAAAGTCAATTTCCAGCCAGCATAAAATATGTTTATTAAATGATAAAAGCATGTGGCTAAACAGAGGATTCCCTGTTTTCTTGGGGAAAAGATGAACTTTAATAAGAAATAAAGGAAACAGAATAAAATTTTATTATGTGGGTAATATGCAAAACATTGCAGAATTATAGGGTGTACAGTGCCGTAGGTGACAGGTGAAGGAAAAGATTAAAAAGTATTGCATAAAATGAAAATGGGAGAAAATTCAAACCCTATATAAGTAATCTTCTTTTTTTAGCCCTTAGAACTAGGTCAAAAAGATTAACATAATCTAAACTGTATTGGTGAGTAGATAAGGACAATTGATTTAAATGTGGGAGCTATTGCATGCCGAAGAATTTGGTAATGAGCGACTGATGAATATAAAAATGAAGCATTTAACACATCGGATCAGTAGGAGATCAAATTAATATGGAGAATGTGAATAATTATTTTCATGCTTTAAATTTATTTCTCTTTTCTATTTTAATTTACCTCTTGCATGATTCATTTTCGTTACCCTCCGTTTTCTAATTTTTTTTCATCCTTTCCACGATTTTTAAGCTACTCCCTGAGCTGGTCTTCTGTTTTCTAATCCTATCTGTCGATAGATATTCTATGCTTGTGACGTCACGATATATAGGAGATTTCCATAGTAGTCTTTATATGTTTGCAGGAAATTGTTGGATGGTTCCTGTTTACTCAAGCAACATACGTATTCTAGGATTGGTTTATTTACTGATATTGAAGTAAGTTGTTCATTAGAATTTATATATATTTTATTTAAACCATTGTGCGATATCCGTAGCTGTTTTTCATAGTCTATTCTCTACTAGTGTACGCGACCTGTCAAAAAATATTTAGATAGATATGCACACGCACAGCGGCTTTCACCGGGGTATGACTACTCTTTCTCTCTCCCTCTTACCAGAGAGAGAGAGAGAGAGAGAGAGAGAGACCGAATAGTTATCCCTCTGGTAATGTCGCTGAGCGTGACCGAAAAGAAATATAAGTATAAATATACTGTATATATGTATATATATATATATATATATATATATATATATATATATACATACATACATATATATATATATACATATATATATATATATATATATATATATATATATATATATATATATGTGTGTGTGTGTGTGTGTGTGTGTGTGTGACCAGACACGTTGCTCTTTTATCATATAAGGGCGATGATACTCGATATAGTTTTGACATGTCTCTCTGCTGAGAATTCTAAAAATATTAATGATAAAAAATAAAAGCAATGAATTATCTCTGAAGATTACGGATCGTAATTGAAATAAATATTATACTTATCTTGTCTCCTCACATAAGAAATTCCCAGTAATTGAATATATCAGTATCTTTTAGACAAGGCAGTAACTATATTTAATCTATTTACTTTTATCTGACTTTTTTTTTTTTATCACGTGAACGCTATGAAAACCATTGTTTTTTTTTCGCTTGGTTTTGATTTTTGGAAAATTATTGTCCCTTCATATTTTTTTTTCTTTACTTTTATTATCTTAGGGGTACTGTACACAAATGTGGTAGGTTAACAGTATATTATTTAAGCAATGAAGCACAGTCTATGTAGTTGTGTGTAAAATTTACAATATACATTTCTAATCAAAGAAAAACAGTATAATCAGAAATAACACAAATTCCTTTTATTTTCATCTTATGCTATGACCAACTTTATGTTGAAGTGTAAGAAACTAATCATACATTTGTATCAAATCACAATATCATAAGCAGAAAGTTTATGCTAGAAAACCTCAAATCAATCTATCAATCAATCTATTTCTCATAAATCTAAGAGCAATCGTCGTATGTCATAAACTCGTTAATATACTCAGAGTTTATTAATCTAATGGCGTACACGAACCCTCCAATGAAGATGACGTCAATGACAATTCCGACAGCAAGACAGGAAAGATTTACAGTTCTAGGTGAAATGAAAGTCTTAGTACTAGAACTTTCCATCATCCACGTATTCTCTACGTTAATGGCGCAATTAATCCTGCCTTTTTCAGCACCACTCCGGTTTCCGAGAGCGAAAGCTTGTCCTAAAAAATCCTTACGAGGACGCTTTGATATTTTGTTGTTTTTACGTTTCTGGAAACCTGATTGTCTTTTGTTTGTTGTATAATCCTTAGAAAGTTTCTTCAATCGCGTCCGCTGAAATTCTACCAGGCAATGAGCCACGAAGAACAGGAAGAATCTCAGAGTGAAGAAGAAGAACCAGACGTCGACAGCTTTCGGGGAGGCAGATTTGGGCATGATGGTCACTGACTGGAAAACAGTTATGTCGATATTGTTAGCAAATAATGAAGATAGTCACTGTGATAAAAAAGAGATTATATATATTACTAGTTTACCAGAGCCGTCAAAATGACGTCTAGATATTCATATATGTAGGCTACACTCGCACAGATTCAACCCTTCCCACCCCCTCCCCCTTTCTTAAGTACAATCCGTGGGTTTGGCAATTTGTGGGAGAGTGCGGTTTCTAAGTTTACCTCTTGGGGTATCCCTCTCACCAGAGTATAACTACTCCCTCTCCCCATTGAGCGCTTCAGTAAAGAAATATATTCTGTATATCATCATCATCAGCCGTAACTAATCCTTCCACTTGCATCTGCTAATGGTTTTTCTGTGCCAGTTCACGCCCCAAAACTTTCTTAGTTCGTCAATTCATCGTCTTCTCTTCTTTATCCAGCTTCGTTTACTGCATTTATATAGTCAGATCGGACACTTGCTCTTTATCATATAGGAGAGATTACACATCTTTAACACAAATTGCAAACATTCAAATACCACCCATTACCTATGCTATTGATCATCTCAAAACCAAAAGGATAAACTTTCAAACTTTCAGGAGACTGATACGAACCTGTGAAAACAAAGAAGCCATGACGATCAAAAGGGAAAGGGCCGTCGAGGCTCTCTGGTAGAACTCGTCAACAGGGAATGCTAAGAATGAGATATGTCCCAGAATCTCCAAAACCAAGCAAGGACCCAGAGTCGTCAGGAAGAAGCCTTCACTTCGCCTCCGAATCAACACTGCTATCACGACTTGATCTCTTGGAATCTGAAAGGGAGATTGGACACGTCAATAATTTTTTGTACATGATTGTAATAAGAAGACATTATGATATTAAAGTTACACCAGCAGTGAAGAATCTACATTTCACATTAATAAGAACTGTAGGCTATAGATCAAATTTTTAAAGGTAGGCCTTAAAAGGTGTCCCACCTCGAGAAAGGATCACTTCTATACTTATTTATTTATACTGACTGCCGATTAAAGCGAGAATTGAATTTGAAATATGTACAATAACACACCAAGTTATCAGAACCGGTCGTCCAAAATATCTATGAGAATTGCTACATATTGTATAGCCAACAAATTGTGTTGACACGAGAATAGTTACAGATAGTTTCAAACTATTAGAACCGAGATATATGTCTACTGTAGGCTCTAGAGCCTTTAAATATGCGGCCCCGAGACTATAAGATAAGCTTCCACTAGACATCCGAATGATTGAAGATATTAAGGCTTTCAAGAGGAAATTGAAGACTTTCTTATTCTGTGAGCCCTTCGACAGTGGCGAGCAATACGTGATATGAAATGTTGAATGCTTTCGAACGAACGGGATAAAATGACTGTGGAGGTCCTGTAGAGAGTAGGGTTCCCCTGTTATATAGGAAAGGAAAAACAGTCGTCAAAGTAAAGTAAAGTAAAAGAGACAAAGATTATATTAAACTGAAGAATCATCTAGGTTCGTTTGAGCTGAAAATTGGCCAAATATTTATAATTATACTTTAATCATTCAGACTGTTATACCTGGAAGAAAACTGTTATGAACTATCCCTTTATGTCCCTGTTAATGCATCGACGATTGATTTATATTGTTCAGCTATGGCAAATAGCTTACGAATCTTCAATTTCAATGCACTAAGATTAATCGTGTGAACATATTTCAAATTTTGTTCTTTTTAATGTCAAAATAATGTTAGCCTCCAAATAAGAACTCTCTAGAAAGAGGCATGTGGATGTGGAAAGTTTGATATAGGCTCATAATTGTCATTTATTTGTTTATGATAACGTAAACCATCTAATATCCATGTAAGTTCCCTGAAACCCCTCTAAGCAGAATACTCCTTCCTCATCAGTAGCACCAAAGTTGGCGTCTAAAATGTCCTTTAAACTTTTAATTAAAACGTATACTTATTGCTGATTAGGCTTTAGTAGAAAAGAATAAAGATATATTTTAGAATGCCAACATACACATGTCAGGTTTTTTTTTCTTATTGTTTTGTGAAACGAACGTACAAAAGTTTTTTTTATCAAATAACTCCCAAGTTGCACCAATTCCTTCAGCTATGAAGATTAGTTTGTATTATGTTGTTTTGACAAAATTATAACAATGTTTTCATAATCTTAAGAGCTGTCATCAGGTTTCATATTTCTGTCAAGATATTTATGTAAGCATTTTTACTTTCAAAACTTTATATTTCGCATTATATCATCATATATGTATATAAGACTTTTAGTGTATTTTTAAAGAAAGAATATAATAATTTCATCTATAATTGACTGAATTTTCCCATGTTTTAAAGATACCCCATAGATGGCACCAGAGAGGCCTTTTAGGAAGTAAAATGCTGGAAAAAATCTGTCTTTGAGGAACATTTGAGGCGTTTCTTCTCTATCGTCTTAGCCAATAGCAAGATCTGATTTAGACCTTGGCCAATAGGAGCACGCCATTCGGGTAAACAAGAGCCAAAGGACAAATCGACAAATAACGTTTAAAAACTTATTTTTTATATGTTATTTGGTCATATAGAGTGGATACACTTATTATTATTATTATTATTATTATTATTATTATTATCATTATTATTATTACTTGCTAGTTGGAAAAGCAGAATGCTATGTATCCGAGGACTCCAACAGGGAAAATAGCCCAGTGAGGAAAGGAAATAAGGAAACTACAAGACAAGTAATTGACAATTAAAATAAAATATTTTAAGAACAGTAACAACATTAAAATAACTATTTCATATATAAACTATAAAAGCTACAAAAAAAAAATAAGTGGAAGAGAAATAAGATAGAATAGTGTGCCCGAATGTACCCTCAAACAGAAGAACTCTACCCCAAGACAGTGAAAGACCATGGTACAGAGTCTATGGCACTATCAAAGACTTAGGTATTTAAGATTTTAATATATCAGATATTGTAATTATTCAAAAAGACAAAAGCTGAGTCAATGTGCATTGATTAAACCTTTTTATTGTAGGCGAACGCTCTAAAGGAAAGGCCACCCACATGAATCCATCTTTATATATTTATTTATTAAGATTTTCTTAGCCTTTTTATTTCCAGAAAGAGTCGATGGCCTTTATAAAATGTCATATGAATAAATAAGATAATAAAAAAAAGTATTTCATATTTATATTAATAGGAAAGAGTAGACTTTAAAAGTTTTTGAATTTTAATCCTATGACCCTGAATTGTTTTTTCTCAAGAATCGCCATTTTTGTTAACGTCAGATACCCTGAAACGATGAAATAAACATATTAAAGGAATATACTATATACTATATATATATATATATATATATATATATATATATATATATATATATATATACACATATATATAAATGTGTGTATATATATACATATATATAAATGTGTGTCTGTGTATATATATATATATATATATATATATATATATATATATATATATATATATATACATATATATATACATATATATATATGTATGTATATATATATATATATATATATATATATATATATACAGTAAGTAAACTTCTAATTTAACGGAATACTGGCAGTTTATAATCATGCATTGCTTCAGGCCCTTCGTAGAGGAGATTTGAATGCATCTACTCCGTATTGTTGAGATAGGTATAGAATGACCTCCTCCTTCCTTCCTCCTCCTCCCCCCCCCCCCTCTCTCTCTCTCTCTCTCTCTCTCTCTCTCTCTCTCTCTCTGAATAAATGTGAACACAAAACCAAAAGGAATTCCAAAATGCTGTAAGAATCAAACCTTCTAGTAATGGCATATTTTCTAGATATTTTCTACAGGTCCTATCAATATCTTTTACCCATTTCATAATAACAGCAACATACCTCATCAATTGAACGGTTTCGTTATTCAAGACATCGTGAAGAACTCTTTTCAGTTATTATTATTATTATTATTATTATTATTATTATTATTATTATTACTAGCCAAGCTACAACCCTAGTTGGAAAAGTAAGATGCTATAAGCCCAAGAGCTCCAATAGGGAAAAATAGCCCAGTGAGGAAAGGAAGTAAGGAAATAAATAGATGATGAGAACAAGTTCACAATAAATTATTCTAAAACAGTAAAAACGTCAAAACAGATGTGTCATATATAAACTATTAACAACGTCAAAAACAGATATGTCATATATAAACTAGAAAAAGACTCATGTGTTTAGAGTAATACTGCGTATGAAATAACATTTCCCAAGAGTATCTCAGGAAGACCTCTAAGTTCTCAAACCATTTCTTATACTTTGTATCCAATTTATTCATTGATACAGAAGACTGACAATGATGAGATTACAAAGCAACATGTAACAAATTAGTTCAAACTTGCAGCAAAGATTTTTATGTTGAACAGGCTAACATAAGTCTCTTCATAGTTTATATATGAAATATCTGTTTTGATGTCGTTACTGTTTTTAAAATATCTTATTAATTATTAATCATTTCTCTTATCGTTTATTTATATCCTTATTTCCTTTTCTCACTGAGCGATTTTTCTTGGAGCTCTTGGGCTTATAGCATCTTGCTTTTCCAACTAAGGATGTAGCTTAGCTAATAATAATAATAATAATAATAATAATAATAATAATAATAATAACAATAATAATAATAATAATAATAATAATAATAATAATAATAATAATAATAATAATAATAATAATAACAATAATAATAATAAACTACGAAGGGAGAGGTGGGGAGAGGGAGAGGCAGGATACTCTTTGGTTTTGTTGCTGCAGCGTTGCACTTGTGAGAAGACTGTTTACATTACATGTATAACTGCGACCGTATTTCAGATGTCAGATTAAATATTTAATGCTTGAAACACCGCGCTGTCTACAATTTTTTTCTTACTAGTTTTTAGAAAATTGAGAACTTTAAAACATATAGTAGTCGGCATTGCGGTATCATTTATTACGTGCTACAATTTCAATGGTGTTTGTGGTTCTTTTATTCTTAGACTAGTTCCTCTTTTGTGTTTTCCTTTATATAAGAAATTACGTCTTATGCCTCGTTGATGCCTAAGTTTTCATTAAATTACAGGTAGGATACTTCAATCTTTTTAGGTCAGGCATTACTCATGTCCTCAATTTGAAATATATTGCTTTTTCAACAAGACGAAGAGACAGCAACAGTATGTTTGCTATGTTGCTGCACTCTTTGATTAAATATATTTGAAAGGAATCCATTGTCCCAACATAAATTTTGAAGAGTTCCATACCGTCTCACAAACCCTCATTGATACACTTTATGACCTAAATTTACCTCATAACGAATTCAAAGGCCCTTTGCGTCAATAGGCGTAGGAGGAGGAGATGCTGATGATGCTGATGAACGAATTCAGGGAAATATATTTTGAAATGAGTGACTTGAGTGGCTGAGGACTATGAAGAGCCAAGTAGGAGATGATGAATATAGAAGTATTGAATAAAAGCTCAAGATAGAGACGACTGGCAAAATCTAAGCGAGGCCCTTTGCGTCAATAGGCGTAGGAAGAGATGATGATGATGATGGGATCTAGGTCGGGGAAAATTATCATCATCATCAGCACCATCTCTTCCTACGCATATTGACGCAAAGGACCTCGGTCAGATTTCGCCAGTCGTCTCTATCTTGAGCTTTTAAATCAATGCCTCTCCATTCATCATCTACTTCACGCTTCATAGTCCTCAGCCATGTAGTTCTAGGCCCTCTAACTCTTCTAGTACCTTGTGGAGCGCAGGATGGTGAATTCAGGGAAATATATTTTGACTTGAGAGAATCTAGGTCGGGGGAAATAGGATTCCTTTATTATTAAAATAATTAATGAATGATAGGTTCAGAATTATACAGAGACAATCTCTCCTACTCACTGTTTCATTAGTTACTTCTATCCGGCAGCGTATAGGATCCATGTTGTATATCGAGAGGTGCTGGGGGTCGCTGGAGACCTTGAGCTGCTGTCGGTCGACTTTAAGGTACCCGAAAGCTTTTAAAACCACTGGCATCAGGCATAGCTACAAGGTGGAAAAAAGTTATAAGAGTACGGTAGAATGTTACATTATATGAAAAATATATGGTTATACAAAGAGGAATTAGCTTAATAAATCATACGTACATATACAGACACAAATACACATGGAGGTTCTTTCACTTTCTAGAGTCGTCCTGATACCGCAAGTGTTAGTGTTTCCATAGTTCTGAATTTACATTATCAAAATTATTATTATTATTATTATTATTATTATTATTATTATTATTATTATTATTATTATTATTATTATTATTATTATTATTATTATTATTATTATTTCTTCCAATCTTCCTATGACATATCCTGCCAATAATGTCCCTCAGCCTTGGGATATGTTGGTGTTAAGCAAAAAATGTATTGGTAGAAGGTTACGGCTTATTGCATATGTGTATATACGATAGTTCTGACACTGATATACTGGACTTTGATACTTTTGAACATTAAACCACAAATAATTGTAATAAAGTCCCAGGAGATTTTTTTTTTCTGATATGTGTTTCTGCTAGAGCTAGGATTCAAGCCTATGCCCTAGTCGCTTAAAAACTAATAGTAGACTTTTAGTCCGCTCAGCTGTTACTAGATGTCCCTGCTGTACACATTTCTGTCAAATTCATTTCCCTCATGATATTATTATTATTATTATTATTATTATTATTATTATTATTATTATTATTATTATTATTTAATATATAACTACTATTAGTAAATTATTATTAAAGTTATTATTGTTATAATTATTATTAAAATTATTATTATCATTATTATTATGATAGTTTTGCCAATAATACAATTAATTTTCATACTTTCTAATAATAAGCCAGAAATAGTTTTTGATATTGGATTCACGCTGCCTTACAAATGAAAAATATAAAATGATTTATTGTAATGAGGAAGTCTTCTGCATGGTGATGGAAGAACACATAAAATAATCTTTACTTACTTAATGCCAATATTCTATTTTGAAGTAAACTTACCTGAATGTCAAAAGGAAATGTAGTGAATTTGAAATTGCACCGGGATGATATTTCCACGGGTCTCGTTACCTCAATGTGGACGTCTTCTCCTTGGTATTCTAAAACTAAAGGGAGATGTATGAACACATTATGAAAACAATAAGCATGCGCGAGTTCATCATTATCTATCGTACACTTGAAGCTCTTTTCTGGTTCATTGAGAGAGAGAGAGAGAGAGAGAGAGAGAGAGAGAGAGAGAGAGAGAGAGAGAGAGAGAGATAAATTCTGTATTTTACATCATTTTTAAACAAACAAAATCTCTGTAAATTCTAAATAAATTTCAATATGACTGCAACCACAAAAGAGAGAGAGAGAGAGAGAGAGAGAGAGAGAGAGAGAGAGAGAGAGAGAGAGAGAGAGAGAGAGAGAGAGAGAGAGAGAGAGAGTAATAATAATAATAATAATAATAATAATAATAATAATAATAATAATAATAATAATAATAATAATAATAATTCCTTATTTCCAATATTTACATTGGGTATTCATAAAATATAAGGCTACAATTAGTAAAGTCATCTTACAAATAGTTCAAATATTTGTTATTTTAGACATACAAAAGTTGTTTTAAGAATCAACAAATCGGCTAAAACTTTGTAATTGAAATAATTCATCAGTAATAAAAGAATATCATGAAATCAGAAAGTATTTACTTAGAATATAGTGAGTAAAAATTACTCTTGCCGAATATTGAAATTCATTGTCATAGACCACATAAGTTGTGTTAAAAACAAGTCATGTACAAATCGTATTAAAATAACACATAGTAATCAAATAAGCATACTAGATTATAAGGAAATCTTAATTTGTAAATAAAAGCCATCTTATCCATAAATATTATCTAAAACTAATTCCAACATCTATAGAAGTACAGTAGTGCCTTCAAAAGCACTTTTAATAAGGCAATTAAGCATAACGTTCTAACATTAATCGGGACCATTTAAAATTAGTTTCTTTAAGTGCATATTAAAAGCAGCGAGAGAGGATTTTTGTTTAATTGTGCCAGGTACTTTATTGTATAATGCTGGGCCTCGAACTCTAAACTGGCGGGAGCCTATCTCTGTTTTCGCCCTTTCTACATACAGATTTTCCTGCTGTCGAGTAGAAACCCCATTAACTGCGTGTACTGTTGGAAAATCGTATAACCATTCAGGAGTTATTTTACGTATTGTTTTGAATACCAAATTACAGACATCTATGGTATATTTGTCTTTTATCTTTAACCATTCTAATTTCTTGAGGTAAGGGGATATGTGGTCATGTTTTTTTACATTATCAACAGCCACTCGGGCGGCAAAGTTTTGAAGTTTTTGAACCCTTTTCATTTGTGTAGAGCCAGTTACTCCCCAAATTCTTAAACAGTAGTTGATTATACTCATAGCCAGCGACTGAACAACTATTTTACGCGTAGAGGAATCAAATGAGTCTTTTACTCTATTTAAATAAATTAAAGTGCCCATCACTTTCTTATAAATTTCATCTATATGCGTTTCAAACGTCATATATCTGTCAAAATAAACCCCTAGATTTTTTACAGCTTTCATGGGTTTAATCATATTTCCATTAAAATCTATTTGTACATTATCTCCAATTTCTGATATATATTGTCGGGAACCTATAAAAATGAATTGTGTTTTTTTCTCATTAAGAAGCAAACCATTAGTTAAGAAGTAGTATTTGGCCTTCTTTAGTATGCATTTTGCCCTATGAATTAGTTCGTCTATTTCACTTACATTTCCTTCAATTAAGATCTGGGTGTCGTCGGCATATTGGATGACAAAACAGCCGGGTAGTGATTTGACCAGATCATTGACATAAATTGCAAAGAGTATTGGGCCAAGAATAGAGCCCTGGGGCACATCAAACTCTACAGTTTTTTGGGACGACACAGTTTGACCCATTCTAACTGACTGGGATCTGTTATGTAGGTAATTCATAAACCAAAGTGGATCTATACTTAGTGATGTACATTTATCAAATAATATATTATGGTTCACGCTATCGAAGGCTTTTGAGAGGTCAAGTAAAAGGAGTAGTAAGACTTAATTATTATCCATGTTATTATAAATCTTATCTGATACTTTTAATAGAGCCGTTTCAGTTGATAATTTTGGTCTGAAGCCGTGCTGACTTTGTGAGATTAGACCATTTGTCTCTAAAAAATCAGTTAATTGAATAGCAATTATTTTTTCCAGAACTTTTGACAATACCGGTAGCAAAGATATAGAACGATAATTGGAGACGTCTTCCATATCACCACTCTTAAAAACAGGAATTACGTGGGGATTTTTCCATAAGTCCGGATACTGTTTAGTGGCTATGGATGTGTTAATTATAACTGTAAGGTAAAATGCAATAATATATAACCCATCCCTAATGAAACGCAAGCTAATCCCGTCAGATCCAAAAGCATTTGTGTTTTTAAGATTTTTTATAATTAAGATGACAGTATTACAATCAACAGGAGTAGGCTTAAAACTATCTAATTCTCTAACTGGAATATTACGTACTGTTTCAGTAGAGATATTATATTTCATAATTTCCTCTTGGGTTTTTTCGAAAGTTTTTTTCCCGACCTCAGCGAAAAAATCATTGAATTTTTCAGCCTTAGAGTGTACATCAGTTACTGCTGGCAATAACATAGAGCTCTTATCTGTTTGGTGACCATTAAATAGCATATTTTTTTTGTTTTAATTGTGCCAGAGAGAGAGAGAGAGAGAGAGAGAGAGAGAGAGAGAGAGAGAGAGAGAGAGAGAGAGAGAGAGAGAGAGAGAGAGAGAGAGAATCTGAATTCTACATGATTTTTAATAAGAAAAAATTCTGCAAAATCTAGGTGAATTTCAGTGACTGCATCCACAAGAGAGAGAGAGAGAGAGAGAGAGAGAGAGAGAGAGAGAGAGAGAGAGAGAGAGAGAGAGAGAGAGAGAGAGAGATCCTGAATTCTTCAAAATTTTTAAACAAATAAAATCCCCGTATAATCTAAATAAATTTCAGTTTGACTGTATTCACAAGTGCAACAGACTATTTCTGCAATGGTAAATAAAGCATTTATAATTGATCATGTTTCCCACCAAGCAATACTTAAATACTTAACAAAAAACAAATTTAAGTGAATTAGTAATCAGATGTTTCCTTTGAATTGCATACAAAATTGTGGAATAAAGAGGGAATAAAGTGGAGATGAATAATGATAATAATAATAATAATAATAATAATAATAATAATAATAATAATAATAATAATAATAATAATGATAATAATAGTAATAATAATGATTTTATTTCAATTTGTTGGTCGTCCAGTATACTGGTTGTGGCATTCTGTCTTACTGTATAAATGAAATGTAAATTCTCCTGGTTTCCAAAAATGTTTTTTTGTGTTCACAGTTTAGATGATTTTGTTCAAGAAGGAACTATCATACTCATTACCGCACAGGCATCAAAAATGGAATATATCTGAGTTTCCCAATATTTTGATGTTTAGTGAACTGCAACAGTAAATGATAAACAGATCATCTCTACAGCGACTTTCGTTAATATTACTCTGAAGACAAGACTGAAGGAAGAGATGTTCTAGGTTTTAACTGAGGCCCTTTGCGTCAATAGGAGGAGATGATGATGATGATGATGATATAGCCAGACAATTGCTCTTTATTATATAGATATGTTCGTATTTGTAAAACCTGCCTTACCTTCAAAACTGTCTCTGATATTAAATTTCCCCCGCTTCTGAGGAATGAGTTGTATCTTCCCGATATTGGCATCGTTGTTCGTTTTCCTATTTTCTTCATAGGAGGCGCTGGGGATATCAGTAAATGGATGCCACAAAGACTCCATGTGTCTAGTCTGTAGCCAATTCGGTGGGTTGTTGGAAAGCCTCAAATTGTAGAAGAGGAGTCGGTGATCACGCCAACGGAGTGATAGGCGAATTAACACCTGTAAATACACAGGACTTGATTATTTACAAAATACACTGTTCAAAATTTGCTGTAAAAAAACGGTAAAAATCCTGGAACAGATGTTGCCAGGCATTTGCGGTTTTAAGAACGAATATATGGACGTCGAGGAGGGATATTACGGTCACCAACCCGTGAAAGATAACAAAGTAGAGCAAAAATGACGGTCGCCTGTATTTTACTGAAATACGGGTGGGAACCGTATATTTTTTACGGTAAATTTCCGATTGAAATTAATTTTTTTTTCAACAGTGTATGCAAAACCTACTGTTATGGTAAAAAAAAAAAAAAAAAAAAAAAATTCATGAACTAGCAAATCAACGACATCTTTCTCCATTGTCCATTTCTAAACATAGGCGATTTAAAGGGAACGTAATCAAATGTATATTACGAGAAGCTCAAATATATTTAAACCAGTAGCCTATCATTAATTTATATCATATTCTCCTTATATGGCATTCTCACTCAGATTATTCAGATTAGTGATCATCTTTTCAACTCGACACTAAAAAATTGCCGAAAAACGGTAAATTCCTGGTAACATTTATTGTGGGAGTTTTACAGTTAAAAAAAAAAAAAAAAAAAAAAAAAAAAACAGGTATATTGACGGAGAGTGATATTATGGTCACAAACTCTAAAAGATAACAAAGTAAGGTAAAATTACAGTCGCCTGTATTTTACTGAAATACGACTGAGAACAGTATATTTTTACGGTGAATTTCCGATTAAAATTACGATTATTTGTAACAGTGTACTACTTGAATTAAAACTTCTATATATTTTCACTTTTCCCTTGCTGTCGCTCCGAGTTAAATCTCTTAACCAAACTTGTGGGAATTGAAAGATATACTAGTTCTAATGGAACAGTCAAATAGTTTAAAATATCTTCTTTAGATGGGGATGATAATTAAGTTTAAAACTGGTGACTGAATATAAAAGAGCAAGGAAGAAAGGTAAGGTTTTGAAATAATGTCTAATTTTATCCATAACCATTTTCATCTCCCATATATAATAGAGAGCAAGTGACGTTATATATATACATATATATATATATATATATATATATATAATATATATATATATATATATATATATATACATATACCAAGGCACTTCCCCCAATTTTGGGGTGTAGCCGACATCAACAAAGGAAACAAAAACAAAAAAAGGGGACCTCTACTCTCTACGTTCCTCTCAGCCTAACAAGGGACTCAACCGAGTTCAGCTGGTACTGCTAGGGTGCCACAGCCCACCCTTCCCCGTTATCCACCACAGATGAAGCTTCATAATGCTGAATCCCCTACTGCTGCTATCTCCGCGGTCATCTAAGGGCCCGGCCAGACCCAGCGCGGCTAGCGGCGAGGTTAGCGGCAAGAGGTTATGGCGGCAAATTGAAACAGGTATCTTATGTAGGTGGCCAGATAGGAGGTGCGGGAAGCCTCGCGCCTCCTATCTGGCCACCTACATAAGATACCTAAGGTTTCAATTTGCTGCCAAAGCCTCGCACCTCCTATCTGGCCACCTACATAAGATACCTAAGGTTTCAATTTGCCGCCATAACCTCTTGCCGCTAACCTCGCCGCTAGCCGCGCTGGGTCTGGCCGAGCCCTAAGGCATCGGAGGAAGCAGCAGGGCCTACCGGAACTGCGTCACAATCGCTCGCCATTCATTCCTATTTCTAGCACGCTCTCTTGCCTCTCTCACATCAATCCTCCTATCACCCAGAGCTTCCTTCACTCCATCCATCCACCCAAACCTTGGCCTTCCTCTTGTATTTCTCCCATCAACTCTTGCATTCATCACCTTCTTTAGCAGACAGCCATTTTCCATTCTCTCAACATGGCCAAACCACCTCAACACATTCATATCCACTCTAGCTGCTAACTCATTTTTACACCCGTTCTCACTCTCACCACTTCGTTCCTAACCCTATCTACTCGAGATACACCAGCCATACTCCTTAGACACTTCACCTCAAACACATTCAATTTCTGTCTCTCCATCACTTTCATTCCCCACAACTCCGATCCATACATCACAGTTGGTACAATCACTTTCTCATATAGAACTCTCTTTACATTCATGCCCAACCCTCTATTTTTTACTACTCCCTTAACTGCCCCCAACACTTTGCAACCTTCATTCACTCTCTGACGTACATCTGCTTCTACTCCACCATTTGCTGCAACAACAGACCCCAAGTACTTAAAACTGATCCACCTCCTCAAGTAACTCTCCATTCAACATGACATTCAACCTCGCACCACCTTCCCTTCTCGTACATCTCATAACCTTACTCTTACCCACATTAACTCTCAACTTCCTTCTCTCACACACTCTTCCAAATTCTGTCACTAATCGGCCAAGCTTCTCTTCTGTGTCTGCAACCAGTACAGTATCATCCGCAAACAACAACTGATTTGCCTCCCATTCATGGTCATTCTCGTCTACCAGTTTTAATCCTCGTCCAAGCACTCGAGCATTCACCTCTCTCACCACTCCATCAACATACAAGTTAAACAACCACGGCGACATCACACATCTCTGTCTCAGCCCCACTCTCACCGGAAACCAATCACTCACTTCATTTCCTTGAATTACAACACTCATGCACATCTCCCTTACCCTTATATAGTGGTACAATACATGCATAAACCCAATCTACTGGTACCATTGACAACACAAAACACACATTAAACAATCTCACCAACCATTCAAGTACAGTCACACCCCCTTCCTTCAACATCTCAGCTCTCACACCATCCATATCAGACGCCTTTCCTACTCTTGTTTCATCTAGTGCTCTCCTCACTTCATCTATTGTAATCTCTCTCTCATTCTCATCTCCCATCACTGGCACCTCAACACCTGCAACAGCAATTATATCTGCCTCCCTATTATCCTCAACAATTAGAATAGCGCCAACGTTATCCCTGCGTGTCGTAAGAGGCGACTAAAAGGGACGGGATGAGGGGGCTGGGAACCCCCTCTCCTGTATCTACATCCTGTGAGACATCGACAAAGATATATATATATATATATATATATATATATATATATATATATATATATATATATATATATATATATATAGATATATATATACATATATATATAGATATATATATATATATATATATATATATACATATATATATATATCCTTGGAATGGGGGAGGAAGTAGTCAAACCCTGGTGAGATGGGGTGCGTGTGCACGTGTGTGCATATCTAAATATTTAGTCATTCTTTTTTTTGCTAGGATGCGTACACTAATTTGCAAATAATGCATATGGATTTGTCTACGCTCACCTGGATATTGTTTTCGTCTTCTCTGGCGATGTCGATATATCTAAATTGAAAATCCAGCGCCACTCTTGAATCTCTTGGAGACTGGAAGATACTGTAAGATTTTGGTGGTCCATAGAAGAAGACGCAAGTTGGATCTTCGTCCGAGAGGTCGGTGCAATCGCCCTCGTGAGCGTCACAGCGTTTTTCAATAGGTATGCATTGGCCACTGTTACAAGAGAACTCCTCTAGATCACAGACGGAGAGACTGAGATTAACCTTAGACTCGTCCACTGGCTTCAACCACTCCTGTCGTCCGATTACATGCCCATTTTTAGGAAAAAGCTCAAACTTTACCTCATTATTTTCATTTCGGATCTGGAAGCCCTGGTTATTCCAAGAACCTTGCAGATTCTTCGTTGATTCCAAAGATATTTGTCTGAGGTCAGGGTCTTGTAGAATAGCGAATAGGTTGTCGTCCTCTATATCACCTATATCACCACCTTTCAGTTTAAGGAAAAGTCTTTTCGATATTATGCATCTTAACGTTTCAACATGCTCATTGCAGGGCCACGAGTATATGCTAGAAATTCTATTTTTAGCATACAACATTGGACACAGGACATCAAACCCTTTCCTGCTTCTGCCATTAGTTACCAAAACCCACCAATCTGCCTCAGGATTTTTCTCATGCACGTACTCTGCTATTACGCCTCTGTGTTCCTCATTCTCCAACACAGGCAATGTTCCTCCATAGCCTATACACATATCCATTGCTTGAAGGTAATTGACAGGTGTATCAATTGCGAAAATTGAATAATTGTGCTTCGGTTTCATTAATTCAGAGTACAGGAAGGAAGAGATATTGAACATATCACCAGAGGAGCTTTTATCAATAATGGCGTCAAATGACTTTGGATTTCTGTTGGGTACTTTCCCTGTACGAATGGAATTCACTTGGTCCAAAGTCAGGGCTTCTTGGAATAGCTTTAAATCGGCCAAGTAACCAGAGTAGGTATATTTAGTAGTATTGCTCCCTATGGTCACATATCTAAGAGATGGAAAATATGATCTGTCACTAAACGTTATAGTGTCAAGGGTCTCGACAGGCTGTCCATCGCAATACGTCTCCACTTCTGATTCCTTATCAACAACACAAATGTGTAACCAGGATTGCAATTCTGCCATTGCATTAAAAGGAATATGATTGCCCGATGCTACCGCCACCAGCCAGCCTTCATTCACTGAAAATAGATGTAGAAAACAAGAATAAAGACAAGAAATATACTGTACTAGACACTACTAATTCTGAGGATTTTTTTTACTTTAGCAAAAATTGTGACATTTGAAATTTGTATTAGGTGATAGGAATTTAGAAAATCTAGAGTATGCTAATGATGCCGTTCTTGTTAGCAGACCACCACAGGATTTGCAATGCTTGCTTAACAGAATGCATCAAATATCACACGAGGTTGGGCTGAAGATAAATAGAAAAAAGATAGAGATGAGAACGGAATTTGCAATGAAAGATGAAATATCATTGGAAGGAGGAAGGATTATTGAGGTAGAATCATTTAAGTATTTACAAACTATGCTCTCCAATACAAGGTCTTTAGAATTAGAGTTTAGTGAAAGATTGAAAAAAGCAAACCAGACAATGGCTAGGTTAAGTATAATTTGGAAATCAAATCGCCTGAAATTACATATAAAATCAGACTATATATATCAGTTTAGTGAGATCGGTGTTACTCTATGGACATGAGTCATAGTATGACAATGAAACAATCTCCAATAGATTTAGTAGATTTGAGAAGATCAAGGTCAAGATCAAAGGTCAAGGTCACGGTCAAGCAAAATGACCAATTCACGTAATCAGCCATAAGTTTGAACATCACTGTCACAG